>NC_041391.1:535116631-535209183 GCF_002162155.2 Triticum dicoccoides | reverse complement strand
CGCCGGTGACTGCCAACCAGAGGTCTCATGACTTCGAATACCCACCGACCACTAGTTTATTACCATTTCTGTCCTTCATATACGCACTGACAGGTGGGCCCTATGGTAATGTGCGCTGCTGAATGTGGACCGTTTGACTGGTCAATTGATCGTGTTATCAACAAATTACGGAGCTGTATGGTGAGCCAGTGACCGTATGATCACCCTAAAATGTACTCCTATTTTATTAACACAGTACAGACTCAAACTACCATTTCTTTCTTTCATATACGGGCTGACAGGTGGGCCCCACGATTACGCGCCCCGATGGTGCAACACTAGTTGTGTCGTTTGACTGGTCAATCGATTGTGTCATCAACAAAATACGGAGTTGTACGGGTGAGCCAGTGACAGTATAATCATGACATGTATTTGTTTAACATGGTACAGGCGCAAGGGCTCATATATACGCGCAAGCACTCACAGCTATAGGCGCACACACACGAACCCTACCCCTATGAGCACCTTCGAGAGAGTGGGCCAGCATATATGATCTTGAGATTTTACGTAGTCACCATAGGTGCCTCGTAGTCGAGTGGAACGTCTCCTCCCACTAAATGTACATCCCCGGAAAATACTGAAATTAACACAAGATAAATGCGAGCACTAGGACTTTTACGTTGGTGGGCTCGAGAAACCATTGTCCTCTAACCTTCCAACCACATGTTGGTTAGCACGACAAAATGTATGTGGTGACCGTGATGAGCTTATTCTGAAGTCTAGTGACCATATCGTGCTTTCGCTTCAAATACAATGACCGTAAGTGTCGTCAACAAAATACGGAGCACGCATCAAATGCAAAGTCCGTCAGTGTCATCAACAAAATATGGAGACATATCGTGAGCTAGATACCGTTGTACTATTGTATATGCTTATTTTCTTCGTGGCCGATTGGGTGTGTGGTGTGGTGGGCACATCATTTCTAGTTGTGGTGGGTCAACATGAAGACTCATGGGTCGGTTCCATCCTGCGCCACACATAGGTTGGACCGAGACGTGTTATACGGAGACCCATGTGGAGGACTCGGCATACAACACGAAGCTACCAGAGTCGCGGAGGACTCTATCCCCACTGGTGATAAGCCGACTATATATGATTTGTAACCCTAGGCCCTTAGTATGTTATACAAGCTTAGGGGCTAGTTTGTCGATAGTATACACACACGCACAATGCCTGGTATTCACGTGTACTTTGTACACACCCCTATCACTAATATACAGTAACAGGAGTAGGCTCTTTCTTCAACTGCAAGTGTCCGATCCGAACTAGGGTAAAACTTTGCCTCGTATTACCATCCAGCCTAACAGCCAGGGATATCCTACCGAATGACATGATGAAATCATATCTGCCAACTACTATTAGAGAGGTGTGTCGGGGGGGAGGGCAATGTGTGCGAGAGAGGCCTAAAGATAACGTGTGTGCGGGAGACACGTAGGCACATATATGTGCGTCTAGAGGGCTAGTAGAGACCGTGCATGTATATATGCATGTGAGAGAAATAGTGTTTTCCAACTGAGATTAGTGAAAAGAGTGGTACATAGTAGTCAGAAAGAGAGAGAGAGAGAGAGAGAGAGAGAGAGAGAAACAGAGAGAGCATGTGCGTGAGACACCCCGACACCCTGAGAGAGATTGTGAGCATGTGTGAAAGAGAAATGCTGATGCATATAAAGTGTGTGCACTTATGCGTTAGATAGAGAGATATATAACGCGTTTGTGAGAACGGGGCGAGGCATAGTGCATCTACGTGTAAAAGGCGGTTCTACACATTAAATTAAAATATAAATAGCATTATTATATTTGGATGAGATCATGAATTTTGCAAATTTGTGTATGGACGAAAATCAGTCTATCAGGCACCCATACTCTATTGAATTCTAGCATGTGCATGTGTTTATTTCATATTATCGATCCATAGAGTGAGAGCGGTTTGAAATACAGGCAATGGATGCTTTTGCAATTCATATATAAACATTAATTAGTGCACTCCATGTTGTTAGTGTGAAGCACTTTATACATTTGTCACTTGCATGGATACATTCCAAATTGCTAGCTACGAAATAAAATACATGTCGAATTCAACATAAAGGGGGTTTCGGAGATTCGAATTCATAGGAAGTGCATTCATCTATTTGAACCCAAGATAATGGCATTTGTAAATCAGATGTAAAAGGGGGCATCAATCTTTGTTGTGAGTTTGAGCATGCTATATATATTCATACGCATATCTAACTTTTTTTGCAACCAAGGAGATTATACCTGTAACCATGCATGAACAGAGGTAAGTTGCATATTTTTTAATATATACTCGTGTACAATGTATATTAAAATGTACCCCCTCCATTCCAAAATAATCATAGCTTTAGGATTTTCAAGAGTAAAGATTTGTGAAGTTTGACAAATCCTGAAAGTTCAATTCAAGAGAACCGAACGTTAATGCTTCTGCTCCCAAATATTGAACGAAGCGCCAAATAGGCCTCCGGTCACCCGAAACCGCGCGAGACTAATGTTTTGGTGGTAGGAAATTACTGTCCTGACTCTGGCCTGTGTAGCCTATCGGCCTGATGTCCAAAGGTCTCAACCGGGGTAGGTTTGTAACTTCACCAAGACGCCAGTCTCAACCGCCTCCGAGAAGCATTCATATGCCGTGGGCGCCTAAACACCCATGCACTCGGCCGAAATCTAACCCGCCCACATTTGGGACACCTGACATGACTATCCTACCCCCAACCCGCAATATGTCCAAAATTTTAGATGGGGGGAAAGTTTGTAACTTTCCCCAAATTTCAAACAAACGCGTCTCAAACCGAAACATTGTTCCCCCTTAGTTCCCCACCTCCCTCTGTTTCCCCATTCATACTCCATGGGCGCGAAAACGCCCTCTCCACCAGCCGCGAAACCCCAGCCTCCTCCCTCCTCCACCCCATAGCGGCCAATCCACCGCCACCCTCCTCCATCACACCCGAGCCGGTACCCCGACGTCGTCATCCAACGCAACCGCAACCACAACGCCCTCAAGGACTTAGCAGCTGAAGCCAAGGCAGAGCTGCTTCCACGATGCCGACGATGACGTGCGCCATACCAGAACCACTCCGACCACGCCATCCTGCGGCTCACTGTTGCGGCTCCATTGTCGCAACCGTCCACCGCACCGGAGTTGTTCCCGCTACGCCGTCGTTCGCCGCCTCGGATCTGCTTCCCTGCCGCCGACAGACGGCCATCGCACCACACTCAACAACTTGGCCATGGGTTCGTCCAAGGCTGCACCGTCCTCCACAACTTCTGGTTTTCGGCAATTAACAAGATCATTGGAAAAACAGAAGGAGGACACAGCACTGCCAGCAAAAAGAGGTACTCCTCTTCCCTTATTCGTGCAAATCTTACGTCTCCGCTCACACCGTATTCATCCCACGAAAGAAACTAGTTGAGCGCTTCTTACTGCATCTTCTTCGTGATACTAAATGCACAAGGTTTCCTCCCTTTTACTATTTCACCTTTGCTAGAGGTCAGTAGCCCGCCTGGATTTCAATTCAGGGTCACTTGAACCGCAGTTAAAAGAAGCAGCACCCGCTTAGGCGCGCGGAGCACCTAGTCCGCATGTTCCCCGGGGAAGCGGTGCATCGGTGTCTATCATAAGGGTGTGGGGCGCAGGAGCTGCTTGCGCCCGATCTGGAGGTCGGCGGGGCTTGAATGGATGGCCGGGGGGGCGGTGCCAAGCACGGCGGTGCGGTGAGGTCAAGGGGAGGGCGCATGCAGGGGAGGAAAACTGGGCTGATGGTCGCTGGCGTTTCGAGGAAGATCGTCAACACTGACTGGCTGGAGGTAGATGAAGGCGATCTGCCCGTTCTTTGTACATCGGACGATGCAGAAAAAATGGACTAGCCTATTTGCTTTCAGTCGACTGTTATTTTCATAGAATCCTATAGTAATTGAGTGTGCCATGCATGTTGTAGAGCTATCATATGTCTCCCGTCATTTATTTCTCACCGACCTGCTATCTGCTACCTTTACATTGTACTAATTGTGCACACACTTCACCCATACTCACACTATTGTTTTTTTATGCATGGGTATTTCAGACTCTGACGCAGTGTTGATGAATGCAGAAAAGAAAAGACAGAAGTCGCTCCAATGTAATTCGAAGATAAGCACTAAGCATTTCAACGCTCTAATGGGTGCAGTGTCAGCAGTTGGAGACAGTAAACGTAGCTCTGCAGTTGATGATCTCAATTGCCACACACAACCATCCCAGGTGCTTGCTTTAACTTCGCGCTGTCAAATGTGGTTGCATGTTGCATATGGTGTCTAGCTTGTATTGCTTCCAATTTGGTTAAATTGCATGTGCTTACTTTACACATTATACCTTTGATAATGACATGCCTTCCTGTTTTTGATAGATACTACATATGTCTATTAACCATGTTCGTACATCAAACTAATGCTCTTTTGTATCCCTCGTCAATCCCTTATGATGAGACAGTCACCCGGGTGGGTTACTGTGAGACACCCTACTCATTTAAAGAGTGCAGTGTCATCCTCCCCACATGATTCTCAAGAAACAGCAAGGCTAAATGAAGATAGTCAACGTAGCTCTCTAGTTGATCACTGCAATTCCCCCACACCACCATCGCAGGTGCTTGCTCTTACTTGGCAGTGTGATATGTGGTTGCATGTTGCATATGGTGTCTACCTTGTAATGCTTCTAATTAGGGTAAATTGCATCTGCTTAGTTAACACATTATACCTGTGAATATGACATGCCTTCCTGTTTTTGGTACATACTACGTCTATCTATTAACCATGTTCTTACATCAAACTACTTTTCTTGTGTATCCCTCATCAATGCTCCTAATTTGTTAAATTGCATCTCCTTAGCTTACACATACATGTGAATATGACACGCCTTCCTATTTTTGGTACATACTTCATCTGCCTACCACACCATGTTCTTACATCAAACTACTGTTCTTGTGTATCCTGCGTCTATCGCTTATGATGAGACAGTCAGGCGCGTGGGTTAATATGAGACGCAATACTCTTATAAAGAATGCAATTTCATCCTCTCCACATGATTCTCAAGAAACAGCAAGCCTAAATGAAGATATTGAACATTGCTCTGTACCTGAAGACAACACTTCCCCTACACCACCATCACATGTGCTTGCTCCAACTTCGCATTGTGATATGTGGTTGCATGTTGAATACCGTGTCTAGCTTGCAATGCTTCTAATTAGGGTAAATTGCATCTGCTTAGTTTACACACTATACATGTGAATATGACATGCCTTCCTATTTTTGGTACACACTACATCTATGTGTTAACCTTGTTCTTACATGAAACTACCTCTCTTCTGTATCCTGCATCAATCACTTATGATGAGTCACCTTTATTCGTTGCATATTGCATATTATTTCTAGCATGTTGCCATGTATTGCTTCTAATTTGGTCAAATACATTTGTTAGGGCACCCTTTTAATTTGGCAGAGTGATATTGGTTTCACCTTCCATATGGTTTCTAGCTTGCATCAATTCTAACAAGTTCAAGCACCTTGTGCTTAGTTTACACTTTATACATCATACATGTAAATATGTCACGCCATCTTGTTTTTCATACATATTCCATCCTCCTATCATGTGGCTGCCTTACATGAAAGTAGTGTTCGTCTGTATCATGCATCAATAAGTTCTGAAGAGCAAATTTTATTCCTTTTTCTTGTGGGTTTGACTTGACAAGGCAAAATCAAGAAAGAGTAAGTAAGGCGATGATGGTGGTCCTCTGCAGCAACGTAAACGGAGCATCTGTACCGATTCTCATGGTCCAAGTCTCCGCTCCCCTACTCCACCGTCCAAGGTGCTTGCTCTAACTTGGCAGTGTGATATCTGGTTGCATGTCGCATATGGTGTCTAGCTCGTATTGCTCCTAATTAGTGTAAAATGCATCTGCTTAGCTTACACATGATACATGTGAATATGACATGCTTTCCTATTTTTGGTACATAATATATCTGTCTATCACACCATGTTCTTACATGAAACTACTCTTCTTGTGTATCCTGCATCAGTCTCTTATGATGGGACACCTTTAAGTTGGTAGTGTGATATTGGTTTGCGTCTTGAATATGATTTCTAGCATGTATTGCTTCTAGTTTGATGAACGCCACCTATGACGAGACAGTTTTAACTTGGCAGAGTGATATTGATTGCACCTTCCATATGGTGTCTTGAAGTGTTTCTAATTTGTTGAAGTGCCTTCTGCTTAGTTACCACATCATAGGTGTGAATATGTCAAGCCGTCCATTTTTTCGTACATATTCCATCCTCGCATCATGTGTTTGCCTTTCATCCGAGTAGTGTTCATCAGTATCATGCATGAATGAGTTCTGAAGAGCGAATTTTATTCCTTTTTCTTATCGGTTTGACTTCACAATGCAAAATCATTACAGCTGAAGGAAATTAGTCCGGGAGTGGATGATGGTGGTCCTTCGGAGCAACTCAAACAGGGGGTCTCTAAAGATTCTACTCTGCCATCCTCCCAACAAGATTCGCAAGACAACACAAGGCTGGACAGTCAACGTAGCTGTGTAGATGATGAGCACATCTCCCCTACTCCACCATCACAGGTGCCTGCTCTAACTTGACACTATTATATGTGGTTGCATGTTGCGTATGATGTCTAGCTTGTATTGCTTCTAACTTGAATTGCATCTGCTTACTTTACACATAATGCCTGTGAATATGACATGTGTTCCAATTTCTAGAACATACGTGTACATGATGAGCACATCTCCCCTACTCCACCATCACAGGTGCTTGCTCTTACTTGGAACTGTTATACGTGGTTACATTTTCCGTATGATGTCTAGTTTGTATTGCTTCTGATTATGTAGAATTGCATCTGCGTAGCTTACAACTTATACCTGCAACGATCACTTGCCCATAAGACACATTTAACTTGGGACTGTGATGTAGGTTGCATTTTGCATTGTCTTCTAGCTTGTACTGCTTCTAATTTCTTGAAATGAAACTTACGACGAGACACTTTTTACCTGATAGAGTGATATTGGTTGCATGTTCATATGGTGCCTAGCTTTCATTTCTTCTAATTTTGTTGAAATGCCTTTCGCTTACTATTTTTTCATACATATTTCATCCTCCTATCGTACGTGTGAATATGAAACGCTGTCTTTTTTTGTATATATTCCATCCTCCTATCCTGCGCTTGCCTTATATCAAAGTAGTGTTCGTCTGTATCATGGATCAACCAGTTATGCAGAGCTAATTTTATTCATCTTCTTGTGGTTTTGACTTCATAAGGCAATATCAGAAAATAGGAAGGAAAAGAGTAAGTTAGGGGATGTTGGCGGTACTCCGCACCGACGCAAACAGAGACTCTCTAGATTTGCCACTGCTACTGCTAATGAAGTTGAAGTCCCAAGTCTACATGATGAGGTCATCCCCCGCACTCCACCATCGCAGGTGCTTGCTCTAAGTTGACAGTGTGATAATTGGTTTCATGTTGCATATGTTGTCTAGCCTATATTTCTTCTATTTTGATTAAATTGCACCTACTGAGTTTATATGTTATACATGAGCATATGACATGGCTTTCTGTGTCTAGAATACACTGCATCTATCTATCATGCCATGTTCTTACATCAAAGTACTGCTGTTGTGTACCCCGCATCAGTAACTCATGATTGGACGCTTTTAACATGGCAGTTTGATAGTGGTTGCATCTTGCATTGATTTCTATGTTGTACTGCTTCTAATTTTTCGAATTTCCACTTATGACAAGACACTTTAAACTTGGCAGAGTAATATTGGTTGCATCTTTCATATGGTGTCTAGCTTGCATTACTTCTATTTTCTTGAAAATCCTTCTGCTTAGTTTGCACATCGTAGTTGTGAATATGTCATGCCATCCTGTTTTTCTTACATATTCCATCCTCATACGGTTGTCTTACATCAAAGTATTGCTTGTCTGTATCATGCATCAATGATTTCTGAAGAGTGATTTTATTCTTTTGTGTTGTGGGTACAGCTTGACATGGCAAAGTCAAAAAAGAGCAAGGAAAATAATATAGTAGGGAGTGTTGTTACTTGTCGGGTGAAACGGAAAAGGTTTTGCCGTCGAGATTCTGCTGGTACTTATAGTGCAGTAGAAAGTCCAAGTCCATCGGCTAAATCTACAAACACAGTATCACCTACTCCACCAGCTGCAGCATCCGCTTCAACTGTACAAGTATCTCAACCAGTTACTCGTTTGTTTGCTCCGAAACTGGCCAGTTCCCAAGCTGCCTTCACACCTAACACTACTTCCGAAGCACTGCTGACACAACAGGACTTGGAAAGATCAGATGAACCTCATGAGCATCAACACCAAGACGGTACCTAACCGAGTCAAGTTGAAGTTGCATGCTCCTTTATATGTACTCTCACAGTTTGATGTACACTAACACTTTCCATATTCATTGTTGAACTAGCACCACGGCGCAAGCGGAAACAGACATGAGGGATAATGCTTGACAGATTAACAAAATCTAAAGGAGGGAGAATGGAGATCCATTTTGAGGTAGGTTTAAAAAGGCCACGTGATGCTACAGAGTCAGCCAAGTTAGTATCAGAGGCAGCCGTTGCCGTTAGGTGTCATGCGCGTATCCTCCCAACATGGATCTAGTACAAGAATGAGAAAGACAATACCCAGTTTAACACCTTCCTTGACCATTTATCCGTAAGTAATGTCATTCATCGCAATTAGTAATATTGTCTTGCTCTGTCCCATACTTTCTAGCTTCCTCCTAATAAGACTCACATTCTTTTTTCAACAGATGAGGTTAAAGTTGGATCCGAAAGATGATGCAACTAAACAAGCATGCACTCATGTTTTTCAGTCTGCTCTGCGACAGTATTGGTACCACCTTAGAAAATCTCACTTTGAAGGCAAGGCTAACAATGAAATTGCCCAAACATCCCCAATGGAATATATTACAGATCAAGACTGGGCAGCCCTCGTTAAACACTGGTCTGATCCAAAGTATCAGGTAGGCTATATGTATTTGATCAGACCACATATTTAACTTGTATTTATGTATGTGCCTTACAAGTGTATCTTCTTCTAGGCTAACTGTTTGAAGAACAAAACCAACCGTCCTAAAGTGAAATTCCAACAGACAACATGATCTGGTAGCTATATTGCACACTGTGAGGCTCTTGTAAATAGCTACTACTTCCTTCTTCTTTTTGTGCCATATTATCGTATCTATATTGACTTGTTCCAAATACAGAGGAAAGCCCGTGCGGACCAAAAACAACCTGAACCGAATGCAGTGCAAATCTTCAAGCATTGCCACACCAGCAAGATGAAGGGCATGAGCACACCAGCTCAAGCCGCTGTTGTAAGTCCTTACTCCTCCTACCTTGAACTGATTGGTACTGTGATGTGTTCATTTAACTACTTGGTTTGCAGCCAATGTCAGTTACTCTATTCACTTTTATACACAGTTGTCTTAACGTATCATTTCACCTTACATGGTTTAAAAGAGATGAAGGATATTCTTTTGTTCTTGATCTGTAGTCTAGTTGTTATGTTCACGTGCGCACACAATGATAAAATAGTCTGTTTGTTTTATATCTGTTTGCCCATGATATGAATGATGTCATACTATGTTCATCCTACTTTAAACCATGTCTCTTTATCCTTAGATGTCAACAAATGTGAGGAAATAGACAATACAGTAGGCATGCTACATGGACATATGTTCCGAAAGTGATTTTATTATGTAGTTGGCACTACAATACATGCTAATGTATTACAGTAGTTGACCAAAATAAGTTATGTATAAACGTTTAACCTACTTTGTTTGTTTTTGTCTCATTAGTAACTTATCTGGTACACTAATCTACAAGTTCAAACTTTCAGGAAGCTATGGAACAAATGATTGAACAGCCACAACCACCTGAAGGTGACGAGGCTACTACAGGCACAATGTCACCTCTTGCTGCAGTGCGTCAGTATCTCTCCACTAATAGTGCAAAAAGCACCTTCCTGCGTAATTCTGGGTTGGTTGTCAAGGTAACCTCGTCCAAATCACCTACTGAACAAAATCTTCCTCCTAGACAGAGTGATATATCTGTGCTCTAGACACAAGTCCAATCCCTAATGGACGTTGTTTCGGAAACAAGAATAGTGGTTGAGAAATGTCGTCAAGATATGAATGGTTTTGAAACCAGACTATCAGACATTTGCTTCGTTGTTGAAGAGCAATGGCGGAAAAAAAGGTGGAGATCGTGCTGCTCCATCAGATTCTACAGCCTGAAACATTAGCACTCAGGTCAAATGATCTGTGCTTCTATACATCTGATGGTGCTTTTATCTGGAAGGACTATAAACTTTATGCCAACAGGCCTTTTGTTGTATGATTGGAATTTATTTTGTTGTGATACAACATTTATGATGCTGCCACAGGCTGCAGTAATTACGACGCTATTTTTGTATAGTGTAGGTTTATCTTAGTAATGTATTTGGTCGAAAGCTTCATAGGAGCCCAACATGCCA
Source organism: Triticum dicoccoides (assembly GCF_002162155.2). Taxonomy (NCBI): domain Eukaryota; kingdom Viridiplantae; phylum Streptophyta; class Magnoliopsida; order Poales; family Poaceae; genus Triticum; species Triticum dicoccoides. The sequence goes on along the minus strand of NC_041391.1, from coordinate 535,198,591 downwards.
ACATTCGTCGGGCCCATTCTAATTGGGCTAAAAATGATTACGGGCCAAAATTGGCATGTGGCCCACTAAAAATATCTGGGCTTAAATTAGCATAAGCTTTCAAATTTTTCCGGTAGGCCTGTGCCCATAGTGGGCCTTTAACAGGCCTAAACATAATTTGGGCCCTCAGTAAAAAATAGGTCGTTTACACGTGTAAATATCTCGAGCCCATAAAAAACATGGGCCTTTAATAGACCGAAAGTGAGATTGGGCCCTGATTGTGCCAAATAACCCATTGGACTTAGCAGGCCAAAATGGTGGCCCATTTGCGATGCGGATATTTGACAGGCCGAAATTCGGACAGGCCGTAAATGCGCCAACCTAATACACGGGCCTTTAACAGGCCGGAACTTCGGTCGGTCTAGATTATCGTCATTTTTATATGGGCCATTAATGGGCCTGATATGACGTTGGGCCACATAGGGCCCATGGTTTACGTCTGGCGTTAACAGGCCGAAAATGACAACAGGCCGAAAGTGGCCCAAATCTATAGTGGGCCTCTAACAGGCCGAATGACAGACATGGCCGAATATGACCCAAATCCTTCACGGTCGTTTATGGGCCGAAAGTTTTGATGGCCTGTAAATGGGCCCAAATGAAGCTGAACCTTTAACAGGCCGGAAATACACCGGGCTGTAATTCGGCCCAATTACTTAGCGGACTATTAACGGGCCAGAAGTGACCATGGGCCGCATTGATGACAAGTTTAGACCAGGCCGTTGACGGGCCGATTTGACAAAGAATGTTGGGCCTTTAGCTGGGTCGGCCCATTACGGTCTACAGAATCTTGTGGGCCTTTAGCTGGGCCGGCCCATTGTGGTCCGCAAAATCTTGTGGGCCTTTAGCTGAGCCGGCCCATTATGGTCTGCTAAATTTTGTGGGCCTTTAGCTGGGCCGGCCCATTATGGTCCGCTAAATCTTATGGGCCTTCGGTTGGGCCGGCCCATTTAAACTTTGTGGGCCACTTTTGGGTCGGTCCACGTGTCAACATATCATAGGCCCATCTCGATCGTTGGATGAGTGACACCTGTGCCAACGCGGAGCTGACACGTGGATCCGTCAGCCAATGAGAATTTTACACATGGAAAATCGGCATTGGTCGTGGCTGTTAACGGGTTATCGGATCCAAAATCCGACCCGATAGCTTAATGGTGTTCCGTTACGGTGGATGCCACATGTCGGTCACCCTTGACGAAAGCACTTCTGTGACGCGCGATTTATCGTCATGGAAGTGGACACTTCCGTGATGATAATTTTGGTAATGTCATGGAACACTTCTACGACAGCACATGTATGACTATCTCGATTCTGTCATAAATTTGTCATGGATGTACATGCATGACAAAAAATGCGACCTACTGTGACAAACACGCATCATCACGGAAGTGTATATTTTTTTTGTGCATCAATCCATCGCTTGCCCGAAACAACGGGTGCCTCCAACTAACATCAAACCTGGGGGAGTTTTGTTTGCAATTATTTTTGATTTGATTTTCATCTTTTTGGATCGTGGGACTGGGCATCCCGGTTACCGACCCTTTCTCGTGAGTGAGGAGCGGAGTCCACTCCTCTTGAGAATAACCCACACAGCATGGAAGATACTGACAGCCCCTAGTCGCTACATGAGCGATTCGGGCATACAAAACAGATTATTGTTTGAAGGTTTAGAGTTTGGCACATGCAAATTTACTTGGAACGGCAGGTAAATACCGCATATAGGTAGGTATGGTGGACACTCATGGCAAAACCTGGGTTTAAGGATATTTGGAAGCACAAGTAGTATCTCTACTTGGTGCAAGGAATTTTGGATAGCATGAGGGGGAAAGGCAAGCTCAACATGTTTGAATGATCCATGACAATATACTTTAACTGAGATGTGAGAAAACATAACCCATTATGTTGTCTTCCTTGTCCAACATCAACTCTTTAGCATGTCATACTTAATCACAATTATAAAAGATGTCTAGGATAGTATATTTATATGTGAAATCTCTCTTCCTTCAATATTCTTTCATGAATTGTTCAAATGACCAATACAATGCTTGCTAACCTTCAATAAACTTACTACCTCTACTTCCTTAGATGTGAAGTCATTACTCCCAACGGGGTAAGCATATGAAACATATATAATTTCAGATTCATGACATTCAACCATTTACTCATAGGATATAAGTGAAGCACACGAGTAAATGACAAACTACTCCAAAAAGATATAAGTGAAGATCAATGAGTAGCTAAATAATTATGTAACTATGTGAAGAGTCTCTCTCATTTAAGAATTTCAGATCTTGGTATTTTATTCAAACATCAAGCAAAGCAAAATAAAATGACATTGCAAGGATAGCACAACTCATGTGAAGAAGCAAAAACTTAGGTTCAACCGATACTAACTGATAGTTGTTGAAGAAGAAAGGTGGGATGCCTAACGGGGCATCCCCAAGCTTAGATGCTTGAGACTTCTTGAAATATTATCTTGGGGTGCCTTGGGAATCCCCAAGCTTGAACTTTTGTGTCTCCTTGATTCCTCTCATATCATGGTTTCTCTTTTTATCAAAAGCTTCATCCACACCAAACTCAACAAGAACTCGTGAGATAGGTTAGTATAAACCAATGCAAAACCTTATCATTTTCTACTGTAACAAATCTATAAAATTATTATTCAACATTTCATAGTAAATGCCTCTGCATATTTAATACTCCTATCCTCAAATAGAATCATAAAACAAGCAAACATCTGCAAACAATGCAAACATAACAGTAATCTGCCAAAACAGGACAGTCTGTAATGAATGCAAGATTCATCAAACTTCCCTAACTCCAAAAATTATTAAAAAAATAATACGCTGTATAAGATTTATCAGAGCTCATTATGCAAAAATATTCAACAATATATCACTCTCTGACTTTTCTAAGGAATTTTTGCAACATCGGTAAACTTTTTGTTTTCAAAACAGCAACATGTATACTAGCAAAATAAGCATGGTAAAGGCTATCCTTGAAATTTTTATTGAAAATATAGATGCAAAACATTATTATAAATAACAGCAAGCAAATACTAACAAAATAAAATGATGCTCCAAGCAAAACACATATCATGTGGTGAATAAAAATATAGCTCCAACTAAAGTTACTGATGAACGAAGACGAAAGAGGGGATGCCTTCCGGGGCATCCCCAAGCTTAGGATCTTGGTTATCCTTGAATATTACCTTGGGAGGCCTTGATAATCCCCAATCTTAGACTCTTTCCACTCCTTATTCCATAGTCCATCGAATCCTTACCCAAAACTTGAAAACTTCAACCACACAAAACTCGTAAGCCCCGTTAGTAAAAGAAAACAAACCACCACTTTAAGGTACTGTAATGAACTCATTATTTATTCATATTGGTGTAATATCTACTGTATTCCAACTTATCTATGGTTCATACCCTCTGATACTACTCATAGATTCATCAAAATAAGCAAACAACACATAGAAAACAGAATCTATCAAAAACAGAACAGTCTGTAGTAATCCGTATCAAACGTATACTTCTGGAACTCAACAAATTCTTAAATAAATTGCTGTACCTGAATAATTTGTCTATTAATCATCTGCAAAAAGAATAAACCTAAAAGCACTCTCCATTAAAAGAAATGGAAGCTAATCTCGTGAGCGCTAAAGTTTCTGTTTTTTTACAGCAAGATCATATAGACTTCACCCAAGTCTTCCCAAAGGTTCTACTTGGCACAAACACTAATTAAAACATGAAACCACATCTAACCAGAGGCTAGATGAATTATTTATTACTATACAGGAATAAAAGTAAGAAACAAAAATAAAGTTGGGTTGCCTCCCAACAAGCGCTATCATTTAACGCCCCTAGCTAGGCATGATAATGATAATGATGCTCACATAAAAGATAAGAATTGAAACATAAAGAGAGCATCATGAAGAATATGACTAGCACATTTAAGTCTAACCCACTTCCTATGCATAGGGATTTTGTGAGAAAACAACTTATGCGAACAATAATCAACTAGCATAGGAAGGTAAAACAAGCATAACTTCAAAATTTTAAGCACATAGAGAGGAAACTTGATATTATTGCAATTCCTACAAGCATATGTTCCTCCCTCATAATAATTTTCAGTATCATCATGAATGAATTCAACAATATAACCAGCACCTAAAGCATTCTTTTCATGATCTACAAGCATACAAAATTTACTACTCTCCACATAAGCAAAATTCTTCTTATTCGGAATAGTGGGAGTATCATAAGAAACTTGAATACTATAAATTGTTTCCACATTAAAAGAGTAATGTTCAGAAAAAGGGTAATCATAATCATGACAAGTTTTATAAATATAATCATCACTACATTTTATAGCATAAGTTTCATCACAATAATCATCATAAGTAGCAACTTTGTTCTCATCACAATCGATTGAAACCTCTTCCAAGATAGTGGAATCATCGCTAAACAAAGTTGACACTCTTCCAAATCCACTTTTATATTCATCACAATAAGATTCAACATCCTCCAAAATAGTGGGATCACTAGTTCCTAAAGTTGACACTCTTCCAAACCAACTTTCATCAATATAATCATCATAGGTAAGAGGCATGCTATTATCATAACAACTTTGCATATCAAAACTTTGGATGCTAAAAATATCATCTTCATTAAACATAGCATCCCCAAGCTTGGGACAATCATTAATTTTAGCAAATATATTCTCAAATATGTCATTCTCACCAAACATAGCTTCCCCAAGCTTGGGCCCTTTCATATCATAAGCATAATCACTCTCATCATTAAAAATATGGATAGCACCAATAGTATAGCAATTATCATCATCACAATGAGTAGTAGGAGCAACATCATTTGCAAGGGATACCTTTTTACCTTTGTTTCTCCTTCTTTTCTTTTTCTTATTCACATTATGTGTGGGTTCAACCTTCTTATTTGTGCTCCTTATTGATGAGATTGGTTGAACAGAAAGCTCCTCCTCGTTACCTGATTCATCATAAGAAATAATAGGAGGATATTGGGAAGTCTCTTCCATTTCATTAGTATTCTCTTCATCTTCTAATTGCTTTCTTTTCTTTAGGTGATTGGCAATATAAGGATTTTCAATGCAATTCACCGCACAAAACAAATAAATCTCCTCTAAATCAATATCAAGGAAATGCTCAAGATTAAATTTTGGAAAAAGCTTAGTTGCATGTTTCAATTCTTCATAACCCAAAAGCAAACTAAGTTCATTGTAATGAGCAAGGGAGATCAAATCAACACAATTTTTGGACACGATTCAATCATGAAACAATTTGCATTGGAGATGTAAATGATCACGTTCATTGCAAAGTTCACAACGGTAAAGATATCTTAAATTTTCAGCGCTAACATTAAGCCTTTCTTGCAACCCTTTAGTTTCTAAATGCTTATGCCTCTTGCAATATCTATTTTCCCTATTTGGTATGTACTTGCAAACTCAATCTACTCCACAAAAATGGACATGCTTATAAGAGACATTTTCATCATAACTAGTGCAATCATCATTAGTACTATGGATATTCAAAGAGTTCATACTAACAACATTGCAATCATGCTCATCATTCAAAGATTTAGTATAAAACATTCTATAGATTTCTTCTTCTAGCACTTGAGCACAATTTTCATTTTCATCATACTCATGAAAGATATTAAAAAGACGAAGTGTATGAGACAAACTCAATTCCATTTTTTTTTGTAGTTTTCTTTTATAAACTAAACTAGTGATAAAACAAGAAAAAAAAAGATTCTATTGCAAGATCTAAAGATATACCTTCAAGTACTCACCTCCCCGGCAACGGTGCCAGAAAAGAGCTTGATGTCTACTACACAACCTTCTTCTTGTAGATGTTGTTGGGCCTCCAAATGCAGAGGTTTGTAGGACAGTAGCAAATTTCCCTCAAGTGGATGACCTAAGGTTTATCAATCCGTGGGAGGCGTAGGATGAAGATGGTCTCTCTCAAGCAACCCTGCAACCAAATAACAAAGAGTCTCTTGTGTCCCCAACACACCCAATACAATGGTAAATTGTATAGGTGCACTAGTTCGGCGAAGAGATGGTGATACAAGTGCAATATGGATGGTAGATAAAGGTATTTGTAATCTGAAATTATAAAAACAGCAAGGTAGCAAGCGATAAAAGTGAGCGTAAACGGTATGGCAATGGTAGAAAACAAGGCCTAAGGTTCATACTTTCACTAGTTCAAGTTCTCTCAACAATAATAACATAGATAGATCATATAACAATCCCTCAGCATGCAACAAAGAGTCACTCCAAAGACACTAATAGCAGAGAACAAACGAAGAGATTATGGTAGGGTACGAAACCACCTCAAAGTTATTCTTTCGGATCAATCTATTCAAGAGTTCGTACTAGAATAACACCTTAAGACACAAATCAACCAAAACCCTAATGTCACCTAGATACTCCATTGTCACCTCAAGTATATGTGGGCATGATTATACGATATGCATCACACAATCTCAGATACATCTATTCAACCAACACAAAGTACTTCAAAGAGTGCCCCAAAGTTTCTACCGGAGAGTCAAGAACGTGTGCCAACCCCTATGCATAGGTTCATGGGCGGAACCCGCAAGTTGGTCACCAAAACATACATCAAGTGGCACATGATATCCCATTGTCACCACAGATAAGCACGGCAAAACATACGTGAAGTGTTCTCATAAAAGACTTAATCTGATAAGATAACTTCAAAGGGAAAACTCAATTCATCACAAGAGAGTAGAGGGGGAGAAACATCATAAGATCCAACTACAATAGAAAAGCTCGGGATACATCAAGATCGTACCATAGAGGGAACATGAGAGAGAACACGAGAGAGAGAGAGAGAGAGAGAGAGAGATCAAACACATATCTACTGGTACATACCCTCATCCCCGAGGGTGAACTACTCCCTCCTCGTCATGGAGAGCGTCGGGATGATGAAGATGGCCACCGGTGATGGGTTCCCCCTCCAGCAGGGTGCTGGAACGGGCTCCCGAGAGGTTTTTGGTGGCTACAGAGGCTTGCGGCGGCGAAACTCCCGATCTATATTGATATTCGAATTTTTTAGGGTACGTAGGCTTCTATAGGCAAAAGAAGTCGGTCGAGAGGTGCTCGAGGGGCCCATGAGACAGGGGGTGCGCCCAGTAGGGGGGGGCTCCTATCTCGTGGCCTCCTCGAGGCTCTTCTAACGTGAACTCCAAGTCTCCTAGATGATATTCTTCCAAAAAATCACGCTGCCGAAGGTTTCGTTCCGTTTGGACTTCGTTTGATATTCCTTTTCTTCGAAATACTGAAACAGGCAATAAAACAGCAATATGGGCTGGGCCTCCGGTTAGTAGGTTGGTCCCAAAAGTAATATAAAAGTGTATAATAAAGCCCGTAATCATTCAAAACAGGTAATATAATAGCATGGAACAATCAAAAATTATAGATTTGTTGGAGACGTATCAGCTACCAAATGTCACAACGTAACTGGGTGATTATAAAGGAGCTCTAGAGGTGTCTCCAAAGGCACATGTTGAGTTGGCGTATTTCGAGATTAGGTTTTGTTAGTCCGATTTTCAGAGAGGTATCGCTGGGCCCTCTCGGTAATGCACATCACTATAAGCCTTGCAAGCAATGTATCTAATGAGTTAGTTACAGAATGATGCATTACGTAACGAGTAAAGAGACTTGCCGGTAACGAGATTGAACTAGGTATTGAGATACCTACGATCGAATCTCGGGCAAGTAACATACCGATGACAAAGGAAACAATGTATGTTGTTATGCGGTTTGACCGGTAAAAATCTTCATAGAATATGTAGGAGCCAATATGAGCATCCAGGTTCCGCTATTGGTTATTGACCGGAGACGTGTCTCGGTCATGTCTACATAGTTCTCGAACCTATAGGGTCCGCACACTTAAAGTTAGATCACGGTTATATTATGAGTTCATGTGTTTTGATGTACCGAAGATAGTTCGAAGTCCCGGATATGATCACGGACATGACGAGGAGTCTCGAAATGGTCGAGACATGAAGATTGATATATTGGACGACCATATTCGGACACCGGAATGGTTTCGGGGGTTATCGAATGTATACCGGAGTACCGGGAGGTTACCGGAACCCCCCGGGGGTTAATGGGCCTCATGGGCCCAAAGTGGAGAAGAGGAGGGGCGACCAGGGCAGGCCGAGCGCCCCCTCCCCCTCTAGTCCAAATAGGACAAGGAGGGGGGCGGCGCCCCCCTTTCCTTCCTCTCCTCTCTCCCCTTCCTTCCCCCTCTCCTACTTGGACAAGGAAAGGCGGGAGTCCTACTCCCGGTGGGAGTAGGACTCCTCCCTGGCGTGCCTCCTCCTGGGGTCCTACCAATACAATGATAAATTGTATAGGTGCAATAGTTCGGCGAAGAGATGGTGATACAAGTGCGGTATGGATGGTAGATACAGGTATTTGTAATCTGAAATTATAAAAACAGCAAGGTAACAAGTGATAAAAGTGAGCGTAAATGGTATTGCAATGGTAGGAAACAAGGCATGGGGTTCATACTTTCACTAGTGCAAGTTCTCTCAAGAATAATAACATAGATAGATCATATAACAATCCCTCAACATGCAACAAAGAGTCACTCCAAATCCACTAATAGGGAGAACAAACGAAGAGATTATGGTAGGGTACGAAACCACCTCAAAGTTATTCTTTCGGATCAATCTATTCAAGAGTTCGTACTAGAATAACACCTTAAGACACAAATCAACCAAAACCCTAATGTCACCTAGATACTCCATTGTCACCTCAAGTATCCGTGGGCATGATTATACGATATGCATCACACAATCTCAGATTCATCTATTCAACCAACACAAAGTACTTCAAAGAGTGCCCCAAAGTTTCTACCGGAGAGTCAAGACGAAAACGTGTGCCAACCCCTATGCATAGATTCCCAAGGTCACGGAACCCGCAAGTTGATCAACAAAACATACATCAAGTGGATCACGTGAATATCCCATTGTCACCACAGATAAGCACGGCAAGACATACATCAAGTGTTCTCAAATCCTTAAAGACTCAATCCGATAAGATAACTTCAAAGGGAAAACTCAATTCATCACAAGAGAATAGAGGGGGAGAAACATCATAAGATCCAACTATAATAGCAAAGCTCGCGATACATCAAGATCGTGCCATAGAGAGAACACGAGAGAGAGAGAGAGAGAGAGAGAGAGATCAAACACATAGCTACTGGTACATACCCTCAGCCCCGAGGGTGAACTACTCCCTCCTCGTCATGGAGAGCGCCAGGATTATGAAGATGGCCACCGGTGATGCGTTCCCCTCCGGCAGGGTGCCGGAATGGACTCCCGAGAGGTTTTTGGTGGCTACAGAGACTTGCGGCGGCGGAACTCCCGGTCTATCTTCTCCTCCGATGTTTTTAGAGTACGTGGACTTATATAGGCGAAAGAAGTCGGTCGGGGGAGCCTCGAGGGGCCCAGGAGACAGGGGGCGCGCCCAGGGGTGGGCGCGCCCTCCTATCTCCTGGCTTCCTCGAGCCTTCCCTGGCTTGAACTCCAAGTCTCCCGGATCATATCCTTTCCTAAAATCACGCTCCCGAAGGTTTCGTTCCGTTTGGACTCTGTTTGATCTTCCTTTTCTTCGAAATACTGAAACAGGTAGTAAAACAACAATATGTGTTGGGTGTCTGGTTAATAGGTTAGTCCCAAAAGTAATATAAAAGTTTATAATAAAGCCCGTAATCATTCAAAACAGATAGTAAAATGATGTCTACTACAAAAACTTCTTCTTGTAGACGTTGTTGGGCCTGCAAGTGCACAGGTTTGTAGGACAGTAGCTAATTTCCCTCAAGTGGATGACCTAAGGTTTATCAATCCGTAGGAGGCGCAGGATGAAGATGGTCTCTCTCAAACAACCCTGCAACCAAATAACAAAGAGTCTCTTGTGTCCCCAACACACCCAATGCAATGGCAAATTGTATAGGTGCACTAGTTTGGCGAAGAGATGGTGATACAAGTGCAGTATGGATGGTAGATAAAGGTATTTGTAATCTGACATTATAAAAACAGCAAGGTAGCAAGCGATAAAAGTGAGCGTAAATGGTATTGCAATGGTAGGAAACAAGGCCTAAGGTTCATACTTTCACTGCAAGTTCTCTCAACAATAATAACATAGATAGATCATATAACATTCCCTCAACATGCAACAAAGAGTCACTCCAAAGCAACTAATAGCAAAGAGCAAGCGAAGAGATTATGGTAGGGTACGAAACCACCTCAAAGTTATCCTTTCTGTTCTATCTATTCAAGAGTTCGTAGTAAAATAACATGAAGCTATTCTTTCCGCTCAATCTATCATAGAGTTCATACTAGAATAACACCTTAAGACACAAATCAACCAAAACCCTAATGTCACCTAGATACTCCATTGTCACCTCAAGTATCCATGGGCTTGATTATACGATATGCATCACACAATCTCAGATTCATCTATTCAACCAACACAAAGTACTTCAAAGAGTGCCCCAAAGTTTCTACCAGAGAGTCAAGAAAACGTGTGCCAACCCCTATGCATAGGTTCATGGGGGGAACCCACAAGTTGGTCACCAAAACATACATCAAGTGGCACGTGATATCCCATTGTCACCACAGATAAACGCGGCAAGACATACATCAAGTGTTCTCAAATCATTAAAGACTCAATCTGATAAGATAACTTCAAGAGGGAAACTCAATTCATCACAAGAGAGTAGAGGGGGAGAAACATCATAAGATCCAACTATAATAGCAAAGCTCGGGATACATCAAGATCGTGCCATAGAGGGAACACGAGAGAGAGAGAGAGATCAAACACATAGCTACTGGTACATACCCTCGGCCTCGAGGGTGAACTACTCCCTCCTCATCATGGATAGCGCCGAGATGATGAAGATGGCCAGCGGTGATGGGTTCCCCCTCTGGTAGGGTGCCGGAACGGGCTCCCGAGAGATTTTTGGTGTCTACAGAGGCTTGCGGCGGCGGAACTCCCGATCTATCTTCACATTTGATGGTTTTAGGGTATGTAGGCTTATATAGGCGAAAGAAGTCGGTCGGGGGGTGCTCGAGGGGCCCACGAGACAGGGGGCGCACCCTCCTATCTCGTGGCCTCCTCGAGGCTCTTCCGACGTGAACTCCAAGTCTCGTGGATGATATTCTTCCAAAAAATCACGCTGCCGAAGGTTTCGTTCTGTTTGGACTCCGTTTGATATTCCTTTTCTTCAAAATATTGAAACAGACAATAAAACAGCAATATGGGTTGGGCCTCCGGTTAATAGGTTAGTCCCAAAAGTAATATAAAAGTGTATAATAAAGCCCATAATCATTCAAAATATATAATAAAATAGCATGGATGCTTCATAAATTATAGATACGTTGGAGACGTATCAGCACCCCCAAGCTTAATTCCTACTCGTCCTCGAGTAGGGAAGTGATAAAGAAAGAATTTATGAAGTGTGAATGCTAGAAGGTGCACAAGTTTGATCAATGATAATTTCAATCACCTTTACTAGAATCATGATATGTCATAACAGTAGTTCATCTCATAAAACTTTTCATAATCAAGTAACAAGCAATTCTCATGTTGAAGCATAGACCATAAACTTTCTTGAAAACTAGCAAACTTCATTCTTAGTCATCAAACAATTACAATTCATCCTATTTTCAGGAATATCAAACTCCACATACTCAACTATCAAATTGTCTTCTATAATTGCTAACACTCATGCAATACTTGTGGTTTTGAAGTTTTAATCAGACACAGAGAAAGATAGGGGCTTATAATGCTGCCTCCAAACGTATTCACCTTTGGGTGATGTCAACAATAATAGTTCATGTTAAAGTACATCCAATTCGATATATATATCAGGATCACCCTAACACAAAGTGCTTGCCAAAGGATAAAATGAAAAAGGGAAAGGTGAAGATCACCTTGACTCTTGCATAAAGTAAAAGACATAAAGTAAAAGATAGGCCCTTCGCAGAGGGAAGCAGAGGTTGTCATGCGCTTTTAGGGTTCGATACACAAAATCTTAGTTCGAAAGAACATCACTTTATATTGCCCCTTGTATATGGACCTTTATTATGCAGTCTATCGCTTTTATTGCTTCCATAACAAGATCGTACAAAGCTTATTTTCTCCGCACTAATAAGTCATGCATAATTAAAGAGCAAATTTTATTGCTTGCACCGATGACAACTTACTTGAAGGATCTTACTCAATCCATAGGTAGATATGGTGGACTCTCATGGCAAAACTGGGTTTAAGGATAGTTCGAAGCACAAGTAGTATCTCTACTTGGTGCTAGGAATTTTTGGCTAGCATGAGGGGGAAAGGCAAGCTCCACATGTTTGAATGATCCATGAGAATATACTTTAACTAAGATGTGAGAAAACATAACCCGTTACATTGTCTTCCTTGTCCAACATCAACTCTTTAGCATGTCATACTTAATGAGTGCTCACAATTATAAAAGATGTCTATGATAATATATTTATATGTGCAATCCCTCTTCCTTCAATATTCTTTCATGAATTGTTCAAATGACTAATACAATGCTTGCTAACCGTCAATAAATTTACAACCTCTACTTCTTAGATGTGAAGTCATTACTCCCCATGGGATAAGCAAATGAAACATATATAAATTCAGATTTATGACAATCAACTCATTCAACCATTTACTCATAGGATATAAGTGAAGCACACGAGTAAATGACAAACTACTCCAAAAAGATATAAGTGAAGATCAATGACTACCTAAATAAATATGTAACTATATGAAGACTCTCTCTCATTAAAGAATTTCAGATCTTGGCATTGTATTCAAGCAGCAAGAAAAACAAAATAAAATGACATTGCAAGGATAGCACAACTCATGAGAAGAAGTAAAAACTTAGGCTCAACCGATACTAACCGATAGTTGTTGAAGAAGAAAGGTGGGATGCCTACCGGGGCATCCCCAAGCTTAGATGCTTGAGACTTCTTGAAATATTATCTTGGGGTGCCTTGGGCATCCCCAGGCTTGAACTTTTATGTCTCCCTAATTCCTCTCATATCATGGTTTCTCTTTTTATCAAAAAGCTTCATCCACAACAAACTCAATAAGAACTCGTGAGATAGGTTAGTATAAACCAATGCAAAACCTTATCATTTTCTACTGTAACAAATTACTAAAATAATTATTCAACATTGCATACTAAATTCCTCTGCATATTTAACAATCCTATCCTCAAATAGAATCATCAAACAGGCAAACATACGCAAACAATGCAAACATAACAGCAATCTGCCAAAACAGTACAGTCTGTAAAGAATGCAAGAGTATAAATACTTCCCTAACTCCAAATATTATGAAATAAAATTCCCACTGTAATGAATTTATCGGAGCTCAATATGCAAAAAGTTTCAACATTATACCATTCTCTGACTTTTCTAGGGAATTTTTACAACAGCGGTAAACTTTCTGTTTTCAAACAGCAACATGTATACTAGCAAAATAAGCATGGCAAAGGCTATCCTTGACTTTTTTATTGAAACTAAAGGTGCAAAACATTATTCTAAATAACAGAAAGCAAATAATAACAAAATAAAATGACTCTCCAAGCAAAACACATATCATGTGGTGAATTAAAATATAGCTCCAAGTAAAGTTACCGATGAACGGAGACGAAAGAGGGGATGCCTTCCGGGGCATCCCCAAGCTTAGGCTCTTGGTTTTCCTTGGATATTACCTTGGGGTGCCTTGGGAATCCCCAAGATTAGGCTCTTTCCACTCCTTATTCTGTAGTCCATCGAAACTTCACCCAAAACTTGAAAACTTCAACCACACAAAACTCAAAACAAAACTCGTAAGCTCCGTTAGTAAAAGAAAATAAAACCACCACTTAGTTACTGTAATGAACTCATTATAAATTCATATTGGTATTAAACCTACTGTATTCCAACTTCTCTATGGTTCATACCACTTAATACTAGCCATAGATGCATCAAATAAGTAAACAACACATAGAAAACAGAATCTATCAAAAACAGAACAGTCTGTAGTAATCTGTATCAAACGTATACTTATGGAACTCAAAAAATTCTTAAATAAATTGCTGGACCTGAGTAATTTGTCTATTAATCATCTGAAAAAAGAATCGACCTAAAATCACTCTCCAGTAAAAATGGAAGCTAATCTCGTTAGCGCAAAAGTTTCTGTTTTTTACAGCAAGATCACATAAACTTCACCCAAGTCTTCCCAAAGGTTCTACTTGGCACTTTATTGAAACAAAAGCTATAAAACATGATTACTACAGTAGAATAATAATGAGTACACACAAAAACAGTAAGGGTAAATATTGGGTTGTCTCCCAACAAGCGATTTTCTTTAATGCCTTTTCTAGCTAGGCATGATGATTTCAATGATGCTCGCATAAAAGATAAGAATTGAAACATAACGGGAGCATCATGAAGCATATGACTAGCACATTTAAGCCTAACCCACTTCCTATGCCTAGGGATTTTTTGAGCAAACAACTTATGGGCACAATAATCAACTAGCATAGGAAGGTAAAACAAGCATAGCTTCAAGATTTTCAACACATAGAGAGGAAACTTGACATTATTGCAATTCCTACAAGCATATGTTCCTCTCTCATAATAATTTTCAGTAGAATCATGAATAAATTTAAAAATATAACCAGCACCTAAATCATTTTTTTCATTATCTACAAGCATAGAAAATTTACTACTCTCCACATAAGCAAATTGCTTCTCATGAATAGTAGTGGGAGAAAACTCAACAAAAAAATTATCATGTGAGGCATAATCCAATTGAAAACTAAAATCATGATGACAAGTTTCATGGTTATCATTATTCCTAATAGCATACAAGTCATCACAATAATCATCATAGATAGCAACTTTGTTCTCATAATCAATTGGAACCTCTTCCGAAATAGTGGAATCATCACTAAATAAAGTTGACACTCTTCCAAATCCACTTTCATGTTAATCACAATAAGATTCAACATCCTCCAAAATAGTGGGATCAATACTTCCTAAAGTTGACACTCTTCCAAACCCACTTTCATCAATATAATCATCATAAATAGGAGGCATGCTTTCATCATAATAAATATTCTCATCAAAGCTTGGGGGACTAAAAATATCATATTCATCAAACATAGCTTCCCCAAGCTTGTGGCTTTGCATATCATTAGCATCATGGATATTCAAGGAAATCATACTAACAACATTGCAATCATGCTCATCATTCAAAGATTTAGTATGAAACATTCTATAGATTTCTTCTTCTAGCACTTGAGCACAATTTTCCTTTTCATCATACTCACGAAAGATATTAAAAAGATGAAGCGTATGAGACAAACTTAACTCCATTTTTTGTAGTTTTCTTTTATAAACTAAACTAGTGATAAAACAACAAACAAAAAGATTCGATTGCAAGATCTAAAGATGTACCTTCAAGCACTCACCTCCCCGGCAACGGCACCAGAAAAGAGCTTGATGTCTACTACACAACCTTCTTCTTGTAGACGTTGTTGGGCCTGCAAGTGCACAGGTTTGTAGGACAGTAGCAAATTTCCCTCAAGTGGATGACCTAAGGTTTATCAATCCGTAGGAGGCGTAGGATGAAGATGTTCTCTCTCAAACAACCCTGCAACCAAATAACAAAGAGTCTCTTATGTCCCCAACACACCCAATACAATGGCAAATTGTATAGGTGCACTAGTTCGGCGAAGAGATGGTGATACAAGTGCAATATGGATGGTAGATAAAGGTATTTGTAATCTGAAATTATAAAAACAGCAAGGTAGAAAGCGATAAAAGTGAGCGTAAACGGTATTGCAATGGTAGGAAACAAGGCCTAAGGTTCATACTTTCACTAGTGCAGGTTCTCTCAAGAATAATAACATAGATAGATCATATAACAATCCCTCAACATGCAACAAAAAGTCACTCCAAAGCAACTAATAGCGGAGAGCAAACAAAGAGATTATGTTAGGGTACGAAACCACCTCAAAGTTATCCTTTCTGTTCTATCTATTCAAGAGTTCATAGTAAAATAACATGAGGCTATTCTTTCTGCTCAATCTATCATAGAGTTCATACTAGAATAAAACCTTAAGACACAAATCAACCAAAACCCCAATGTCACCTAGATACTCCATTGACACCTCAAGTATCCGTGGGCATCATTATACGATATGCATCACCCAATCTCAGATTCACCTATTCAACCAACACAAAGTACTTCAAAGAGTGCCCCAAAGTTTCTACCGGAGAGTCAAGAAAACGTGTGCCAACCCCTATGCATAGGTTCATGGGCGGAACCCGCAAGTTGGTCACCAAAACATACATCAAGTGGCACGTGATATCCCATTGTCACCACAGATAAACACGGCAAGACATACATCAAGTGTTCTCAAATCATTAATGACTCAATCCGATAAGATAACTTCAAGAGGGAAACTCAATTTATCACAAGAGAGTAGAGGGGGAGAAACATCATAAGATCCAACTATAATAGCAAAGCTCGGGATACATCAAGATCGTGCCATAGAGGGAACACAAGAGAGAACACGAGAGAGAGAGAGAGAGAGAGAGAGAGAGAGAGAGAGAGAGAGAGAGAGAGAGATCAAACACATAGCTACTGGTACATACCCTCAGCCTCGAGGGTGAAGTACTCCTTCCTCATCATGGATAGCGCCGGGATGATGAAGATGGCCACCAGTGATGGGTTCCCCCTCCGGCAGGGTGCCGGAACGGGCTCCCGAAAGGTTTTTGGTGGCTACAGAGGCTTGCGGCAGCGGAACTCCCGATCTATCTTCATATTCGATGGTTTTAGGGTACGTAGGCTTATATAGGCGAAAGAAGTCGGTCGGGGGGTGCTCGAGGGGCCCACGAGACAGGGGGCGCGCCCAGTAGGGGGGGCGCGCCCTCCTATCTCGTGGCCTCCTCGAGGCTCTTCTAACGTGAACTCCAAGTCTCCTGGATGATATTCTTCCAAAAAATCACGTTGCCGAAGGTCTCGTTCCGTTTGGACACCGTTTGATATTCCTTTTCTTTGAAATACTGAAACAGGCAATAAAACAGCAATATGGGCTGGGCCTCCGGTTAATAGGTTAGTCCCAAAAGTAATATAAAAGTGTATAATAAAGCCCATAATCATTCAAAACAGATAATAAAATAGCATGAATGCTTCATAAATTATAGATACGTTGGAGACGTATCATAAAATAGCATTAATGCTTCATAAATTATAGATACGTTGGAGACGTATCAGTGGTTCACATTTTATTCATTGTGCTTTCCATAAACTGCTTGCTAAATATGATGTCAACCATAGAATTGCATCTCCTTATCACCCTCAATCTAGTGGACAAGTTGAACTTAGCAATAGAGAAATAAAGTTAATAGTACAAAAAACGGTCAATAGGCCCCAAAAGAATTGGTCTGAGAAACTTGACGATTCACTTTGGGCCTACAGAACAACTTATAGAAATTCTATGGGTATGTCTCCATATAAATTGCTTTATGGAAAAGCTTGTCATTTGCCTCTTGAGTTAGAACATAAAGTATATTGGTCAATTAAAGAACTCAACTATGACTTCAAACTTGCCGGTGAAAAGAGGTTTGATACGTCTCCAACGTATCTATAATTTTTGATTGTTCCATGCTATTATATTACCTGTTTTGGATGTTTATCGGCTTTACTATACACTTTTATATCATTTTTGGGACTAACCTACTAACCGGAGGCCCAGCCCAAATTGCTTTTTTTGCCTACTTTAATGTTTCGAAGAAAATGAATATCAAACGGAGTCCAAACGGAATGAAACCTTCGGGAGCGATCTTTTTGGAACAAACGCAATCCAGGAGACTTGGAGTGGACGTTAAGAAGTAGTCGATGGGGCCACGAGGGTGCAAGGCACGCCCTAGGGGGGGCTGCCTCGTGGGCCCCTTGTAGCTCCCCTGTCCGACTTCCTTCGCCTATATATATCTACATACCCCAAAAACATCCAGGAGCACCACGAAACATTATTTCCACCGCCGCAACCTTCTGTAGCTGTGAGATCCCATCTTAGATCCTTTTCTGGCGCTCCACCGGAGGGGGAATCGATCATGGAGGGCTTCTACATCAACACCATAGCCTCTCCGATGAGTTATGAGTAGTTTACCATAGACCTTCGGGTCCATAGTTATTAGCTAGATGGCTTCTTCTCTCTCTTTGAATCTCAATACAAAGTTCTCCTCGATCTTCTTGGAGATCTATTTGATATAAATCTTTTTCCAGTGTGTTTGTCGAGATCCGATGAATTGTGGGTTTATGATCAAATTTATCTATGAGAAATATTTGAATGTCCTCTGAATTCTTTTATGTATGATTGGTTATCTTTGCAAGTCTCTCCGAATTATCAGTTTGGTTTGGCCTACTAGATTGATCTTTCTTGCAATGGAAGAAGTGCTTAGCTTTGGGTTCAATCTTGCGGTGTCCTTTCCCAATGACAGCCGGGGCAGCAAGGCATGTATTGTATTGTTGCCATCGAGGATAAAAAGATGGGGTTTATATCATATTGCTTGAATTTATCCTTCTACATCATGTCATCTTGCTTAATGCGTTACTCTGTTCTTATGAACTTAATAATCTAGATGTGTGCTGGATAGCGATCGATGTGTGGAGTAATAGTAGTAGATGCAGGCAGGAGTCGGTCTAATTGTTGCGGATGTGACGCCTATATACATGATCATGCCTAAATATTCTCATAACTATGCACTTTTCTATCAATTGCTCGACAGTAATTTGTTCACCCACCATAATACTTATGCTATCTTGAGAGAAGCCACTAGTGAAACCTATGGCCCCCGGGTCTATTTTCCATCATATAAGTTTCTGATCTACTTTATTTTGCATTCTTTACTTTTCAATCTACATCATAAAAACCAAAAATATTTATCTTATCTTATTATCTCTATCAGATCTCACTTTTGCAAGTGGCCGTGAACGGATTGACAACCCCTTTATCGTGTTGGTTGCAAGGTTCTTGTTTGTTTGTGTAGGTACGAGGGACTTGCGTGGAGCCTCCTACTGGATTTATACCTTGGTTCTCAAAAACTGAGGGAAATACTTACGCTACTTTGCTGCATCACCCTTTCCTCTTCAAGGGAAAAACCAATGCATGCTCAAGAGGTAGCAAGAAGGATTTCTGGCGCCGTTGCCGGGGAGGTCTTCGCTCAAGTCAAGACATACCAAGTACCCATCACAAACTCATCTTCTTCCCATTACATTATTTGCCATTTGCCTCTCGTTTTCCTCTCCCCCACTTCACCCTTGCCATTTTATTCGCCCTCTCTTTGTCGTTCGCCTCTTTTTCGCTTGTCTCTTGTGTGCTTGTGTGTTGTATTGCTTGTCACGATGGCTCAAGATAATACTAAATTGTGTGTATTTTCCTCCCGCTAAGATCATCTCTCTTAGAAACTATATTATGAATTTTAAGCAACTTGATCATGAGCATGTTGCACAATCTTGGGAGAGGATGAAATTAATGATACATAATTGCCCTACACATGGTTTGAATTTATGGATGATCATACAAATTTTTTATGCCGGATTGAATTTTGCTTCTAGAAATCTTTTAGATTCGGCCGCGGGAGGCACTTCTATGGAAATCACTTTAGGAGAAGCCACTAAACTCCTAGATAATATTATGGTTAATTATTCTCAATGGCACACCGAAAGATCTATTAGTAAAAAAGTTCATACGATAGAAGAAATTAAAGTTTTGAGTGGAAAGATGGATGAACTTATGAAATTGTTTGCTACTAAGAATGCTCCTATTGATCCTAATGATATGCCTTTGTCTACTTTGATTGAGAATAATAATGAATCTATGAATGTGAATTTTGTTGGTAGGAATAATTTTGGCAACAACGGCGTATAGAGGAAAGTTTAATCCTAGGCCATTTCCTAGTAATTCCTCTAATAATTATGGTAATTCCTACAACAACTCTTATGGAAATTTTAATAAGTTGCCCTATGATTTTGAGATTAGTGTTAAAGAATTTATGAATTCTCAAAAGAATTTCAATGCTTTGCTTGAAGAAAAATTGCTTAAAGTTTATGAATTGGCTAGGAACGTGGATAGAATTTCTCTTGATGTTGATTCTTTGAAACT
Source organism: Triticum dicoccoides (assembly GCF_002162155.2). Classification (NCBI taxonomy): domain Eukaryota; kingdom Viridiplantae; phylum Streptophyta; class Magnoliopsida; order Poales; family Poaceae; genus Triticum; species Triticum dicoccoides. The sequence continues at coordinate 535,178,298 of NC_041391.1, read as the reverse complement.
TAGATTTTTTTCCCTCCTAAGCATGCTATCAATGAATCTCTCAAAGCCAAGAGAATTTCCATTGATGAGTGCAAAAAAAAGAACCGCTAGGATGCGTGCTAAGAAAGATTGCTTCGTAAGAGCGTGTTCTTCTAGTTTTCATGAAAATAATGATCAAGGCCTAAAAGTGATTGATGTGTCTCCTATTAAATCTTTGTTTTACAATATGAATCTTGATAATTATGGGACTGTAGATGAGTCAACTTTAGTTAAAAGGCGTCCCAATGATTTGGAGGTTTTAGATCTTGATGCTAAAATTGGTAAAAGTGGGATTGAAGATGTCAAAACTTTACATAGCAATGAACCCACTGAGGGAGTCCTGGATTAGGGGGTATCCCGACAGCCGGACTATATGCATCATCCGGACTATTGGACCGTGAAGATACAAGACTCAAGACTCCGGCCCGTGTCCGGATGGGACTCTCCTTTGCGTGGAAGACAAGCTTGGCGATCCAGATATTATATTCCTTCCTTGTAACCGACTCCATGTAAACCCTAGCCCTCTCCGGTGTCTATGTAAACCGGAGAGGTTGGTCCTTAGAAGGCCGATCACAATTACAATCATACCATCATAGGCTAGCTCCGAGGGTTTAGCCTCTACAATCTCGTGGTAGATCTACTCTTGTACTACACATATCTTCAATATTAATCAAGCAGGAAGTAGGGTTTTACCTCCATCGAGAGGGCCCGAACCTGGGTAAACATTGTGTCCCTCGCTTCCTTTTACCATCAGCCTAAGACGCACAGATCAAGACCCCCTACCCGAGATCCGCCGGTTTTGACACCGCCATTGGTGCTTTCATTGAGAGTTCCTCTATGTCATCGCTTCGAGGCTTGATGGTGCCTTCAATCGTCAACAACACGGTCCAGGGCGAGACTTTTCTCCCCGGACAGATCTTTGTGTTCGGCGGCTTTGCACTATGGGCCAATTCGCTTGGCCATCTGGAGCAGATCGATAGCTACACCCCCGGCCACCAGGTCAGGTTTGGAAACCTGAACTACACGACTGATATCCGCGGAGACTTGATCTTCGACGGAGTCTGGCCTGTGCCAGGAGCGCCGGAGAGTCACGACGAGCACGGCCTAGACTTGTTATCGGACAATGCTCAGGATATCACCCCTGCAGTAGCCCCGGATCTAAATCTGGAGCAGGTTGCGTTGCCTAAGGACGGAGGGGTGGACCCCGCCCTGCAGGCCGCATACTCATCAGCGGTGGAGCCGACCACAGGCCTCACCTCTGTGGAGGCCTGTAACCCCGGGCCCCCGGACTCGTATCCGGTTGTTGGTTCCGGTCCGCACACCCTTGAGCCAGTCGAGCCAGGTTGGGCTTCGGTAAGGGAGTTTACTGCTGCGGACATCTTCCAGCACTCGCCCTTCGGCGACATGTTGAACTCATTAAAGTATCTCTCTTTGTCAGGAGACTCCAGGCCGAACTATGTCCGGCTTGAGTGGGAAGCAGGCGACGAAGGAATTCGCTGCCCACCCACCACCCACTTCATTGCCACGATCGACGATTTAACCGACGTTCTTGACTTCGACTCCGAAGACATCGACGGTATGGACGATGATGCAGGAGAATCTTCAGAATCTCTAGGGCGCGGGACTACTACCTCGTCACACAATATATACATGGTGGATACGCCCAATGAGGGCAATAGCGATAATCCGGAAGATAAACACCCGGGCAAAAGCCAAAACGGCGACGGAGACGCTGCTCAAGGTCCAGCAACAGTAAAAATAGCGACAAGAGCGCAGGAAGGATCGACATACCAGTAAACCCCCAAGGCAATAACGACCACATGGACCCAGCGATGGAGCAGCGAGCCAGGTCACGCCGAACCAAGTTCGGAGCAGACGCCTAATCACAATGATCCGGAGGGACGAGCTCATCAAACCGCCCCAGGACAAAAACATAGTCCGGACGATGATGCATTCATCAATCTAGAAGGACACGTGGAACGAGACAACCTCCACAGAAAGCTTGTGGCCACAATGAGAAGTCTAAAGAAGCAGAAGCAATAGCTCAAAGCCGCACAGGAAATGCTCAATCGCCGATTGAATAAAGTGCTAGACACTGAAGAACGATATGGCGACTATCGCCATACAAAGAGCTACCCAAAACGCAAGCTACTGCCAGAATTCGACGACGAGGCCGTTCCACCAAAGAATAACACGACCAGGAAACCAGACGTACCGCTTCACAACCGCAGCAGAACGGCTACTGACACCGCGCACCATCTACGTGAACATACGGATTTAAAGCCGATGCGGCCAGGTCCATCTACGGATCTAAATGACACACACCGGCGAGGGCTTATAGTTACCAAAACGATAATACAAGCCAAATACCAGTTCGGAATAAACACCGGACACAACAACAGCCGACTGCATGCCACAACGCGTCCAGATACAAAGGGACTGCTCACCCCCTGTGCTTCACCGAAGAAGTACTGGACCATGAATTCCCACAAGGTTTTAAACCTGTGAACATAGAGGCATACGACGGAACGACAGACCCAGGGGTCTGGATCGAGCATTTTATCCTGCATATTCACATGGCTCGTGGGGATGACCTCCACGCCATCAAATACCTCCCCCTCAAGTTGAAGGGACCAGCTCGACACTGGTTGAAAAGCCTCCCCGACAATTCAATTGGGAGTTGGGAGGAACTCGAGGACGCTTCCAGGGCCAATTTTCAAGGGACTTATGTCCGGCCTCCGGATGCGGACGATCTAAGTCACATAATCCAACAGCCCGGAGAGTCCGCCCGCAAGCTTTGGAATAGATTCCTCACTAAGAAGAATCAAATTGTCGATTGTCCAGACGCCGAAGCCTTAGCAGCATTCAAACACGGCATCCGCGACGAGTGGCTTGCCCGACACCTCGGCCAAGAAAAGCTAAGGACAATGGCAGCCTTAGCAAGACTTATGACCCGCTTTTTGCGCGGGTGAAGATAGCTGGCTAGCCCATAAAGGCATCAGCGACCCCAGCACATCCGAAATAAGGGATGGCAACGGGAAGCCACGGCATAATAAAAAACAAACGCCAAAACAAGGAACAGAGCCTGAACAACACAATGGTCAATGCCGGATTCAGGGGCTCTCGACCTGATCAGCAAAAGAAGCCATTAAAAGGCAGTAAAGAGGGACCGTCCGGTCTGAACAGAGTCCTGGACAGATGCTACCTCTTGAGCACTACATTGGATTTCCCCGAAGAGGAGAGGATGATGCAGCAAAGTAGCGTAAGTATTTCCCTCAGTTTTTGAGAACCAAGGTATCAATCCAGTAGGAAGCCACGCACAAGTCCCTCATACCTACACAAAATGATAGCTACTCGCAACCAACGCGATTAGGGGTTCTCAATCCCTTCACCGTCACTTACGAGGGTGAGATCTGATAGAGATGATAAATAATATTTTTGTTATTTTTTATATAGAGATGCAAGTAAAAAGTAAAAGGCAAAGTAAAAACAAAGCAAGTATTAAAGTAATGGAGATTGATATGATGAGAATAGACCCGGGGGCCATAGGTTTCACTAGTGGCTTCTCTCAAGAGCATAAGTATTCTACGGTGGGTGAACAAATTACTGTTGAGCAATTGACAGAATTGAGCATAGTTATGAGTATATCTAGGTATAATCATGTATATAGGCATCACGTCCAAGACAAGTAGACCGAAACGATTCTGCATCTACTACTATTACTCCACTCATCGACCGCTATCCAGCATGCATCTAGAGTATTAAGTTAAAAACAGAGTAACGCCTTAAGCAAGATGACATGATGTAGAGGGATAAATTCATGCAATATGATAAAAAAACATATTGTTATCCTCATGGCAACAATACAATACGTGTCTTGCTGCCCCTTCTGTCACTGGGAAAGGACACCGCAAGATTGAACCCAAAGCTAAGCATTTCTCCCATTGCAAGAACTACCAATCTAGTTGGCCAAACCAAACGGATAATTCGAAGAGACTTGCAAAGATAACTCAATCATACATAAAAGAATTCATAGAAGATTCAAATATTATTCATAGATAAACTGGATCATAAACCCACAATTCATCGGTCTCAACAAACACACCGCAAAAAGAAGATTACATCGAATAGATCTCCACAAGAGAGGGGGAGAACATTGTATTGAGATCCAAAAAGAGAGAAGAAGCCATCTAGCTACTAGCTATGGACCCGAAGGTCTGAAGTAAACTACTCACACTTCATCGGAGGGGCTATGGTGTTGATGTAGAAGCCCTCTGTGGTGGATGCCCCCTCCGGCGGAGCTCCGGAACAGGCCCCAAGATGGGATCTCTTGGATACAGAAAGTTGCAGCGGTGAAATTAGGTTTTTGGCTCCTTCATTGATCTTTCTGGGGTACGTAGGTATATATAGGAGGAAGGAGTACATCGGTGGAGCAACAGGGGGCCCACGAGGTAGGGGGCGCGCCCAGGGGCGCGCGCCCCCCACCCTCGTGACCGCCTCTTTTGTTCCTTGGAGCAGGGTCCAAGTCTCCTGGATCACGTTCGGTGAGAAAATCACGTTCCCGAAGGTTTCATTCCGTTTGGACTCCGTTTGATATTCTGTTTCTTCGAAACACTGAAATAGGCAAAAAACAGCAATTCTGGGTTGGGCCTCCGGTTAATAGGTTAGTCCCAAAAATAATATAAATATGTAAAATAAAGCCCATAAACATCCAAAACGGGTAATATACTAGCATGGAACAATCAAAAATTATAGATACGTTGGAGACGTATCAGGCATCCCCAAGCTTAATTCCTGCTCGTCCTCGAGTAGGTAAATGATAAAAAGAGAATTTTTGATGCGGAGTGATACTTTGGCATAATTTCAATGTCAATCTTCTTAACTGTGGCATGAATATTCAGATCTGAAAGATTCAAGACAAAAGTTCATATTGACATAAAAATAATAATACTTCAAGCATACTAATCAAAGCAATCATGTCTTCTCAAAATAACATGGCTAAAGAAAGTTATCCCTACAAAATCATGTAGTCTGGCTGTTGCTCTATCTTCATCACACAAAGTATTTAATCATGCACAACCCTGATGACAAGCCAAGCAATTGTTTCATACTTTAATAATTTTAAACTCTTTCAACTTTCACGCAATACATGAGCGTGAGCCATGGACATAGCACTATATGTGGAATAGAATGGTGGTTGTGGAGAAGACAAAAAAGGAGAAGATAGTCTCAGATCAACTAGGCGTATCAACGGGCTATGGAGATGCCCATTAATAGATATCAGTGTGAGTGAGTAGGGATTGCCATGCAACGGATGCACTAGAGCTATAAATATATGAAAACTCAACAAAAGAAACTAAGTGGGTGTGCATCCAACTTGCTTGCTCACGAAGACCTAGGGAACTTTTGAGGAAGCTCATCATTGGAATATACAAGCCAAGTTCTATAATGAAAAATTCCCACTAGTATATGAAAGTGACAACATATGAGACTCTCTATCTTGAAGATCACGGTGCTACTTTGAAGCACAAGTGTGGAAAAAGAGATAGTAGCATTGTCCCTTCTCTCTTTTCTCTCATTTTTTAATTTTTTTTTTGCTTTTTCTTTGGGCCTTTTCTCTTTTTTTATGGCCTCTTTTTTTCTCTCTTTTTTTTCTTTTTGTAAAATCTGAAGTCTCATCCTGACTTGTGGGGGAATCATAGCGTCCATCATCCTTTCCTCACCGGGACAATGCTCTAATAATGATGATCATCACACTTTTATTTTTCTTACAACTCAACAATTACAACTCGATACTTAGAACAAAATATGACTCTATATGAATGCCTCCGGCGGTGTACCGGGATATGAAATGAATCAAGAGCGACATGTATGAAAATTATGAAGGTGGCCTTGCCACAAATACAATGTCAACTACATGTTCATGCAAAAAGCAATATGACAAAAGTAATGTGTGTCATATGAATGGAACGGTGGAAAGTTGCATGGCAATATATCTCGGAATGGCTATGGTAATGCCATAATAGGTAGGTATGGTGGCTGTTTTGAGGAAGGTATATGGTGGGTGTATGGTACCGGCGAAAGTTGCGCGGAACAAGAGAGGCTAGCAATAATGGAAGGGTGAAAGGGTGCGTATAATCCATGGACTCAACATTAATCAAAAGAACTCATGCACTTGTTGTAAAAAAATTAGAAGTCATCAAAAACCAAAGCACTACACGCATGCTCCTAGGGGGATAGATTGGTAGGAAAAGACCATCGCTCGTCCCCGACCGCCACTCATAAGGAAGACAATCAATAAATAAAATTGTGCTCCAACTTCATCACAAAGCGGTTCACCATACGTGCATGCTACGGGAATCACAAACTTCAACACAAGCATTCTTTAAATTCATAATCACCCAACTAGCATCACTTTGATATTATCACCTCCATATCTCAAAGCAATTATCAAGCATCAAACTTATCTTAGTATTCAACACACTCAAAAGAAAGTTTCACATATCTTGAATACCAAGTATATTGATGTTAAGCAAATTACCATGCTATTAATGACTCTCAAAATAATCTAAGTGAAGCATGAGAGATCAATAGTTTCTATAAAACAAATCCACCACCGTGCTCTAAAAGATCTAAGTAAAGCACTAGAGCAAAAATTATCACGCTCAAAAGATATAAGTGAAGCACTATGAGCAAAACTATCAAGCTCAAAAGATATAAGTGAAGCACTATGAGCAAAACTATCAAGATCAAAAGATATAAGTGAAGCACATAGAGTATTCTAGCAAATTCCAATTTGTGTATGGCTCTCTCAAAAGGTGTGTATAGCAAGGATGATTGTGGTAAACTAACAAGCAAAGACGCAAATAATACAAGACGCTCCAAGCAAAACACATATCATGTGGTGAATAAAAATATAGCTCCAAGTAAATTACCGATGGAAGTAGACGAAAGAGGGGATGCCTTCCGGGGCATCCCCAAGCTTTGACTTTTTGGTGTCCTTGGATTATCTTGGGGGCGCCATGGGCATCTCCAAGCTTAGGCTCTTGCCACTCCTTGTTCCATAATCCATCAAAAGAATTCACCCAAAACTTGAAAACTTCACAACACAAAACTCAATAGAAATCTTGTGAGCTCCGTTAGTGAAAGAAAACAAAAGACTACTTTAAGGTACCGCAATGAACTCATTCTTTATTTATATTGGTGTTAAACCTATTGTATTCCAACTTCTTTATGGTTTATAAACTGAGCTACTAGCCATAGATGCATTGAAATAAGCAAACAACACACGAAAAACAGAATCTGTCAAAAACAGAACAGTCTGTAGCAATCTGTAACTAACGCAAACTTCAGGTACTCTAAAAATCCTACAAAAACAGGAAGTCCTGGAAAATTTGTCTATTGAACAGCAGCAAAAAGAATCAACGCAAAATCACGTTCGTGTGATTTAACAAAATTATATTCGTGCGTGCAAAGTTTCTGTTTTTCAGCAGAATCAAATCAACTATCATCGTAGGTTATCCTATAGGTTCTACTTGGCAAAAACACTAATTAAAACATAAAACCACATCTAAACAGAGGCTAGATGGATTATTTATTAAATAACGGCAAGGAAAAATATTGGGTTGACTCCCAACAAGCGCTTTTCTTTAAAGCCTTTTAACTAGGCATTGATAATTTTAATGTTGCTCGCATGAAAGACAAGAACTGAAGCACAAAGAGAGCATCATGAAACACGTGATAGACACATCTAAGTCTAACATACATCCTATGCATAGGCAAATTATAAGCAAACAAATTTGCAAGGCAAGCCAAAACTAGCATATGCAAGGAAGAAGAAAGAGACGATAGCAATCTCAACATGACGAGAGGTAATTTAATAAAATAAAATTTTCTACAACCATATTTTCCTCTCTCATAATAATTACATGTAGGATCATAGACAAATTCAACAAAATAGCTATCACATAACATATTCTCAACATGATCCACATGCATGCAAAGTTGACACTCTTCCAAGATAGTGGGATTAACATTAACTAAAGTAATGACCTTTCCGAACCCACTTTTATCAAAAATATCATAAGATTGAACATACTCCAAATATGTGGGATCTAAAGTTGACACTCTTCCAAACCCACTTTCAATATTATTGCAAACACTATTATCAATCTCATATTCATCAAGGGGCTTAAATAAATTTTCAAGGTTATAAGAAGAATCACCCCAATCATGATCATTGAAACAAGTAGTAGACATAGCAAAACTAGCATCCCCAAGCTTAGGGTTTTGCATATTATTAGCACAATTGACATCAACAGAGTTTATAGGAAAATCATTGCAATCATGCTTTTTATTAAAGGAGTTATCGTGAATCTCTTCATAAATTTCTTCATCATAATTTTCAGATTCACAAATTTCAAGCAAAACTTCATAAAGATAATCTAGTGCACAAAACTCACTAGCAATTTGTTCAACATAATTGGATCTCTTAAAGAGATTAGCAAGCGGATGAGGATCCATAGATCTTAGGTTCTCTGTTTAGCAATAAATAAGCATCTATTCCAACCAAACGAGCAAACGAAAGGGCAAGCAAAAGAAACGAGAGATTGGGAAAGAGAGGGTAAATAAACCGGCAAAGGTGAAGTGGGGGAGAGGAAAACGAGAGGCAAATGGCAAATAATGTAATGCGAGAGATAGGGATTGTGATGGTTACTTGGTATGGTTGACTTGCTCTTGCGTGAGCCTCCCCGGCAATGGCGCCAGAAATTCTTCTTGCTACCTCTTGAGCACTGCGTTGGATTTCCCCGAAGAGGAGAGGATGATGCAGCAAAGTAGTGTAAGCATTTCCCTCAGTTTTTGAGAACCAAGGTATCAATCCAGTAGGAGGCCACGCACAAGTCCCTCGTACCTGCACAAAACGATAGCTACTCGCAACCAACGCGATTAGGGGTTGTCAATCCCTTCATGGTCACTTACGAGGGTGAGATCTGATAGAGATGATAAATAATATTTTTTGGTATTTTTGATATAGAGATGCAAAGTAAAAAGTAAAAGGCAAAGTAAAAACAAAGCAAGTATTAAAGTAATGGAGATTGATATGATGAGAATAGACCCGGGGGCCATAGGTTTCACTAGTGGCTTCTCTCAAGAGCATAAGTATTCTACGGTGGGTGAACAAATTACTGTTGAGCAATTGACAGAATTGAGCATAGTTATGAGTATATCTAGGTATGATCATGTATATGGGCATCACGTCCAAGACAAGTGGACCGAAACGATTCTGCATCTACTACTATTACTCCACTCATCGACCGCTATCCAGCATGCATCTAGAGTATTAAGTTAAAAACAGAGTAACGCCTTAAGCAAGATGACATGATGTAGAGGGATAAATTCATGCAATATGATAAAAACCCTATCTTTTTATCCTCGATGGCCACAATACAATACGTGCCTTGCCACCCCTTCTGTCACTGGGAAAGGACACCGCAAGATTGAACCCAAAGCTAAGCACTTCTCCCATTGCAAGAACTACCAATCTAGTTGGCCAAACCAAACGGATAATTCGAAGAGACTTGCAAAGATAACTCAATGATACATAAAAGAATTCAGAGAAGATTCAAATATTATTCATAGATAAACTGGATCATAAACCCACAATTCATCGGTCTCAACAAACACACCGCAAAAAGAAGATTACATCGAATAGATCTCCACAAGAGAGGGGGAGAATATTGTATTGAGATCCAAAAAGAGAGAAGAAGCCATCTAGCTACTAGCTATGGACCCGAAGGTTTGAAGTAAACTACTCACACTTCATCGGAGGGGCTATGGTGTTGATGTAGAAGCCCTCCGTGGTGGATGCCCCCTCCGGCGGAGCTCCGGAACAGGCCCCAAGATGGGATCTCATGGATACAGAAAGTTGCAGCGGTGAAATTAGGTTTTTGGCTCCTTCATTGATCTGTTGGGGGTACGTAGGTATATATAGGAGGAAGGAGGACGTCGGTGGAGCAACAGGGGGGCCACGAGGTAGGGGGCGCGCCTAGGGGGGCGCGCCCCCCACCCTCGTGACCGCCTCTTTTGTTCCTTGGAGCAGGGTCCAAGTCTCCTGGATCACGTTCGGTGAGAAAATCACGTTCCCAAAGGTTTCATTCCATTTGGACTCCGTTTGATATTCTATTTCTTCGAAACACTGAAATAGGCAAAAAAACAGCAATTCTGGGCTGGGCCTCCGGTTAAAGGTTAGTCCCAAAAATAATATAAAAGTGGAAAATAAAGCCCAATATAGTCCAAAACAGTAGATAAAGTAACATGGAGCAATCAAAAATTATAGATAGTTGGAGATGTCTCAACAGACTATGCCAAATTCATGGCACCCCCAAGAAACTTGCGAACCACACGCATAGAGAATGCTGGGTCTTCAAGCAGTCCGGCAAATTAAATGCCGAACACAAGGGGAGGGACACACCAAGCGAAGACGAGGATGAACCTCGCCAGCCAAACACTGGGGGACAGAAAAAATTCCCGCCAGAGGTTAAAACAGTAAACATGATCCACGCGACTCAGACATTCACGAGAAGGCACGAACGCGCACTCAGAGATGCGCACGATGTAGAGCCCATCGTAGCCACATTTGACTACTGGATGTCTCATCCGATCACTTTCGATCACATGGACGGCCGAACTAGTATTCGGCACGGAGGATCAGAGGCCTTGGTGCTTGACCCAATAATCGAGGGATACCGTCTCACCCGTGTCCTCATGGACGGCGGTAGTAGTCTCAATTTAATATACGAGGACACTGTCCGCAAAATGGGGATAAACCCATCCAGAATTAGCCAAAGCAACACCACCTTTGAAGGGGTGATACCATGCGTTGAAGCCTACGACAGGGGCTCCGTCGTGCAGGACGTAACATTCGGCTCCCCAGGCAACTCTAGAAGCAAAGAACTACTATTCACCATCGCACCCTTCCAAAGCGACTATCATGCATTGCTTGGAAGAATGGCCTTCGCCCGCTTCAACGCATTGCCGCACTACGGCTACCATACACTCAAGATGCCCGGTCCACATGGCGTCATCACCGTTAACGGAATCACGGAGCGCTCTTCACGCACAGAGGAACACGCGACGGCCCTAGCAGCCAGACTATAAGCGGCCTCCAATATCAAAAACATGACTGGTCATTAAGACCACAGACACGGTTAGACGAGTCCGGTAGCCCGGATAAAATTGAACCAGTGCACCGTATATGTAATCAAATAGCGGACACCATGGGCTATAAATATTTAATATAGCCCCACACTTGACTCAACCTTATTGGCAAGCCAACATCTTACACTTTTATTATCCATCGCATACTTACGTTGTACTCTCCTATGAGTTTTCTTTTTCCACACACAACCTTCGCGCGATACCCTTCCAGGATACGGCACAACAGAGACAAAGGCGCAGACGTGCAGCAGGGCCCCGCTCAATAGGTTTCTTTTTAGATTAAGCCCCTGTGTAAACCTTTTCTACTGCCTCTTGTTGTTTAATCATCCCATGGGTTCTATACCCACAAAGGATACTGCCTTTATTGGCATTTTGCCACGACAAATTAAACACACGTACCTGGAAATTTGGGGGTTTATAATAGGCTTTCTTCAGCCTATTTTCTTTTACAAAGACCGAATACCTTCGGGAGTGTTCGGCGTCATGAGTTTGGCCTTATATGCATCAGCTCCGAATCATGTCTTTGGTCAAATGTTGGGTTTGCCCGGCTCCTGGATTTGCCGCCTTACGTTCCGTTATTATCGGCTAAGGCGGCCAAAGGAGAACTACTGCGATTGTGCCCTGGTTATTCCGGATGAGCACCTCAGTAGAGAAAACCGAAAACTGATTGTCATGATACAGCGAGAGATTGTTCAACCACTCGAATACCCACCGCAATCTTTAGGGTTCCTCCGCATCAACGAAGGGATGTTTCCCGGCCATGTACATATGCGCCCGTATTCGGATGCACGCGAAGGTACCAGGGGCTACATAGTAGCCCCACCGTTAGACTCCCATGGCTAAGCAAAAGTGTTACAGCTATATAGTCCGGTTACCTAGTTCGACGTGTGATCACCTCCTTAATGGACCAAGACATTGGATCAAGTGTGATTAAGCATATTTTTCGCGAACACCCCCGCATTGTATGCGTGGGGGCTGAAGCCAATGACTGCTAACTTTCGAATTACTTATATATATATATATATATATATATATATATATATATATATATATATATATATATATATATAAAGGGCCGCATAGGGGACACAATCATATTTTCAAGCAAAAAGTATAAATATAGCCTTATAATCAAAATAAGCATTGTTTTTACAATGATTCGATTTATCACTCAAACAAGACATTCTTCGAGCATTGCGCCTCTATTAGGCGGGCACCTTCTGTGACCTGCACCAAGTAGTGCTCGGCCGGATATTGGCCTCCCGCCGGATCCTGGGTCGCTATAATGATGGCCTCCATATCCGTCCAATAGGATTTAACGCGGGCAAGAGACATTCGTGCACCCTCTATGCACGCCGACCTCCTCATGGCGTCGATCCGAGACACGGCCCCAAGGAATTGTTGCACCAAACCAAAGTAATTGTCCGGCTTAGGCCCCTTCGGCCAAATATGGTCTATTATAGACCGCATTGCAAGCCCGGACAGCCTGTGAAGCTCCGCCCTAGCAGCCACCTTTTCATTTAACGGCAGCGGGCGAGTGGGAGCATTGAATTGCGACCAGAAAAGCTTCTCCACTTCCTTATCACCTTGATCCTTGAAGAACTTGGCAGCGTCAGCTGTACTATTCGCCAAATCCGCATATGCATCTGTAGGACTCCAGCGTCCAGCCAGGGAAGTATACTTCGGATCCAAAAACTTCGTCCGCATTAAGTAGGAGCCCCCAGCCACGATTTTGTCGGCCTGTTGGAGCTCCTCCCGCATACCCCGGATCTCGATCCGCATCTCTTTGGTGGCATTAAGTGCCTTATCCAGCTCGGCCGAACTAGCCTTATACTCCTTTTCAAGGAGTACATACCGGTCGGCGGCATTTTTCAACTCCACAGCCATTTCGGCTATCTTTTCCTCGCTTCGGTGATGAGCAGCCTGTTCGGCTCTCAATTCTTCGGCCGCCTTTAGGGCAGCCGCATTGCTAGCCCGAGCTTGTTCCTTGGCCTGAGCAAGTCTCGCCCTCAGGGCCTCCACGGCAGCAGCACCATCTGCAGTACAAACACATGGCATTAATATTATGCCCCTCTCGCATTTTCCTATACAACATAATAAGGGAAGCTGAGCACATACCCTGTGACTCCTCCAGCCGCTTGTTCACCAGCGTGATATCGGCATCGATAGATCCGATCTGCCTCCTTCGTTCGGCAACTTCAACAGACTGGTCGGCTGCCGGATCCTTAGATACTTGCGCACATGTATAGCGCAGCCATTACTACATGATCCCCCGTTTGCCGCCTATGGCGGGTAACCAGAGTCTCAGGGGCTACTATCCATATGGAGCACACCTAGCGCGTGCCTCACAACCAAAAATAGTGCATTTTTCACTACATACCTCAAAGCCTTTGAGCAGGCTCATAAATGCCTCATTCAAACCTCTTGTAGCGGATGAAATCTTCGTGAGCACCATGCTCATTAATGAGCGGTGCTCCTCCGAGAGCGCGGCTCGCTCCAGAAGACCTGTCAGTACGTTCGGCCGGACATCAAACTGTGCTGGACCCTTCTCATCGTCCCCCGTGGAAGCCAAACGCTCCGGGCTCAGGGCGACTGACGTATTAGCTTCCGGCTTTGGCAGACCCGGACTCCTCCGTGATGACACCTTAGTGCCGCCCGCTTCATGACGCGGAGAGGTGGGTGGGGTCTCATTCTCCATCATCTCCGGAGGAAGATCCCCCGAAGACGAACTCTGTTGAGAAGAGCTGCTAGCCGGACTGCAAAAGATGAAGTCTTGTGGATCTCGGAGAAACACCGTACCTTCAAATTAACGATTAACTTACAGCTCGATGGACGGCTGGCCCGTTGGTGGGCACGACGCGGTGAGGGTGCCCTTCGCGGCAGAGCCCCCTAGAGATACCTTCTTCCCTTGCTTGGGCATCTCCGCCTCCAAATCTTCGGAGGCGGCCCTCTTTCTCCCGCACGGGGAGGAGGCTTTAGCATCCCCTTCCCGACTATCCTCCTCAGGGGAGGTAAAGATTCCCTCGGTTTGGATGCATAGTGTGTGAAGTTTGGCTTCACTGCCCTTTCCTTCACCTTTCCCTGAGGGGATTTTGCTGAGCACCCGGCCAAGCATCTTGGAACGGTTGGACCAGGCGAGCCTTCAGGAAGTGGCGCCGGACACTTGATTCTCTCCGCCTTGTTGAGCCATTCCTGGCCACGGAGAGTTTTTTAGAATAATGGTTATGACAAATATAAACAAAGTGTACGGCTTTAAGGTTACTTACTTGGGCATCTAGGCGATTGCAGCTTAGGCCCGCATCCTCGATGGTGTCCGGACACTTACTTGTGGTCCGAAGAATAATTTACACATCCCTTTGAGCTTCATGTTGAAGAAGTGCTTAATAGTCCGCGGACCCTCCGGATTGAACTCCCACATCCGGAGAGGCCGACGTTTGCACGGCAACATCCGTCGGATTAACATCACTTGAATTATGCTGACAAGATTTATGTCCCTCTCAAGAAGCTCCCGGATGCGATTCTGCAGTATTGGTACATCACCAGCGGACCCCCAATTCCGTCCTACGTCGGTCCAAGACGCCAACTATGCTGGAGGGCCCGAGCGGAACTCGGGGATGGCTACCCACTTTGTGCCTCTGGGAGCCGTAACATAAAACCACCTCCGTTGCCATACATCGGATACTTCCGGGAAAGAACCCTCTGGCCATGGGGCATCGGCGTTCCTGCTTATTATGGCACCTCCGCACTCTGCATGTCGCCCCTCGATCATCTTTGACTTCACATTGAAGGTCTTGAGCCATAAGCCGAAGTGTGGGGTGACGTGGAGAAAAGCCTCGCACACAATAATGAACGACGAGATATGGAGGATAGCGTCCGGAGCCAGATCATGAAAATCCAACCCGTAGTAGAACATGAGCCCCCTCACAAAGGGGCCGAGGGTGAGGCCCAAGCCTCGGAGGAAGTGAGGGACAAACAAAACGCTCTCATTGGGCTCCGGTGTAGGGATAACCTCCCTGGAGCAGGAAGCCTGTGCTGGATATCGGCGATCAGGTATCCGACCTCCCTAAGCTTTGTAATGTCCTCCTCTTGGATCAAGGAGGCCACCCACCGGCCTTTTGCGTTGGATCTAGACATATTGGAGGATCTGGGGTGTTGGAGCTTAGGTCTTGGGTGTTAGAACTCGGGGTGCGAGAAGGAGCAAGGGAGGTGGAAAAGAGGCTTAGGCCTCGACCCCTTTATAAAGGGGATGAATATCAAGAGTCCTCAGCGTGACCGCTTGAGACTTATCCAAAAGTACACGGAGTCATACCAACGTTCGTCGTCGGTCACACACGCCCATATTGATGAAAGATCCCGTAATAAGAGGAATACGATCTCTGCTTTGGCAGGATGTGCCAATAAAACCGCCTCGCAACACGAGTCGAGGTGGGGCAAGAAACGCCGGTTCGTGTTGGACCAGGCCACGATGCAAGGGCACGACATACGAAGATTGCTAGCAGAATGGATTTATGCTATGTTCCCTACAATGGTGTGTGAAGGTCATCTTGCAGATCCGGACACGGTCTGAGTGTTCGATAATTACCTTGGAGTATTCGGAGAAGGAACCCGCCTTGCAATGCCGAAGACAAGACTGCGTGCCGGACTCGTCGTCATTGAAGCCTGGTTCGGGGGCTACTAAGGGAGTCCTGGATTAGGGGGTATCCGGACAGCCGGACTATATGCATCGTCCGGACTATTGGAGCGTGAAGATACAAGACTCAAGACTCCGGCCCGTGTCGGATGGGACTCTCCTTTGCGTGGAAGACAAGCTTGGCGATCCGGATATTATATTTCCTTCCTTGTAACCGACTCCGTGTAAACACTAGCCCTCTCCGGTGTCTATATAAACCGGAGAGGTTGGTCCTTAGAAGGTCGATCACAATTACAATCATACCATCATAGGCTAGCTCCTAGGGTTTAGCCTCTACGATCTCGTGGTAGATCTACTCTTGTACTACTCATATCTTCAATATTAATCAAGCAGGAAGTAGGGTTTTACCTCCATCGAGAGGGCCCAAACCTGGGTAAACATTGTGTCCCTCGCTTCCTATTACCATCAGCCTAAGACGCACAGATCGGGACCCCCTACCCGAGATCCGCCGGTTTTTACACCGACACCCACTACTTTGGGTTTCAAGGAATTTAATTATGATAATTGTTCTCTAATAGATTGTATTTCCTTGTTGCAATCCGTGTTGAATTCTCCTCATGCTTATAGCCAAAATAAAGCTTTTACTAAACATATCGTTGATGCTTTAATGCAATCTTATGAAGAAACACTTGAATTAGAAGTTTCTATCCCTGGAAAACTTTATGATGAGTGGGAACCTACTATTAAAATTAAAATTAAAGATCATGAATGCTATGCTTTGTGTGATTTGGGTGCTAGTGTTTCCATGATTCCAAAAACTTTTTGTGATGTGCTAGGTTTCCGTGAATTTGATGATTGCTCTTTAAACTTGCACCTTGCGGATTACACTATTAAGAAACCTATGGGAAGGATTAATGATGTTCTTATAGTTGCAAATAGGAATTATGTGCCCGTAGATTTTTTTCGTTCTTGATATAGATTGCAATCTTTCATGTCCTATTATTCTTGGTAGACCTTTCCTTAGAACGATTGGTGCAATTATCAATATGAAGGAAGGAAATATTAGATTCCAATTTCCATTAAGGAAAGGCATGGAACACTTTCCTAGAAATAAAATCAAATTACCTTATGAATCTATTATGAGGGCCACTTATGAATTGAATACCAAAGATGGCAATACTTAGATCTATTCTCGCTTTTATGCCTGGCTAGGGGCGTTAAATGATAGCGCTTGTTGGGAGGCAACCCAATTTTATTTTTGTTCCTTGCTTTTTGTTCCTGTTTAGTAATAAATAATTCATCTAGCCTCTATTTAGATGTGCTTTTATGTTTTTAATTAGTGTTTGTGCCAATTAGAAACTATAGGATCATCTTGGGTGGAAGTTAACTTGATCTTGCTGAAAAACAGAAAATTTTGCGCTCACAAGAAAAATTCTAATTAATCACAGAAAAGTGCTTTTGAGTTGATTATTTTTGCAGTACTACCTCCGTCCTAGTTTATTGGTCCTCATTGTATTTCGTGCCAAACTTTGACCATAGATTTAATTAATAAAATGTTCATGCATGTCACAAAAAATTATATCTTTGAAAACTATGTTCAAACACGGATCTAAGGATATAATTTTTATTAACATGCATTAACACTTTGTTAGTTAAATTTTTGGTCAAAATTTGACACAAACTACAAAGGGGACTAATAAACCCGGACGGAGGTAGTAGATGAATAGACAAATTTCCTAGGACGTGCTATTTTGGTAGGATTTTTAGAGTTTCAGAAGTATTCAAAAGTTACATATTGCTACAGACTATTCTATTTTTGACAAATTCTGTTTTTCGTGTGTTGTTTGCTTATTTTGATGAATCTATGGCTAGTATCGGGGGGTATGAACCATAGAGAAGTCGGAATAAAGTAGGTTTAACACCAATATAACTAAATAATTAGTTTATTACAGTACCTTAAGTGGTGGTTTTTCTTTCTTGCACTAACGGAGCTCATGAGATTTCCTGTTGAGTTTTGTGTGGTGAAGTTTTCAAGTTTTGGGTAAAGATTTGATGGATTATGGAATAAGGAGTGGCAATATCCTAAGCTTGGGGATGCCCATGGCAGCCCAAGATATTCAAGGACAACCAAAAGCCTAAGCTTGGGGATGCCCCGGAAGGCATCCCCTCTTTTGTCTTCGTCTATCTGTAACTTTACTTGGGGCTATATTTTTATTCACCACATGATATGTGTTTTGCTTGGAGCGTCTTGTATGATATGAGTCTTTGCTTTTTAGTTTACCACAATCATCCTTGCTGTACACACCTTTTGGGAGAGACACACATGATTCGGAATTTATTAGAATACTCCATGTGCTTCACTTATATCTTTTGAGCTAGACAGTTTTGCTCTATGTGCTTCACTTATATCTTTTAGAGCACGACGGTGGTTTTATTTTGTAGAAATTATTGATCTCTCATGCTTAACTTATATTATTTTGAGAGTCTTTTAGAACAGCATGGTATTTGATTTGGTTATAAAATTTGTCCTAATATGATGAGCATCCAATTTGGGTTTAATAAAAACTATCATATAGAGTGCATTAAACACTATGATCAATTTGATGCTTGATAATTGTTTTGAGATATAAAGGTGGTAATGTTAGAGTCATGCTAGTTGGGTAATTATGAAATTGAGAAATACTTGTGTTAAAGTTGGCAAGTCTCGTAGCATGCACGTATGGTAAAAGTTGTGTAACAAATTTGTTGCATGGGGTGCTCTTTTGATTGCCTTCCTTATGTGTGGAGGTCGGGATCGCGCGATGGTTAAATCCTACCAACCCTTCCCCTAGGAGCATGCGTAGTAGTACTTTGCTTCGAGGGCTAATAAACTTTTGCAATAAGTATATGAGTTCTTTATGACTAATGTGAGTCCATGGATTATACGCACTCCTACCCTTCCATCATTACTAGCCTCTACGGTACCGTGCATTGCCCTTTCTCACCTTGAGAGTTGGTGCAAACTTCGCCGGTGCGTCCAAACCCCGTGATATGATACGCTCTATCACACATAAACCTCCTTATATCTTCCTCAAAACAGCCACCATACCTACCTATTATGGCATTTCCATAGCCATTCCGAGATATATTGCCATGCAACTTTCCACCGTTCCGTTTATCATGACACGCTCCATCATTGTCATATTGCTTTTGCATGATCATGTAGTTGACATCGTATTTGTGGCAAAGCCACCTTTATAATTCTTTCATAGATGTCACTCTTGATTCATTACATATCCCGGTACACCGCCGGAGGCATTCACATAGAGTCATATTTTGTTCTAAGTATTGAGTTGTAATTGTTGAGTTGTAAATCAATAAAAGTGTGATGATCTTCATTATTAGAGCATTATCCCAAGTGAGGAAAGGATGATGGAGACTATGATTCCCCCACAAGTCGGGATGAGACTTCGGACTTTATGAAAAATAAAAGAGGCCAAAGAAGCCCAAATAAAAAATAGAGGCCAAAGAAGCCCACCAAAATAAATATAATAAAAATAATAAAAATAATGAGAGAAAAAGAGAGAAGGGACAATGTTATTATCCTTTTTACACACTTGTGCTTCAAAGTAGCACCATGATCTTCATGATAGAGAGTCTCTTATGTTGTCACTTTCATATACTAGTGGGAATTTTTTATTATAAAACTTGGCTTGTATATTCCAATGATGGGCTTCCTCAAAATGCCCTAGGTCTTAGTGAGCAAGCAAGTTGGATGCACACCCACTTAGTTTCTTTTGTTGAGCTTTCATACATTTATAGCTCTAGTGCATCCGTTGCATGGCAATCCCTACTACTCATGTTGACATCAATTGATGGGCATCTCCATAGCCCTTTGATTAGCCTCGTCAATGTGAGACTTTCTCCTTTTTTGTCTTCTCCACACAACCTCCATCATCATATTCTATTCCATCCATAGTGCTATACCCATGGCTTACGCTCATGTATTGCGTGAGAGTTAAAAAAGCTGAACCGCGTTAAAAAGTATGAACCAATTGCTTGGCTGAAACCGGGGTTGTGCATGATGGGAGTATTTTGTGTGACAAAAATGAAGCATAGCCTAACTATATGATTTTGTAGGGATAAGCTTTCTTTGGCTATGTTATTTTGATAAAACATGATTACTTGTTAGTATACTCGAAGTATTACTATTCTTATGTCAATATGAACTATTATTTTGAATCATTTGGATCTGAACATTCATGCCAAAATGAAGAAAATTACATTGAGAAATATACTAGGAAGCATTCCACATCAAAAATTCTGTTTTCATCATTTACCTACTCGAGGACAAGCAGGAATTAAGCTTGGGGATGCTTGATACATCTCCAACGTATCTATAATTTTTTATTGTTCCATGCTATTATATTACCCATTTTGGATGTTTATGGGCTTTCCTATACACTTTCATATCATTTTTGGGACTAGCCTACTAACCGGAGGCCCAGCCCAAATTGTTGTTTTTTGCCTATTTCACTGTTTCGAAGAAAAGGAATATCAAACGGAGTCCAAACGGAATGAAACCTTCGGGAGCGATCTTTTTGGAACAACCGCAATCCAGGAGACTTGCAGTGGACATCAAGAAGCAGCTGCGACGGCGATGAGGGTGCAAGGCGTGCCCTAGGGGGGCGCACCCCCTGCCTCATGGGCCCCTCGTGGCTCCCCTGACCGACTTCCTTCGCCTATATATATCTGCGTACCCCGAAAACATCCAGGAGCACCACGAAACATTATTTCCACCGCCGCAACCTTCTGTGCCTATGAGATCCCATCTTGGAGCCTTTTCCGGCGCTCCGCCGGAGGGGGAATCGATCACTGAGGGCTTCTACATCAACACCATAGCCTCTCCGATCAGTTGTGAGTAGTTTACCACAGACCTTCGGGTCCATAGATATTAGCTAGATGGCTTCTTCTCTCTCTTTGAATCTCAATACAAAGTTATCCTCGATCTTCTTGGAGATCTATTCGATGTAACTCTTTTTGCGGTGTGTTTGTCGGGATCCGATGAATTGTGGGTTTATGATCAAGTTTATCTATGAGAAATATTTGAATCTCCTCTGAATTCTTTTATGTATGATTGGTTATCTTTGCAAGTCTCTTCGAATTATCAGTTTGGTTTGGCCTACTAGATTGATCTGTCTTGCAATGGGAGAAGTGCTTAGCTTTGGGTTCAATCTTGCGGTGTCCTTTCCCAGTGACGGTAGGGGCAGCAAGGCATGTATTGTATTGTTGCCATCGAGGATAAAAAGATGGGGTTTATATCATATTGCTTGAGTTTATCCTTCTACATCATGTCATCTTGCTTAATGTGTTACTCTATTCTTATGAAATTAATACTCTAGATGCATGCTGGATAGCGGTCGATGTGTGGAGTAATAGTAGTAGATGCAAGCAGGAGTTGGTCTACTTGTTGCGGACGTGATGCCTATATACATGATCATGCCTAGATATTCTCATAACTATGCACTTTGATATCAATTGCTCGACAGTAATTTGTTCACCCACCATAATACTTATGCTATCTTGAGAGAAGCCACTAGTGAAACCTATGGCCCCCAGGTCTATTTTCCATCATATAAGTTTCTGATCTACTTTATTTTGCATTCTTTACTTTTCAATCTACATCATAAAAACCAAAAATATTTAACTTATCTTATTATCTCTATCAGATCTCATTTTCGCAAGTGGCCGTGAAGGGATTGACAACCCCTTTATCGTGTTGGTTGCAAGGTTCTTGTTTGTTTGTGTAGGTACGACGGACTTGCATGGAGCCTCCTACTAGATTGATACCTTGGTTCTCAAAAACTGAGGGAAATACTTACGCTACTTTGCTGCATCACCCTTTCCTCTTCAAGGGAAAAACCAATGCATGCTCAAGAGGTAGCAAGGTTATTTGATATTATCTCACTAGATGAATGGAGAACCCAAGCCTATGAAAAAGGAAAACTATTTAAAGAAAAAGTCAAAAGATGGCATGACAAAAGAATCCAAAAGTGGGAACTCAGAGTTGGTGAATATGTTCTTTTGTACAATTCTCGTTTTAAATTTTTTGCAGGAAAACTTCTATCCAAATGGGAAGTACCATACATCATTAAACAAGTTTACCGCTCTAGAGTTATTAAGATCAATAATGCCTAAGGCACTAGTCCGAAGGTGGTCAATGGGCAAAGAATTAAGCACTATATTTTAGGTACACCTTTTAATGTTGAAACTAATATTATTCAAACCATGACACCGGAGGAACACATAAGAGAGGCCTTCCAGAACACTCTAGAATCCTGAAAAGGAAGAGGTACGTGATACGGTAACTAAACGGACTCCGAAAATTCCGCAAAAATTATTTTTTGTGAGTTTTGGAATATTATAAAAAATAAAAAAATAAGAAACACCCAGGAAGGCAATCTAGGTGCCCACTAGGCTAATAAAGATTATATAACTCTCACTTGAAAATAGATCATATAAAAAATTAAGTTTATATGACCAATCTTTATTATATAACTCTCACTCGATTACATAGATTGCCTTCCTGAGTGTTTCTTAATTTTTTATATGATCTATTTTCGAGTGAGAGTTATATAATAATTGAGTGAGAATTAACTAATCTTTATTATATAACTCTCACTCGAAAATAGATCATATAAAAAATTAAGAAACACCCGGGAAGGCAATCTATGTAATCGAGTGAGAGTTATATAATAAAGATTAGTTTGGGTTTTTGCTTTGTTACTTTTTTGTTTCAATCAAAATAGAGGAAATAATGGAAAAGATCATATGCTAATCTTATGGTAAGTAATGACATCACATAAGGAAAAGTGAAGTGGTAAAATTTATTGAAAGTTGACAAACATAGCATTGGTCAATGATGCAATTCATGAAAGAATTAATAAGGGAAGAGAAGATTCACATGTAAATATACTATCTTGGACATCTTTTATGATTGTGAACCCCCATTAAATATCTTATGCCAAATTGTTGACGTTGGACAAGGAAGTTAACATAATGATTTATGTTTGTTCATATTCACAAAGAAGTTATATTGTCATAGATCATATAACATGTGGTGGTTGCCCAATATCTTTGCTAGCCAAAAATTTGCACTAAGTAGAGATACTACTTGTGCATCCAAACCCCTTAAACTCAAATTCATGTTTCGAGAGTCCACCATACCTACCTATGGATTGAGTAAGATCCTTAAAGTAAGTTGTCACCGGTGTAAAAAAATAGCAATAAAATTGCTTCTAATGTGTTTGATCTTTTGGTGTAAAGGAAAATAAGTGTTGTACGAACTTGTGATGGAAAAGTAATAAAAGCGACAGACTGCATAATACATGTTACTATCATAAGGGGCACTATAACGTGACATTCTTTTGCATTAAGAGATTGTGTGCACGAAACCAAAAAGCATATGACAACCTTTGCTTCCCTTTGCGAAGGGCCTATCTTTTACTTTTATGTATTTACCTTTCATGCAAGAGTCAACGTATTTTCCTCTATTCCTTTTTATTTTTCCCTTTTGCAAGCATCATGTGGTGGGAAAGATCTACGCACATATATCCAGTTGGATGTGAGTGATGATGAGTTATTGTTGTTGACATCACCCTTGAGGTGAATAAGTTTGGAGGCGAAACTATAAGCCCCTATCATTCTATGTGTCTCGTTGAGACTCTTTGCTCATATATATATATGTTGTGAGTGTTAGCAATCATAGAATACTAAATGATGGTTGAGTATGTGGACTTGCCAAAAGGCTCCGATAGGAGACCCATCCTGAAAATATGATGAACTGTAATTGCAAAGTTGACTGAGAACATAGTTTGTTTGCTTTCAAGAAAGTTTATGCTTTATACTTCGATGTTGTGATGAATTGTTACTTGCTCATGAGAAGTTATATGATAAAGTTATATGATGAAGTTTATTTCTTGTTATAATAAAAAGCATGACGCTATTATGTCTGTATTTTGTTTTTATCGACACCTCTCTCTCTCTCTCTCTAAACATGTGGACATGATTTTCGATATCAGCTTTCGCTTGAGGACAAGCAAGGTCTAAGCTTGAGGGAGTTGATACTTCGATTTTGCATCATGTTTTTCCTACTATTATTTATAGTGTTTTTATGCATTATGACACTTCATGGAGTAATTCTAATGCCTTTTCTCTCATAATAAGCAAGGTTTACACAAAGAGGGAGAATTCCGGCAGCTGGAATGCTGGACCTGAAAAAGCTATGTTAGAGATACCTATTCTGCACATCTACAAATGAGCTGAAATGTTATGGAGAATCATTTTGGAATATATCATAACTGAAGAAAATAAATACCAGAGGGGGCCACCCAGGTGCCCACTAGGCACCAGAGCACGCCACCCCCTCCTCGCGTGCCCTGGTGGGTAGTGGGGGCCCTGGCCTACTTCTGGTGCCTATCTTCTTGTACAAAAGGTCTTTTGACCTTGAAAAAAACAGGAAAGGACTTTCGGGATGGAGCACCATCATCTCGAGGTGAAACTTGGGCAGGAGCACTTTTGCCCTCCGGTGGAGCAATTTTGTCGAGGGAACTTCCCTCCCGGAGGGGGAAATCGAAGCCATCGTCATCACCAAAAACCCTCTCATATTTGGGAGGCCAATCTTCATCAACATCTTCAATAGCACCATCTCATCTCGAACCCTACTTCATCTCTTGTGTTCAATCTTTTTATCAAAACCTCAGATTGGTTCATGTGGGTGACTAGTAGCGTTGATTACATCTCGTAGTTGATGCTAGCCGGTTTATTTGGTGGAAG
The DNA here is from genome assembly GCF_002162155.2 of Triticum dicoccoides. Lineage (NCBI taxonomy): Eukaryota > Viridiplantae > Streptophyta > Magnoliopsida > Poales > Poaceae > Triticum > Triticum dicoccoides. The sequence goes on along the minus strand of NC_041391.1, from coordinate 535,153,619 downwards.
ATCATATGTTCAGATCCATTATGATATTTATTACTCCTTTGATCTTGAGCATGATATATTTCTGAGTAGTTGCCCTTGTTCTTGAGGCCACGAGAGAAGTCATGTTGCAAGTAATCATGTGAATTTGATATTATTTCGATATTTTTATAGTATGTATGTTGTGATTCCCTTAGTGGTGTTATGTGAACGTCGACTACATGACACTTCACCATATTTGGGCCTAAGGAAATGCCTTGTGGAGTAGTTATTAGATGGTGGGTTGCTAGAGTGACAGAAGCTTAAACCCTGGTTTATGTGCTATTTCGTAAGGGGCTGATTTGGATCCATATGTCTAATGCTATGGTTAGATTTTATCTTAATTCTTCTTTCGTAGTTGTGGATTCTTGTTCAAGTAAGGGGGTTAATCATAATTGGGAGGCTTGTTCAAGTAAGAAAATCACCCAAGCACCGGTCCACCCACATACCATATTATCAAAGTAGCGAATGCGAATCAAACCAACGTGATGAAAGTGACTAGATGAAATTCCTGTGTGCCCTCAAGAAAGTTTTACCTATTATAAGAAACCATTTCGGTCTATCCTTTGCCACAAAAGGAATGGGCTACCCTTCTACACCTATTATTACTATTGCTACTTGTTACAAATTATCTTGCTATCAAACTACCTGTTACCGACAATTTCAGTGCTTGCAGAAATTACCTTGCTGGAAACCGCTTGTCATTTCCTTCTGCTCCTCGTTGGGTTCGACACTCTTACTTATCGAAAGGACTACGATTGATCCCCTATACTTGTGGGTCATCAAGGGCCAATATAGGATCTGGGCCAGCAAGAAGCAGTAGGACTCACCGGTTCACCTCGCCGAGGCCATCATTGATCCCTACTACAGAGACATGAAGGATGCATGCAACAAGAACAGGCTTGCCTAGCACTTGGTCTAGATGGTGAAACTGGGTGGAGATCACGTCATGTACGCGGCCAAGGGGGCGTACATGAGCTATGAGATGTACAGGCTGATCGTTGACATGAGGAAGTGCCTCCTTCCCAAGACAGCGAGGGATCCAGCCGGAAGCAGAGCAATGGCAAGTGTCACAACAAGAAGTAGATGATTTGAGGATCATTTCTCCTCATTTATTATGCATGTGATTGTTTAATTAGGTGTGCAAATGTCATTTGTTGTCAATTATCTAATTGGATGTTTATTTTGGTCATGCAATCATGTTGTTATAAGTATATATGTTGTTGTTTTGTAGACAGGGCATATATGTTGTGCAGATAGAGCCAATCACATCGCATACGATTACACTAAGGAACCCATCAGTGATGATCTCAGCAATCACACACGATAGTTTACCAGCAAGAGTTTGCCGACAGTACACACAACTTATTAGTTGTAATCGTATGTGTTATTATCAGTCATCCCACACAATTCTAATGATTGATCTGTTTGCCGAATATCATCTTGTTACACTGAATCGTTTGTGTTAGTTTGGATCATCGCAAACAGTTCATCCGAGTGACCATTATGCCATATATCACACACACCTTGATCTGGGTAACCGTTTGCGTTGTTTTGCTAATCACAAATAGTTTGTCCTACTGACCTGTATGTCGTATATCACACACATCTGGACCTGGCTAACTATTTGTTTTTTGGCTCATCGTAAATAGTTCATATGAATCAACTGTATGCCATGCTTCACACACGCAACTCATTTCTGAATAATGCTTGACGGATCAGCCATCTCACACAGTTCTTTTTATTGGTGACGATTTTATTACCATACCATTTGCGATTCATGCATCGCAGACAGTTTGGTAGAATGGTCTCCTATACATGTGTCGTCTTAGGACCTTCCTGCAACAGTGTTGTGTTGCAAGTTATGTGTAGGGAACGGGAGAAAAACCATATTCTGGGAAGATAAATGGATAGGGAAAGAGAAACTTTCATTATCCTCACTAGATTATATGGAATATCTATAAATCAAAATGTCACAGTGCATGATGCATTGGCTGATAAACTAGCTGGTTTGAGATTTCGAAGGGCTTTAGTGGGGGAGAAAGGTGAACAATGTATAGAGCTTAAAAAATTGTGTGATCCTATCATCTTGATAGAAAATGAAGACAAACTCAGCTGGCCTATGGCTAGTTATGGGATATTGAGTGTTAAGTCCTTTTACTCTGCCATGCAGCTGGGAGGTAAATCCCTACTAGATTCCCGTGGAAAGTTAAAACTCTCCTATGTGTTAGGACTTTTCTTTGGCTAATACTAAAGAAAGGTGTTCTCATTACTTGTATCCGCGTTGGTATTTTCCCGAAGAGGAGATGATGATGCAGCACAACAAAGGTAAGTATTTCCCTCAATTATGAAACCAAGGTTATCAATCCAATAGGAGGACCAATCAACACTATGTAAACAACACTTGCACACAAATAACAAATACTTGCAACCCAACGCGTAAGAGGGGTTGTCAATCCCTCGAAGGTAGTAAAATATGATAAATAGATAGATTGATAGATGCAAATAAAATAAAGGCAAATAAAACTCAATGAGATATTTTTGGGTTTTTGATAACATAGATCTGGAACAAAAGAGGCAAATAAATTGGAAATACAAATAGAAATATAGATCTGAAAATATATGATAGTAAATAGACCCGGGGGCCGTAGATTTCACTAGTGGCTTCTCTCGAGAAAATAGCATATGGTGGGTAAACAAATTACTGGTGGGCAATTGATAGAAGAGCAAATAATTATGACGATATTCAAGACAATGATCATGTATATAGGCATTCCAATATTAGTAGACCGAAATGATTCTGCATCTATTACTCCACACATTGACCGCTATCTAGCATGCATATAGTGTATTAATTCGTGGAGAAGCGGAATGATGCAATAAGAACGATGACATGATGTAGAAAAGATCTATTCATGCAGGAATAGAGCCCATCGCTTTATCCTTAATAGCAACGATACATGCGTGCCTTGCTACCCCTTCTGTCACTCGGTGATGACACCGCAAGATCGAACCCATCACAAAGCACCTCTTCCCACTGCAAGATAAATCAATCAAGTTGGCCAAACAAAATTGAAATACCGAAGAAAAAATACGAGGCTATAATAATCATGTATGGATATGAATAAATCTGATCATAAATTCACAATTCATTAGATGCCAACAAACACCCTGCAAAAAGTCATTACATCAAATAGATCTCCAAGAACATCGAGGAGAACATTATATTGAGAATCAAAAAGAGAGAAGAAGCCATCTAGCTACTGCCTACGGACCCGTAGGTCTGTGTTGAACTACTCATGCATCATCGGAGGAGCACCAATGAGGATGATAAACCCCTTTGTGATCGTGTTCCCCTTTGGCAAGGTGCCAGAATAGGGCTCTAGATTGGATCTTGTGGTTCTGGAACTTGTGGCGGCTGGAATTGTGTTTAATCGACTCCCCTAGGGTTTTTGGAATATTTGGGTATTCATAGAGATGAGAGGTAGTGGAGAGGACCTCCATCGACCCCACAACCCATCAGGGCATGCCAAGAGCCTCTAGCGCGCCCAGGTGGGTGGTGGGCCCCACGGGCCTCCCCTCTCGTGCTTCCTTAGCTCCCAAGTTGTCTTCTGGGCAGAAAAAAAATCTCCAAAATATTTCATGGCATTTGAACTTCGTTTGGTACTGATAATCTGTGAAGTAAAAAAACAAGCAGAAAACAACAACTGGCACTGGGCACTATGTCAATAGGTTAGTCGCAAAAAATGATATAAAGTTGCTATAAAATGAATGTAAAATATCCAAAAATTGATAATATAACAACATGTAACAATCAAAAATTATAGATATTTTGGAGATGTATCATGTTCTAACAATTATGTGTTGATTCATAGAGGGGGCACTTGCGAACCAAAGTATTTGTTCAATGGAGAAAATGAATCCATGGATCACCTTTTTTTCCAGTGTCCCCTAGCTAGATGTATTTGGGGTGTGGTTAGTTGTAGCATAGGGATTTAATGCAATTTTTATGATTTAGATGCTTCTTTTAATGTTTGGCTAAAGAACATGGGGGTGGAAAAAATAAAATGTTCTCAGGGTCTTGCAGCGATTATATGGGTATTTGTAAAGCAAGGAATTTTGCTTGCTTCTAGCATAAATGGCCTTCTGATCCCAATGTGGTGTTACACATGGTTGCCTTTGGATTAACAACTGGAGTATTTTGCACGACGCAAAACTAGGGCTCCAACGGTGTGTAAAACATCTGTTGCGAGTCACTGTTGAGATCTTCCAAGCAAGGCGCAGCTGGGCTTTGTGGATTCCCAAGATGGAGAACGGGTGACGATGGCGCTTCTGCGTGGAGAATCGGCTTGTAGATTATTCTTTTGGTGTTTGTTAGTTGGCTCTGTAGCGGGTGAGTATTTGGTCCCGGATGCTGCATTTGGCAGGAGCTGATTTTAATTTGTTGTCTAGCTTCTCGTTTGGTGGGATGAGGTCCTTCTTACTTGCGCTGTTGGGAGCCAGGTTCTAGCTTTGTTTAGTTGGCTTGTGCCAAAGAGGGTTAAGAGGGGAGGAGTAATTTTGGTGGTGTGCGTTTTGGTTATCACAAAGACTCGTTTAGTTTCATTAATGGAATCGGGGGAGAATTCCCTTTCATTCAAAAAAATTACGCCTACAAAAGTGGCATTGTTCATTACCACTTCAACCCCATTAATTATACTATATTTGGCCAATATGCCATATTTAAGCATTGGTCATAGAAAAATCTTAATCTCAAGAGGATCCTCGCTTTCCACATAAATTTGTACCCCACCACACATGTATTCTTAAGTTGCAAGTATAGATCTCTAGCATCAAACTTTTTTGTTGCTACCTAGCTTCCATCTCACTCTATCCTTCTCATCAGCTAGATCAATGCTATCCACTAGCACCTTAAATTCATTCCACTGGTCAACAGTCTCTCCAGCCAACGCCCTTCTAAACTGAAAACATATTCATCCTTCAGCTCTCGCTCTCTTAACATTTATCTTCTTGGTTAAGAAATATAAGAGCATTTAGACCACTACTTTCGTGATCTAAATACTCTTATATTTCTTTACATAGGGAGCACAATACAAGCTAGGACATCCTCCTAGAAAGGAGTATTAGAACCATCTCGTACAATCCGCTCAGCATGCTGTTGAGAAATGGGTTTTATTTTCATCAGCCTTTGCAGAAATGTGATCCACTAGCTGCAGATTCACCATAGAGAGAGTTGGATGTTGTAGATTTTGTCGCATCATACTTCTTTTTATCACCCATCTTCTACCATACCATACTAGCACTAGTAGTATTTAATGTTTTCAATACCCCGTTTGGAGCTAAGAGAAAGGAAAAATATATATACATAGGGAAGGCTGCTTAGGGCATCTCTAACGCGGACCCTCAAACCACTCGTATATGTCCGGACCACGCGGTAAGGCTGCTTAGGGCATCTTCAACGCGGACCCTCAAACTGCCCGCATACGTCAGAACCACGTGGTCCGGGCGTGTTGTGCCATCCAACACGGTCCTGTATCGGTCCGCCGAGCAGTCCGGACCACGTTTTTCCCACAAACTAGAACCAAATGTGGGAGTGCAGGAGTCCGGACACAAGACATGTCAGACTCTTACACCTGTGGCCCACCCAAAAGGATGGCGGAGCCCGCAATTTTGTAGCTGCCCGCCCTGTTTCCGCGGCAAAATCCCCACTCTCATCCTCCATCCTACCGCTCTCCATCCAATTCCCACCTTTTCATCCCACTCTCTTACTCCCTATCATCGTCGAGCATGGAACCGGACGAGAGCATGCCGGAGTTTGAGGTGGTGGAGGTGCAGGAGGATCCTAGCATCACCCTCGCCCAGAAGATTGATATGTCTCCGTCATATCTATAATTTTTTATTATTTCATGCCAATATTCTACAACTTTCATATACTTTTGGCAACATTTTATATTATTTTTGGGACTAACATATTGATCCAGTGCCCAGTGACAGTTCCTGTTTTTTTGCATGTTTTATGTTTTGCAGAAAATCCATATCAAACGAAGTCCAAACGTGATAAAATTTTATGGAGATTTATTTTGGAATATATGTGATTTTTTGGGAGATGGAATCAACACAAGACGGTGCCCGAGGTAGCCACAAGGCAACAGGGAGAAACCAGGGGGTTGGTTGTGTCGCGTTGCCTTGTGACTCCCTCGTAAGTTGGTTGGAGCCCTTCTTTCGCTGCAAGGAAGCTTATATTGAGAGAAAAACCGTGTTAAAATTTCAGCTTGATCGGAGTTATGGATCTCCAGGAATATAAGAAACGGTTTTCGGCCAGAAAACAGGGACGCGAAACAGAAGAGAAAAAGAGAGAGATCCAATCTCGGAGGGGCTCCTGTCCTCCGGGAACCATGGCGTCCATGGACCAGGGGGAAACTCTCCACCCATCTAGGGGGAGGCCAAGCAAGAAGAAGGAGGGGAGCTCTCTCCCTCTCTCTTTCGGTGGTGCCGGAGCACCGGCCGGGGAACCATCATGACGGCGATCTACACCAGCAACTTTGCCGCCGTCATCATCAACTCTCTCCCCCTCTATGTAGCGGTGTAACCTCTCTATTCTCGCTGTAATTCTCTACTTGAACATGGTGTTTTATGCAACATATTATTATCCAATGATGTTTTGTCGTCCTATGATGTTTGAGTGGATTTTTTTTGTCCTACGGGTTAATTGTGGTATTGTGTGATTGATATGAGTTGTATATTAATATGGTGTTGTCCTATGGTGCCCTCCATGTCGCGCAAGCGTGTGGGATTACCGTTGTAGGGTTTTGTAGTACGTTCATAATTCGCTTATAGTGGGTGGCGAGAGTGATAGAAGCTTATACTCGAGTAAGTGGGTTGTTTCGTATGGGAGTAAAGAAAACTTGTTACTTAATGCTATGGTTGGGTTTTACCTTAATGATCTTTAGTAGTTGCGGATGCTTGCTAGAGTTCCAATCATAAGAACATGTGATCCAAGTACGGAAAGTATGCTAGCTCATGCCTCTCCTCATTGGATATGATAAGTATCTATCGAGTTATATTCAATTGCCTGTGGACAATCTTTCTCTTTGTGTTATAAAAAGCTCTCTACTAAATGACAAACTTTTATTATCTAGCAAAGTACTCCTAGTTTTATTCTTGCAAAGTAGGTCTAGCACCACACCTAAGGACTTCTAGTTCCATACTTTTCTAGGTAAAGCAAATGTTAAATGTGGTCGATAGAACTTGAAGAGAATATAAATTCCACCTTTAGGTCCTCGTTGGGTTCGACACTCTTACTTATCGAGACAATTGATACCCTATACTTGTGGGTTATCAAAGATCAACTCGGCGACGCGGCAAACTCCTCGCGTCAAAGCAAAGGCCACAAAGGAGGAGAAGCTCAGGCGAAAGGCCGCGAAATTACTGAGTGCACACGGAAGGTGTACACAATAATGTGTACTAGAGGCTTACAGTGCGACCTAACTGCAGAGTCAGAAGGTCAACTGTTGACCAGTTGATTGCTCAACATGGACCCACCTATCATTGACTGGGACTAGCCCAGTCAGCAGGATGACTGGTCAACTAGGCCTAGTGGGACATAGTAGTCAGTGATTGTAGAGTTAACAGTAAGTTAAGTTAATTAATTAAGTTAATTAGTAGGCGGGGCCTACACATCAGTGTCAGTGGCTTAATTTAATTGCCAATTGATAGGGCACATGTGTCAGTGATGGTTGGCGCCCGGATTAGTATTCCCCGAGGTCCATCGATCAGCGACCCATCGAAGTTCAAATCGCGGTGGCGCGCCGGCGGCGACCAATACGATGACGGTGAGGCTCGGGATTCGTTGGAGATGTGCTACGGGCGTTCACTTGGAGCACGGCCAGGCGCGTTCGAATGAGGGAAGCGAGCCGCATCGCATGATGGAGGTGGCAGCAGCTTGGGTGGCCGGAGGTGAGCGCAGCGTCGATGACAGCGGCGGTTCGAATCAAGCGAGCTCGTATCCGGGACTACGGGGCACGAGGAGAGGAGTTGGTTGTTGTGTTGTGTTCCAGGGAGGACCATGAGCTGAAGGCAAAGCTCGGTTGCGAGCTTGGCTGGCAGTGGCCGCGGCGGCAAGGCGAGCAGCGGCGACGAGCTCGGCGACGATGGTATCGACAACTACGGGCACGAGAATGACGTACAAAGAGAGGTGGAAAGGAGTGCAGCTTGCCTAGGAGGCACATGGTGGCCCGGTGAGAGCTTAGGAGCGGCATTGGCGTGGATCGACGCAGCGGAGCTCGGGTGACCAAAGACGAAGACAAAGTCGATGCCGATGATGAAGCGGCTTTCAACTTGATTTTGAGGGCGTAGCCGAGGTAGTCGACGACGGCGAAGCAACTAGGCATGATCTCATGCGCCGGGGAGCTCAGTGGCCACGGTGGCGAGGTGAGGCATGGCGACGACGGTGTCGGATGTGGATGGGATCGAGCGAGACCGAGAGTGAGGGGGGAAAGAGGGGTCTAGGGTTAGCACAGGGGTCACAGGGGGATCTTATCCAACGCGAGGAGACGTCGGATGGTCGGCACATGGAGATCAAAGCCACGGACGCGCGCGTGGCGTCCACGGCGCGCTCGGTGAACATGGGAGGAAGATGATGGGGAGATGGGTTGGGTCGTGCACTTGCGGCTCAGTCCAACAGGTGAGATTAACCGTTTTTCCTTTTCTATTTTTTGTTCCTATTTTTGGCATCTTTCTAATTATTATTTTTGTAACTACCAAATTATTTTTGTTCAACATGGTATTTGGCACATAAAAACTAGGCTATACACTGAAGTAGCCCACAAAGTTACATGTGGTTTGGAATTAAATAAATATTTGTTTAATATGAAATGGCTAAAATTAATGCTGTTGGCTCAGTTTTAATTAGGTTAAGGGCATTTTAGTAATTCAAATGAGGTTGGATAATTCATGACAATTACTTAGTGAATATTTGCAACACCACCAACATTTTTGTTTCACTGTTTAAAAAAATAACAGTTTGACTTGCAATTTGAATTTGAACTTGAGTTTGGTTTTTATCAAGAGGCAATTAAGCTTAGCAAGCATGGTGACATGGCATCATTAGGGTGAGCTTACTATTACCATAACTATCGGGGTGTTACAGGCGCGTCAGCGGCTCGTTATAACGGTGGTTGTGGTCATTCGGTGGTCTCGAAATCTCCATATTTTTTTATTATGTTTGATATGCTTTGTACTTCCGATGAACTTTTACGATAGTTCTGATTTTCGAAAAAAAAAAACTAGTTTGATTAGAGGGAACCGTCACGGCCTCCGTCACCTTCTCTATTTGCTCTATGATCAGGCCATCGAATCGATGGAGCACTTACTGGTGGCCTGCCCCTTCTCGCGGCAAATCTGGCATGACTCACTCGCCTGGTGCTACCCAAACACCGTCGCACCCGCGCCACCTGATTGCTTCCTGATTGGTGGCACGCTGCTGCATCTGCCGCCCCGGCTGCCCACAGGAAGTGCATCTCCTCGCTCATTCTCCTCGTCGCCTGGTCTATTTGGAAACACCGAAACTCCTGCATATTCGATGGTTGCACCCCGTCCGTCGCTCAGCTCCTGCACATCATCCAAGAAGAAGTGTGCTCCTGGACGATGGGGAGGGCTAGAGGCCTCGCCACGATCGCACCGTAGCCGATTTCTAATTTCTTGGGGCGGAGCAAATCCATGCTCTTTCATGCTGACCCTAATGTCTACGCCATCTCTGTGTACGTAGTTTTCTAGCGTTCCCAACCTCATTCACTTGCACTATTACATTTCTACCTATACGCAAGCTTTGCTCGCAAAAAAAGGGTGAACGTGGTAATTTTGTGGCCCATAATTTGACATCACACAATTAGGTGAAACATCATCCAGCACAATAGTGTCTCGTATTACTTAATCAATATGGAAGGCGACGCCTGAAGTCCTTTTCGTCGTGTTGACATTTCTTATATGCAATGAGCGTGGAACTTCAGCGGAGTGACATATATATAAAGATCTGCATTCCAGTACACAGAGATCCTCGGGCGAGAAATACCTCTCAAGACAAAGATGTCTATGCTGGTAGTTAAAAAAGAAAAAGGAACGGGTCAGGGTAGCACCTGCTGGCTGCTGCTGTGCCGCTGTAGTCTTCACGGGATGAACTTTTCGGTTCCTGGCCATATTTTCGACATGTGTCCCTCGCATATCCGGTGAGCCATCATCCATTCCACTCATTCAAGAGGAAGTCGTAGTACAGCGCGACATGTCTGGATCTGAACGGCACCTAGGGCATAGGCTACAAGTTTTTCTCCCTGTGGTCTCTCTCTATGTATCCTTGTCTAGGTGTGATCACATTTTTGTTTCGAAACCTATGTGTGAGTACATTAAATTGCGTACAAGCCTTTTTCCTCGGGCGTGCGCGGCCGTGGGCGATACCTTGCAAGTAGTACATGCGCATGCGCACGTTGACAAGTAGCGAACACATGACTGCGTTGACAAGCACCATGGCGTAGGAAGTTGCCAAGCAGGAGAGTGGATGCAGTGCGCGGGGAGCAGAGCAGAAACCGAGACTCGAGAGGCCAATCGGCATGATTAGTTCAGTCGGAGACTGAAAAGTCCAAAACATACTGATAGCAGCAGATCTCCAGATGGATCAGCGGTGGACGCGCGCACGCACCGCAGGGGGGCGGAATAAACAAATTCGTGGCCTCCATGGCTCCATCGGCCGATCCCACGCAGCTGATGATGGCATGTCGATCAGCCTGTCACCAATTGGCTCCGTTCGCGCGCCCATCCGCGGATCGGCGGCTCCTAACTGAATAATGCCGGCTCGTGACTGCTGCCCGGCTGGCTGGCTGAATAATTGGCACAGAGGATAGGATTCCATCTGTCTCGCCATTAGAGGGGAGGTGACTTCCTGCCTGCGCTTCCAGGAAACTTCGCTTTCATTTCGTCCCCTCCCGCTCCGTGCCTCTCTCTTTCTCGCGGCCCTCGATTACGTACTAGAGGTACACGGGGAGCACCTGCAAGCGTCGGCCACCTCGCCTATTTTTGAATATTCAGTTTGCTCCTCCGCCCCTCCAAAAGTCAATCGCTAACCTATCGCCCTGTACGGACAACGACGCTTCCTCAGCTCACCCCGAGATAATTGTCAACAAGCTGCTTAAGTAGTCAGTGTGGTTGAGTCTTGAGGGATCCCAAGGAGATGGAGGGAGGGAAAATTCCAAGTATCATACCCAACGCAACTCGCAGTTTCTCGGTGCAACCAAAAGGCCATTTAAAAGCACTTTAGTAGTGGCTCTAGGGGAAACTCACTTTCTGGCCCACAAGCCATTCTAAACCAGAGCTCGGCTCGAAAAGAGAAAAAAAATACCAACCCAAATTGTTGCTACGGAAAAAAAATCCTCTTTTTTAAAAGATAATATGGACGCGGATGCTTACACATTCGCCTGCCACATGCACTTCTTAGCCGAGAAATACATCATAAGGCCTGAAGTAAATTTTAAAAAAAATGAACACTCGTGTCAAGTCTAGGACTTAAACCCGAGTGATATGATTCCACCACAAAAAGACAAACATCTAGGCAAGGTTTAATTCAACGATAAAACCAAACCAAACCACATTCGGGCTTCAATCCGAGTGGCATGATTCCACCACGAAAATACCAAACCATCTAAGCTAGGCTTAATTCAAGATAAACCAAACCAAACCAGATTCGGACTTGAACCCAAGTGGTCTGATTCCACCAAAAAAACAAACCATCTAAGCTAGGCTTAATTCAAGATAAAACCAAACCGAACAAGATCAGGGCTTGAACCCAAGTGGTCTGATTCCACCCAAAAAAACATCTAAGCTAGGCTTAGTTCGTCGTTGCATCCCCAGCGTCGTCCCTCTCTCCGCCCGGCTGCCCAACCCTGCCAACCTCTGCGCCTCGCTTGTCCTCTCGCTAGATCTGTAGCTCGCGCATCCGGCGTCCAGGGCCTCCTTTGGCGTTTGGCGTTGCTCTCCTTCATGCGATGGTGGTTCACGTCTGTGACTCGACTTCCTCTTCTAAAGTCTACCCCGATGGCTTCGTTTGCTCAGACTAACTCCAGTGTGAAATCCCTCCTCAGCCTGCCAATGCTGGCATCGGCGACACCTGCTGATGTTGTCCCCTTCCTCGAGGCGTTGCCATGGCCTTCATATGTGTCCTCTTCAAGCATCAGGGGAAACCCAAGGTCCGATTATTTTGGACTGGACGGCCACGACATCTCGATGTCTTCCCCCTTCGTGAAGGTGATGTCTTGTTCGCCAGCAGCATCCCCGATGATGGAATTGGAGATGTTTCTCATCTTGGTTTGGTTTGGGTTGCTTCTCGGGGTTAGGCGAGTTTTGTTGTGTTGTTTCCTCTATTTGGGCTGAGTATCCCAAGTGCCTCTGCTCCAGATAGCAAGTCCACACCTTCTTGTGTTCGCATCATGTGTTGTACCATCCCCTATACTCACTCTTTCTTCTTCTATCAATGAAAAGATACACAAACTTTACGTATTCGCGAAAAAAAAGGGCATACAAGAAAAACCTATAAGATTCCATTCCTATGATGATTTTGCTTTCAAAGAGGGCCTTAAACCGTCAAAGGATACCATGGTTATTTTGGTGTCGTAGTTTTAGGGTTGCTTCATATGATAGGAATGTTATACAAATCCACTTGATGCTATAATATGAGTTAATAAAGGCACCCTTTATCAGAAGACAAAAAACATAGAATTATGACAACTACAGGAGGTGAGATGGCATTTGATACGTCTTCAGTGTATCTATAATTTTTTATTGTTTCATGCTATTGTATTATCCATCTTGGATGTTTTATATGCATTAATATGTTATTTTATATCATTTTGGGGGACTAACCTCTTAACCTAGTGCCCAGTGCCAGTTGGTGTTTTTTCCTTATTTTGTCTTTTACAGCGGAGTCCAAACAGAACGATTTTTTTTGAGGATTTTTCTTAGACCAGAAAGCTTCGGGAGGAGGCCGGAGGAGCCACGAGAGGTCCAAAAGCCCTAGAGCCCCCCCCCCCCTCGCGGATTGTGGGCCCCTCGGGACTCCCCTAACCCTAACTCCAGCTTTATAAATACCCAAATATTCCCTGTACATTAGGGGGCACACCAAAAATACTTTCCTGCCACCGCAAGCTTCTGTTCTCGTGAGATCCCATCTTGGGGCCTTTTCCGGTACTCTGCCGGATGGGGATTCGATCACGGAGGGCCTCTACACCAACCTTGCTTCCCTTCCGATGATGTGTGAGTAGTTTACCATAGACCTACAGGTCCATAGCTAGTAGCTAGATGTTTCTTCTCTCTATTTGATCTTCAATACAAAGTTCTCCTTGATGTTCTTGGAGTTTTATTCGATATAATCTTCTTTTGCAGTGCATTTGTTGAGAACCGGTAAATTATGGATTTATGATCAGATTATCTATGAATATTGTTTTTGTCTTCTTTCAACTCATTTATGCATGATTAACATTGCTTTATATTTCTGTCTGATCTATTGATTTGGTTTGGCCAACTAGATTGGTCTTTCTTGCAATGGGAGAGGTGCTTTGTAATGGGTTCAATCTTACGATGTCCTAACCCAGTGACTGTAGGGGTAGCGAGGCACGTATTTATATTGTTACCATTAAGGATAAAATGATGGGGGTTTTACCATATTGTTTGCATCTATCCCTCTACATCATGTCATCTTGCTTAAGGTGTTACTCAATTCTTGTCAACTTAATACACTAGATGCATGCTGGATAGCGGTCGATGTGTGGAGTAATAGTAGTAGATGCAGGCAGGAGTCGGTCTATTTGTCACGGATGTGATGCATATATTCATGATCACTGTTTTAGATATCGTCATAACTATGCGCTTTTATATCAATTGCTCGACAGTAATTTGTTTACCCACCGTATGCTTTCTTCAAGAGAGAAGCCTCAGTGAAACCTATGGCTCCGGATCTATTTCTATCATATTATTTTCAGATCTATAAAACCAAAAACCCAAAAATATCTTGCTGCAATTTATTTATCTTTACTTTATTTTACACTTTTACTTATCTTTTATACCTATCTCTATCAGATCTCACTCTTGCTAGTAATCGTGAAGGGATTGACAACCCCTTTTTCGCATTGTGTGCAAGTGTTTATTAGTTTGTGCAGGTGCATCTACTGGGGACTTGTGTGTTCCTCCTACTAGTTTGATACCTTGGTTCTTAACTGATGGAAATACTTATCTCTACTTTGCTACATCACCATTTCCTCTTCAAGGAAAAAAAATCAACGCAAGCTCAAGAAGTAGCAACATGTAGCTCAAAATATATGAATAGGAATAGGGAAACATAAGTCATTGATTTTATTGGATGATTTTTTCTATTGAGCCTGATCTAATGTTTCTTTTCCTTTGACACGTGGAGGATATGAATCAATCAAATATAGGAATACGATTATATTCCTATAAACAATGAGCTCATGAACCATATGGCACCAAAGAAGACTTTCCTATCATGTAGAATTCCAACGGAACAAAACATATTTTTGCCCTTTAGGGGATTTATGGAGAAGAAAAGGGCTGACCCTCGTCGCCTAACCCTAGGTGGCACATTCGGAGATCCAGTCCACCGCCTCCTTCGGCCCTCTCCCTCTACTCCCACCCCCTCGCCGTCAACGGAGGCAACTATCGGACAAAGCATATGTGGTGGTGGTGGCTCGACGGTGGCTTCTCCTGTGCGCTAGATCGTGCGACCTCTGCCTGTTGGGCAGCGGGTCCCCGATCGGCGACTGATGCAGCGTGGGTGGCTGGCTCCCAGGCGGGCGGCGACGGAGGCTCCCTGGCTCATGGAGACATGCTCCACCTAGCAGGGGGTACCTCCTCCACGGGAGTGGTGGTCGACTGCTAGTTGTTGATGGCAGGTGCAGATTGATGACGCGACCTCCTCCTATGGTGGTGGTTGCATGATGTGATTGTTGGTGCCGGTAACGACGAATCTGGACTTCCCAGATCTGGCTTCCAATGGTTGGTAGAGGCTCGGTGCCGGGGGCGTGGTTAGTGGTGGCACCGGAGATGTAACTCCAAGGACGACAACTTGAAGAGGTGTAATGGTGCATTGGTGATGGTGTTGCTACAACATAACGTGCCTTGGTGCCTTTGGCACTGTCAGACTCTACCACGCCATCTTTGGAATACATGCACATGAGAAGTTGTCGACGACATTTGGTTCTCCGCGATGTGCATCAGCTTTTGTTCATGGGTATGGCCTAGCTAGCGTTAAAATGTCCACGTTAGGGTTAAGCACGTGAGCTGTTCTCTCTGGGCAGTATGGCATGAAACGGTTTGGATTTCAATTTCCCGTGACCATGCCATGTGGGTGTGCCCCTCCGGGCGTCATTGTCTTCTTAGGCAAGTGGTGGCGGTAATACACAACAACTATAGGTTGGTCGTTCTCTCCTTAGTATAGGCGGTGAATACCTTAGGTATGACCTTCTATGGTTGCATCTGGCAATGGCGATGTTTCCACATAGTGTTCTTGTTGAAAGCATTGCATTGGAGATTCCTTGGTCATGCTCTCTGGGTGAAAATCTAAGATCTGACCTCTAGTGGTTTGATCCAACGTTGATGGTGCTTATGTGTCGCTCCCTTTCTGAAGGCATTATTTTTTGGAGAACCTTTCTCGTAGTTCCTCCGCTATTAATGAAATTAATGTTGTTGTTGATTGCATGTTGTGTGTCTTTGTCGCATCGACTCTCTCTTTTAATCTTTTTTATTGTGTGTGTCCTTTATGTTTGGACTAGTCTTGATATGTGTCATTACACCGGTAAATTAATATAATATTGATACTAATATATTGCCCTTTTTAAAAATGCGGAATCCCTACAAAATCACATATAAACCAAATGAGGCCTTTGCTAGGACGTGAAGTTTTTGCACCCGAGCTCAAATGAGCTCGGGTGAACAGTTAAATCAAAAAATATTTTAAAAATGTTCAAAAAATCTGAACTTTTTAAGGCAAGCTTTGGCAAATGTTCTAAGAGCCTGCAAAGTTTCATCATGAAATCACATTTTTAGAAGTCATGGCGAGAAAAAACAAATTCGATACTCTGAAAATGCTACTTTGGAAAGCATTTTGAAGCACTGCTTTTTTTTGCCATGACTTGCACAGATGTGATTTCGTGATGAAATTTTGCAAGCTCTTAGAACATTTGTAAAAGTTTTTCATATAAAAAGAAATCAGATTTTTAAACATTTTAAAAAAATAAGTTACAGTTCATCCCGAGCTCATCTGAGCCCCGGCATATAAAGGGACTCTCGCCTTTGCTAAACACACATCACCGCACAGAGATCAGGTGACATGCACGTTTGCATGTCACCGTGTGCCTTGCGGCCGAAATTCAAATTTAAACATTGCAAAAAAAAAAAATCTGAAAAAAATCACGCATGTTCACAACACATATTAAGATAACCCCTAAAAAATTCAGATCAAAATTCGAAACATACATCGAGAAACAAAAAAGAGAAACTCAGATGTGAATAGTCTACAGAGAACCATTCACGAACTATTCATGAAGATTTCTCTTTTTTGTTTCTCAATGTATGTTTCGAATTTTGATATGAATTTTATCTTAATATGTGTTGTGAACATGCATGATTTTTTTTCAGATTTTTTCGCAATGTTTAAATTTGAATTTTGGCCTCAAGGCACGCGGTGACATGCAAACGTGCATGTCACCTGATCTCTGTCCCACATCACCTTGGAGTCAAGCTCCTTGTAGGACCGGCTTCTTCCAAAACTAGTTTCTAGTAGAACCCTAAGAGTGGTTGATCTAAAAATAACTAAGAGTGGAGACAGGGCTCCACCTCCACCAGGGGAGTGAGGAGCTAGCCCTTCCAGAATCGCAGAGGCCAGGCAGTGGCTTTGTTTCTAGAGCATCAATCCCGACCACAAGCCTGCATGATTGTTTGCCCCGCCAAGAGCCCAGGCGATATTTTATAGAGGTGTACTTCGTGTAGCGTGGACTTTGTTGCTTCGACGCATGCACGGACACGCACGAGGCGATCGGGAATAAGTGTTGCTTACTACTACTACTCTCAACTACGAGTAGCATCGAGACAGTTGATTAGCACTACTGTTTTTAGTATATTTAGAAACAGATCACAGGTACGTACTTGTATGCCATTCCATCCACAAGAAAGCCATTTCCAGTTCATTGACGTGTAACAAACAATACAGAGGGGTCGCTCTCCCGGGGGCCTCCTTTTGGCCCTTTGCCGCGGTCGATCGATCCATTAATTATTCGACCTAGCTGCCAGCCTGCTTTCAGGCGGGCAGCCTATCTTACATCCCAATCAGGGCCTGTCAGTCTGCTGTCTTCTCCTCCTCCTATACTAGTATAGGTGTTGCCAAAAAAATAAAAATCTGAAGGAAAAAAGGATAAAAAATGGTTGGTTTTACAGTTCGGCGCCACTTCTTTGTGGCGCCGGATCTCCCTAGCTGAGAATGCCTACGTCTGTGTGTGTTTTGAAGAGTGGGATTTTTCTTGGTCTTGTCTCGCCCGGCCGTCATGGTCCTGGCTGAAGAATATGTACAAAGGACTTTGACGGCCCGTGCTCTCTCCGATCGGCCTCCGCCAGCGCGCTCTCGCTCCCGCCGCGGCGCCCACAGCTACAAGTGTCCCCTCCGACGGCGACCGCCACGGACACGGACGGAGCCGATCCAGCTCGCATGTGCCACGCCGTTGCCACTATCGTGCTGTTGATTTTCCTTTGGGAACGAGGAGGAGGTGATGGATGGATGGCTCAGGCTTTGTTCTTGTCCTTGCGGGTGAAGGTCATGGGGAGGCCGTTGATGGGGAGGGCGAAGGGGCCGAACTGGACGCCGCTCTCGGACTTGGAGGTGGACCATCTGTACTTGGTGGCGAGGTGGTGGCAGAGGACGAGCATCTCCAGCTTGGCCAGCTCGTTGCCGGGGCACGAGTGGGTCCCGTTCCCGAACGGCATGAACGTGTTGGGCTTGGGGGCCACCTGCAGTCACGAACCAAAACGTATAATCAGATAATGATCAATCGAATCGAAGCAGGCTCGTCAAATAGAGGGTTGTTATGATGCTGACCTCGAATCGTGAAGGATCGAACTTTTCGGGGGAGGGGAAGTGGTCGGGGTTGTGGTGGATGTTCCGGAACAGGGGAAGCACTTTCCAGCCCTTGGGAATCAGGTACCCTGCACGCACAGAAGAGAGCGAGTCGAGGTGAGTTGCGAGTTCGAGTTGGTCTATTCCCGTTCGGTTAGGAGCACGTCCTTTCCGAGCCAGTTCATGCGCAGGCAGGCAGGCAGCGCACTGCTGTACTCCGAGAGGGACAGCACAGTACGGCGCTGCGCTGCCGCAAACGACCAAAGCGCGCGCGCGCGCGAAGTTGATTGATGTCTCACCTTGGTACTCCACGTCCTCCACGGCCTCCCTGAAGGTGAAGGAGAGGATGGACGCCACCCGCATCGTCTCCTGGATCACCCGGCCCGTCATCCGCATCCGCCGCGTGTCGGCCCACGACAGCGGCTCGCCGGACAACGCCTTCTCCCTCGCGATCTCGGCATGCTCTTCCTGTTAATTGTTGGATGCACGGGTCAGTCGCTTTTCGATCGGGTACCAAGCGGGTCAGCTGGTTGATGGCGACTTACGGTGACGGCTTTGAGCACGGCGGGGTTGTCGCCGAGGAACTTGACCATCCACGTGAGCACGCTGGCGGTGGTGTCGCGCGCGGCGAAGATGACGCCGATGGCGTTGTCGGCGATCTGGTCGTCGGTGAGCGCCTCGCGGCCGTCCATGAAGGAGCCCAGGAGGTCGCTCCCGCGCTCACGCTCGCGCCGGGCCGAGATGATGTGGGCCACAATGGCGCCCAGCCGCTTCCGGGCCTTCATGGCCTTGTGGAACAGCGTGCCCGGCAGGTTCACCGGCATCGAGTTATACCCCTTCTCCAGCGTCAGGTAGCACTGCTTCAGCTCCTCGATGTACTGCATCTCCTCCTCCCCGAAGATGGACAGCAATGCCACATTCAGAGCGTACTGCGCCACGACACCAACAGAAGGATCAGTCTCAAGCTCCAATTATTTAGCAGTAGAGCAGAGCAGAGGGAAGCAGAGCAAGTGGGAATGGAAGAGGAAGAAGCACTCACAGTCTTCATCTCTTGGAAGGTGTTGACTTGAAGGTCTTCCCAGGAGCCGAGGGAGCGGAGGGCGATAGCCTCGATGGCGGGGACGGAGCCGCGGATGGCCTCGGGGGAGAAGGCGCGGGAGACCAGACGGCGGAGGTGAGCGTGGTAGTCCCCCTGCTGGAAGAAGATGGCCTGGGGACCCAGCATCCGCTCCTTGCTGGCCGGGAAGGTAGGCTTGAAGAGGTGCGCCTGAGTAACAAGCACGAACTTCGCGGCCTCGGGGCTGGACACCATGACGCAGGGGCACCCGAGGATATGCGTCTTGAAGATGGGCCCGTACTTGTTCCGCTTCCTGGCGAAGAAGACGTTGGGGTTCTTGGAGGAGTACAGCTGCGTGGTCTCGCCCACGTACGGCCACCCCATCGACCCGGGCGGCAGCGGCAGGCTGCTGCTGCCTTTCTTGCCGCCGCCCGACGACGAACGGCCGCCGGCGCCCTTCCTGGCGCGGATGGCGCACGCGAGGACGAGCGGCACGAGCAAGCAGAGGAAGAGGATGAAAGCTGCCATGCCAACGAAAGGCTCTCTTCGCTTCTGTTAGGTGCAAAGGATGAGCCCGAAGGAGTCCGAGGAGGAAGACGAGGAGAGGAGATGGGTGGTGGTGGTGCCTGGGTGTGGAGGGAAATGCAAGGGGCGTGGCAGGTATTTATAGATTGGCGGTGAGGGAAATGCGAGCGCCGTTGGTCTCCGGCCCTGGCGCGGCGCACCCTAAAAATCTAACTAGGCGCTGCCACTGCTGCGTGTGAGGCTCACATCGAATTATTGCACAGTTTAATCCGGCAAGAGCTGGACCTCGACTAATCAATCAATTAGCCAAGGGAAGGAGCAGTCCCGTCCGACTTTCCAGCGCGCGAGACGGAGATCGAAGCCCCAACAGCTCACCCCTCTCCCTTTCGCCCCTCAGCCCCAACATGTACGCTCTCTATGCTGCTTCCTTCCCCTCTCCTATAATCCTGCTGTGTTTTGGCCGCACGCTTGCTTGATTAGTTGGTTATTGTATACAGTACTCTTCTCTCGTAAATATCCCAGCCCCGCCCTCCTGGCCTGCCCACTGCGTCGTCACGTAGACGTAGCAGCAGCTCAGCTGGCCTCAAGATATTTCTATTGGCCTGCATATCTACTGATCGGGCCACTTCCTTTATGCTTTCTAATGTAAGTCATTCTCTACGTGATTCTTGTGGTAAACATTAAACACTGACCGGTTAAAGCAGCCTTTGCGTAGAAATGCATGCGGAAAATGCTTCATTTGTTCCATGGTCGGAATGACAGGTGTTGAACTGATCTCTTGGTCCGTCGTCAGGGAAATGTTCGCGAGCATGCAGCTCCCCGTCTTTAGTTTTTGTTTTTTGATTGACGAGATAAAATGTCCTTTTTATTTTATTTTTCAAACTTCCTTTTGGAATTGGTATTCAGCAAAATAATGGCCCGCTACTGGTAGTAGTAGGTTAGCATCCCAATCAGAAATTCAAAGAGCATGTGCGGTCAGATGAGTTGACCTTTGCACGGGACAGCTGTGAGGACGTCGTTCGATCGGCCCGATTTTGTGCAGCGTTCTGCGACCATTTTTCTCCTTCCTTTTTCTTTATTCTTGACTTCACCCCGTGTCAATCTCTCTGATTCTGAATAATACTGTGGGAATGCATGCCGGGGAGTAGTATAATGTAGTAGTCTAATGTGGAAATTGCTACTATAGCAAATATCACTCTCACTTTCTTTCCTTGCCACGTGGTAGTAGAAGGTACCCCTCTTCTTCCTACGTACTCTTTTTTCCTGTTCTCCTCACGACTCATGGGAGCGATTCAAGGGACAAGTGTCGGGTCACCATTGTCTGTGTCATTATTAATCCTAGTACATAGCTTCTTTTTCTACTATTAATGGTTAAATGATTGTATTGTCAAAAGGACGATATATCAAAACATTGATAGGCGTCTAGGGAAAACTCTCACCATTCAAAATCTTACGTCAGACATATCTAGCGTTTTCTCCCCCACCCTTGGCGGCTAGGGCAAACTCTCCCCTCCATGTTTCATCCGCGAGCCCATGGATTCGCCTACTCTTTGCCGCGACCAATGGCGGGGAGGTGAATTTCATTGCCTCCGCTCCGGCTAGTAGTTTGGTTATACTCCCTCCATTCCTAAATATTTGTCTTTTTGAGATTTCAAATGGACTACCACATACGGATGTATATAGACATATTTTAGAGTGTAGATTCATCCATTTTGCTTCCTATGTAGTCAATTGTTGAAATCTCTAGAAATACAAATATTTAGGAACGGATGGAGTAGTTTTTTATCCTCGCATATGCTATGCTTGGGTGGATGATGGCACTTCCTCTTTTCGTTTGCCTTCTGGGCTCTGATCTTCATCGAGTTCATCCATCTAGACATAATCGACAGTCAGCTTAGAATTCCTGTCCCGTGGTGAGATTTGGTGTAGGTGTTTCAGATCTATTCAAGAGTTCAAGGGCGACGATTGCGGCACCAAGGCGTTGATCCTTATGGGCATGTGCACGAAGACTTCCCAGCTATCATCGGTAAGATAAAGCCGGCTCCGATAGAGGAGCGGCAACAACAACGCGTCGGTGGCTCGTTCTGGCGGCGGTAGTGGTCTAAGAAATCTCGGCGTAATTTTTATTATGTTTGTGGTGTTTTGTTCTTCTGGTGAGCTTTTATCATAAATTGGATCCTTTTCACGCAAAAAGGTAGTATACTAGAAAAGAATAATAATGTAAATACACATGACTTACGAACAGCCAGCAGTATAAACGTATACTCAACTTATTTTTCTTAAGTCATTGCTGAGGCCATGCCCATGCACGGCCTTCTCGATGTTGCACGCCCCATGCTCCATGGAGATGGCGTACGAGTAAGTTGCTTAGTTCTCCTGTCGAAGGAAGTTTTTCTAAGGCAGAAAGGAAGCTGTTTAGTTCAATTATGACGGCATTATTATCTGCTCGCCCGCCCAAGCTACCAACGGGCTACATGCTTCACGTCAGAGAGCAAACGAAACTTGGCCTTTTGGAGCATGTTGCTGCGAAATATGGCATATTAAAATGGGTCGTTTGATTTGATAAGATATTTGCTGCAGGGAAAGGGCGATTACGTGTGTTCTTTACGCATTATGCATGTTGTTCTCCCATCACGCGCATGCATATACAATCCATCTTTACACCTAAAATAGTTTATCTGGCAAGAATGTGTGGCGTGGTTAGTGAGGCCCCATGGTCGTAGGAGCCGCCCAAATCTGGTAGAAGCACCAAAAATCGGTACAGTACGAGTGCTCGATTCGGATAGATTCTTGGGGGCCCAAAGGGGTCGTGGTAGTATCCCAGTTGCATATGCCATGCCAGGCATGCCTGTTAGGATATGCACGACGGGAGACGGATCTGGAAGCCTGATACTTGTAGCGTGATGGGCAGAACCACAAGAGACCGATGTTTGCGTAGGAACGTAGGACGGTAGGAGGGCGGCACACCGCCGGCCGGGGGCACGCGTACGTTGCGGATGGTGGCACGTACTCGTGCGTAGACCGACGGGCGCGCGTAGCAGCCACGGGCCACATGCATGCATCGTCTCGGTCGGTGCGCGAGCTAGCTACGCGAATTAAGCGTCAAAGGCTTAGCCAGAGCCCAGAGCGGTCTTCCATCGTGTGCATTTTGC
Source organism: Triticum dicoccoides (assembly GCF_002162155.2). NCBI lineage: Eukaryota > Viridiplantae > Streptophyta > Magnoliopsida > Poales > Poaceae > Triticum > Triticum dicoccoides. The sequence goes on along the minus strand of NC_041391.1, from coordinate 535,130,713 downwards.
GTCGTGCCGCCCTGCAAACCAAATGACCAATCAACCGCGGCTCGGGACCGGCTCGACGTTCACTGTCCGCATGCCACCGGCCGGCCCCATGCATGGAGAGTTGATCATGAGTGGCTCCTCGCCCCGGCCTACGGTCGCGGGACACCTGTGTGCTGCGTTTGTCTCTCGTGAAACGGGCAGGGCGCGCGTCGGTGTTTGCCTTGGATCGTGCTTGAGGTCCGTACACCTGACTGAGTTTGGATGGACGCGGGCCGCAACGGCACACCTGCCGCTCGCTCATTGCCGGTGTCGCCGGCTGGCTCGTCTGTGTGGGCCGTGGAGCAGACACCAATAACCATGTTGCTGCTAGCTAGGGATGGGTGAAAATATCAGCGCTCACCCACGAGCTGAGCGCCCAGAGAAGGGGTCGTCGTTGCGGCGCCGCGGGCCACGTTACAGCCGCCGCAGGACATACGTGTCTCGAATGATTGCACGACGGCCGGGACCGGGAGGCGCAGTTGCTCACGTACCCCTACGTGTACGTGCGTGTCTATCCGGCCGATCTCCGACTTGATGACCGGCGGCCGGGCGATCGCGCGCATGTGCATGCTATATATGCTAACGTGGACAGGGCTCAGCTACAGGTGCATGCACGCCGTCGCAGGGCATTCGGCGGCCGGTACGTACGCCCACGCTCTCCCCGCGAGCCTGGGGCTCTTCGTTGCTGGTTCGGGTAGCTCCTCCTCGGTCGATGGGATCTGGGTGTTGAAATGTCCGCGCACCGGACTCGCAGCCCGGCGGCCGTTGCAACGTCGCGCGTGTCCAGCGGGACGGCAATCAATTGACTATAGTCCGATCAATCAAGGCGGCCGGCACGCGTGGCAGCGCCACCCGGCCAGGTTTTACCCTGCGGCTGCCGGCGGAGGGAAGCGCACGGCACTGCATGTGCCGGTGCATAACGTCCGACCATGAGCGGATCGACGACTCTGCGCGCCTGTATGCCCGACGTGGCGGCAGCGCGCCCGCTGTGGCCAAACACGCGCGAGCCCGTGAGTGGAATTAAGAGTGGATCCATCAGCAATGAGCGCATGCATATGCATGCAAAAGATCTCTAGATGGCCACGTCCATAGATCGCTCAACCTGCTGCTGTGGCCGGAGACGCAAGAAATATCGGTCGCATAAATTAGGAAAAAAAATGATAGCCACCACCTACTTTCCACGGTTCGCACTGGTTTGTTTTTATTCTCGGTTTTGCAGCGCCTCTGAGATCCCAGAAATTAGAATATACAGGAACAAAGAAATGTGGTGCGGTTTTAATTCTTAGGATATCGCAAAAATACGGTTGGATGGTTCACATCAAAGAAATACATGAACTGCGTGGTGGTAGAGTGAATAGAGAGTGATTGCATGGTACCACTTCTCAAGAGAAAATAATATGAGGGAGAACCAATTCATCATCTCATGGTCAGAGGAGCTGTTCTTGTGCCATGAGTCCACCGAAAGATCAAACCTTAGTTGCGCATGTGCGCGTGTGCATCTACCGTGTGCTCGATATTGATAGAAAAATAATAATATGATGTATCCTCTTGTTGGTTTTCTTAGAAAATTTGGTGCACGTACATGAATTAAACGTCATCGGTCCTATGATGCAAAATGTTGGTATAGGGAACATCTTCTGGCCGAGACCCTCCAAAAAACCATATAAAATCCTTCAATTAAAATAAACAATGGTGAAATGTACATGGATAACTGTGTTTGTTTTTGTTGTCATGTCTTTGTTCTATTGTGACAGTGTTGTGTCACATTTATACATGTCGTATTCTAGTAGAAGGAACGCACTTTACACAACTGCGTGATCAAGCGGGCAATCATTAAAAAAAGGGTTCAAATTCACATGTGCTCGATAACTTTATAGTGTAGTTTGACTTTTACATATATTTGGAGAAAAGATAACCATACAAAAGTCTAACGATAATTTCAAATGTGGCTTTCGACTGGGTAGGAGCAAGGAGCATGTTCAGTAAACAAAATGATATCTTTTATCCCGGTTTTGTTATTCATATGGATTATCGAAGTACATAAGTATAATGTAATGCACAGTCTAAAAAACTAGCTAATTGATCATGCATTGCAACGGGGGTATACGTATTCTAGATTTTAGTATGGTTTGGTTTGGTTTGAGAATGGGTAGGGGAAGACAAGGACATTTTTTATTTCGTTGAGGTTTTGTTAAGACTTGATTTGATTTGGGTATGGGTAGGGGGAAAACAAGATAAGTTTTGATTTAGTTGAGATTTTGGTAAGATTTTATTTAATTTTATTGAGTTAAAGCAGGACATGATTTTTGTTAGATTTGATTAAGTTAATGGAGAATCTAGTTTCCTATTCCAAACCAGGGAGGTGAGGGGGGGGGGGGACAAAACTACCAAATTTGACAGAATACAAACACCAACTTTATATTTCATGTGAGAACAAAGATAGTACATCGTTCGCTAGTACATCAATAAGGAAGTCAGGAGGATCCATGTTCCAAATAGTTGAACGAGAGACCTATGATTTAATAGCTAACATATCATCCATCATATTGGCTTCCATAGGGCAATCATTGAAGATAGGGAAGTGCATTCTTCATATATAGCCGCAGCTGGTCCCAGCAAGTTGCCACCATTTTGCATAACTTCAATTACCTCCATGCAATTAACTTCAATCTGAAGGTTGCTGCATCCCATATCACTTGCCAGGACCAGCCCATCCCTGAGTCAATTATTTTAGAATCGCATAAAAATGCACACATTTTCTTGTATTCTATCTGATACACAAAGTGATATGAGCTTCAAAAACATTTCAATTCTCCAAATTTGTATGTACCTATTGACGGTATCAATAGGTCAATTGTTGCATGTTTAGTCTTTTGGTAACATAGCATGAGTTCAGAAATTTGCAGTGCATCACACAGAAGTTGGCAAACAAATACTACAGTATAACTTTATTGTTTATTACAACTAGATAACTTAGTTTATTCACCACATGCTACAAGAGATGATATGTAGGTGGGAAGTTCTAGAACACATAGAGTATTGTTTTGTTTTTTACTTGAGCAAGTAACACAACATGACATAGCAGAATCAGATGATTTATAGAGTTGATCAAATGGTTGGAGATGCCCAGGTTTGCTTCTTTTCAATCCCTAGATCGGGAGCATGAAATGAATAATATTCAAAATTAATTTTACACATTATTGTGGTACGGATATACCATGTACAATGATTGAATTTGTGCATAAAAAATAATGCATGCAATCCGATCAAAATACGAGTGTACAATATGTTATACTACCTCTGTACCGAAATAGTTGTCGTTGGAGTAGCTGACTTCAGCTACTCCAGCGACAACTATTTCGATACAGAGGGAGTATGTCACAAAAAATATTAGTAGTTTATTTTCTTCACGAACACTAGTGGTATATTTAAATGGTCTTTAAATTCATTAATACTAAATGTGCAAAACATATGCTTCTAATTCGGAATTGAAGGAAACGATAGGTGCGAAACTCCTCTACACATGATGAACTTTTTCATATTCCCTTTCCTCTACACATGATGAATTTTAGTTATTCCTGTTTATATTCCGCCATTGCATTTTGCAGAAATCTTTGAAATATGGTGGCAGGTAAGTATATGATTTCAAAAATAAAGTGGGAGGTAGCAATGGTTGTAGATAAGAACTTGTCAATCATATGCATGTATTGCCTACATCTAGAATGATATTATTATAAGTTATGGGTACTATGTTGAAAATAATGTGAAAACAATGTTTGAGTTTTCTAAGCCCTTCTTTGAGGCCTTTGTTTTTTCTATTTTGTAGAAAAGCCCACGGTTCAACTTTTATTCAATGTTAAAAGAGTTTAGTTTAGCAAGTTTAAAATCCAAGGAGTTCCTGGCTACAAACAAGCACAAATAGAAAAAAGCAAATAAGCATACTCATTCAAGAGGGACAAACTTCCGGAATGACCAACATGGGAACTGAAGGAAATATGCCCTAGAGGCAATAATAAAGTTATTATTTGTTTCCTTAATTCATGATAAATGTTTATTATTCATGCTAGAATTGTATTAACCAGAAACTTAGTACATGTGTGAATACATAGACAAAACTTATAATCCCTAGTATGCCTCTACTTGACTAGCTCGTTAATCAAAGTTGGTTATGTTTCCTAACCATTGTTGAGGAAATCGTTAACTGGTAGCTGCTCGGTTGGCTGGCGAGTAGGGGATTAATAGGCTAATCGGCAAGTTAATCGGCCATTTAATCAAGTAATCGGGCGATTTATCGGTTTATCGGCTGCTCGGTGACCCTACGAGTAGGGATTAATCGACAAGTTAAATGGTTAATCGAACGAATTCTTGAACAGGGTTCCTAACCATAGACATGTGTTGTCATTTGATGAATGGGGTCACATCATTAGGAAAATAATGTGATGGACATGACCCATCCGTTAGCTTAGCATATGATCATGTCAGTTTCATTGCTACTGCTTTCTTCATGACTTATACAAGTTCCTCAGACTATGAGACTATGCAACTCCTGAATACCGGAGGAGCACTTTGTGTGCTACAAAATGTCAGAATGTAAAAGGGTGATTATAAAGGTGCTCTACAGGTGTCTCCGAAGGTGTATGTTGTGTTGGCATATATCGAGATTAGGATTTGTCACTCCGTGTTTCAGAGAGGTATCTCTGGGCCCTCTCGGTAATACTCATCACTATAAGCCTTGCAAGCATTGTAACTAATGAGTTAGTTGCGGGATGAAGTATTACGGAATGAGTAAAGAGACTTGCCGGTAACGAGATTGAACTAGGTATGATGATACCGACGATCGAATCTCGGGCAAGTAGCATACAGATGACAAAGGAAACAACATATGTTGTTATGCGGTTTGACCAATAAAGATCTTCGTAAAGTATGTAGGAGCCAATAGGAGCATCCAGGTTCCGCTATTGGTTATTGACCGGAGATGTCTCTCGATCATGTCTACATAGTTCTCGAACCCGTAGGGTCTGCACGCTTAATGTTCGATGACGATTTGTATTATGAGTTATGTGATTTGATGACCGAAGATTGTTCGGAGTCTCGGAAGTTTTCATGACATGACGAGGAGTCTCGAAATGGTCGAGACATAAAGATTGATATATTGGACGACTATATTCGGACACCGGAAGTGTTCCGTAGAAGTTTCGGATAAAACCGGAGTACTGGAGGGTTATCGGAACCCCCCAGGGGATTAATGGGCCTTAGTTGAGAAGAGAGAGGGCCGGCCAGAGGTGGCGCGCGCCCCCCTGCCTGGTCCGAATTGGACAAGGGAAGGGGTGTGCCCCCCCTCTCCTTCCTTCTCTTCTCTCCTCTTTCCCTCTTCTCCTTCTTGGACTAGGGAAGGTGGGAGACCTACTCATACTCGGAGTTGGAGTCCTCCCACTTGGCGCACCCCTTATTGGCCGCCAGCCTCCTCCTCCCCTCCTTTATATACGAGGGAGGGGGCACCCCAAAGACACACAAGTTGACAATTGTTTTAGCCGTGTGCGGTGCCCCCTCCACAGTTACACACCTCGGTCATATCATCGTAGTGCTTAGGCGAAGGCGAGTAACTTCATCATCACCATCACCAAGCCGTCGTGCTGACGAAACTCTCCCTCGACCTCAGCTGGATCTAGAATTCAAGGAACGTCAACGAGCTAAACGTGTGCAGATCATGGAGGTGCCGTACCTTCGGTGCTAGGATCGGTCAGATCCTGAAGAGGTACGACTATATCAACCGCGTTGTCATAACACCCGCTTTTGGTCTACAAGGGTATGTAGACAACACTCTCCCCTCTCGTTGCTATGCATCACTTAGATAGATCTTGCGTGATCGTAGGATTTTTTTTGAAATTACTGCGTTCCTCAATAGTGGTATCAAAGCCAGGTCTATGCGTAGATGTTATATGCATGAGTAGAATACAAAGAGTTGTGGGCGATAATAGTCATACTGCTTACCAGCATGTCATACTTTGATTCAGCGGTATTGTTGGATGAAGCGGCTCAGATCGACATTACGGGTACGCTTACGCGAGACTGGTTCTACCGACGTGCTTCGCACACAGGTGGCTAGTGAGTGTCTGTTTCTCCAACTTTAGTTGAATCGAGTGTGGCTACGACCGGTCCTTGTTGAAGGTTAAAACAACACACTTGACGAAAAATTGTTGTGGTTTTGATGCGTATGTAAGAACGGTTCTTGCTAGAAGCCCGTAGCGGCCACGTAAAACTTGCAATAACAAAGTAGAGGACGTCTGACTTGTTTTTGCAGGGCTTGCTGTGATGTGATATGGTCAAGGCATGATGTGATATAAATTGTTTTATAAGATGATCATGTTTTGTAACAAAGTTATCGGCAACTGGCAGGAGCCATATGGTTGTCGCTTTATTGTATGCAATGCAATTGCCATGTAATTGTTTTACTTTATCACTAAGCGGTAGAAATAGTCATAGTAACAATAGTTGGCGAGACGACAACGATGCTACGATGGATATCAAGGCGTCACGCCAATGACGATGGAGATCATGACGATGCTTCGGTGATGGAGATCATGAGCACAAGATGATGATGGCCATATCATGTCACATATTTTTATTGCATGTGATGTTTATCTTTTATGCATCTTATTGTGCTTAGTACGGCGATAGCATTATAAGATGACCCCTTACTAAATTTCAAGGTATAAGTGTTCTCCCAGAGTATGCACCGTTGCTACGGTTCTTCGTGCTGAGACATCACGTGATGATCGGGTGTGATAAGCTCTACGTTCACATACAAAGGATGCAAGCCAGTTTTTGCACACGCAGAATACTCGGGTTAAACTTGACGAGTCTAGCATATGCAGATATGGCCTCGGAACACTGAGACCGAAAGGTCGAACGTGAATCATATAGTAGATATGATCAACATAGTGATGTTCACCATTAAAAACTACTCCATCTCACGTGATGATCGGACATGGTTTAGTTGATTTGGATCACGTGATCACTTAGATGATTAGAGGGATGTCTATCTAAGTGGGAGTTCTTAAGTAATATGATTAATTGAACTTTAATTTATCATGAACTTAGTCCTGATAGTATTTTTCAAATAATGTTGTAGATCAATAGCTCGCGTTGTTGCTTCGCTATGTTTTTATATGTGTTCCTAGAGAAAACTAAGTTGAAAGATGATAGTATCAATGATGCGGACTGGGTCCGTGATCTGAGGTTTATCCACATTGCTGCACAGAAGAATTATGTCCTTGTTGCACCGCTAGGTGACAAACCTATTGCAGGAGGAGATGCAAACATTATGAACGTTTGGCTAGCTCAATATGATGACTACTTGATAGTTTAGTGCACCATGCTTAACGGCTTAGAATCGGGACTTCAAAGACGTTTTGAACATCATGGACCATATGAAATTTTCCAGGAGTTGAAGTTAATATTTCAAGCAAATACCCGAGTTGAGAGATATGAAGTCTCCAACAAGTTCTATAGCTAAAAGATGGAGAAGAATAGCTCAAGTAGTGAGCATGTGCTCAGATTTTCTGGGTACTACAATCGCTTGAATCAAGTGGGAGTTAATCTTCCAGATAAGATAGTGATTGATAGAGTTCTCTAGTCACCATCACCAAGTTATTGGAACTTCGTGATGAACTATAGTATGCAAGGGATGACGAAAATGATTCCTGAGCTTTTCATGATGCTGAAATCGACGAAGGTAGAAATCAAAAAGAGCATCAAGTGTTGATGATTGACAAGACCACTAGTTTCAAGAAAAGGGCAAAGGAAAAGAAAGGGAACCTCAAGTAGAATGGCAAGCAAGTTGTCACTTCCGTGAAGAAGCCCTAAGTTAGATTAAAGCTTTAAACTGAGCATTTCTACTGCAAAGGAAATGGTCACTGGAAGCGGAACTACCCCAAATATTTTGTGAAAAAGAGGGATGGAAAAGTGAACAAAGGTATATTTGATATACAGGTTATTGATGTGTACCTTGCTAGTGTTCATACTAGTTGAGGGAGTCCTGGATTAGGGGGTATTGGGACAACCAGACTATATACTTTGGCCAGACTGTTGGACTATGAAGATACAATATTGAAAAGTTCGTCCCGTGTCCGGATGGGACTCCTTTGCGTGGAAGGTAAGCTTGGCGATTCGGATGTGTAGATCTCCTTCTCTGTAATCGACTCTGTGTAACTGATACATCTCCAACGTATCTATAATTTTTTATTGTTTCATGCTATTATATTACCTGTTTTGGATGTTTATGGGCTTTATTTTACACATTTATATCATTTTTGGGATTAACCTACTAACCGGAGGCCCAGCCCGTATTGCTGTTTTTTTTGCCTATTTCAGTATTTCAAAGAAAAGAATATCAAATGGAGTCCAAACGGAATGAAACCTTCAGGAGCGTGATTTTTGGAACGAACGTGATCCAAAGGACTTGGAGTGCAAGTCAAGAAGCGATCGAGGTGGCCATGAGGGTGGAGGGCGCGCCCCCTATCTCGTGGGCCCCTCGGGCGGCCACCGACGTACTTCTTCCTCCTATATATACATACGTACCCCAAAAACATCCAGGGAGCAACCGAAACACAATTTCCAACGCTGTAACCTTCTGTATCCGCGAGATCCCGTCTTGGAGCCTCCACGGGCGCTCCTCCAGAGGGGGAATCGACCATGGAGGGCTTCTACATCAACACCATGGCCCTTCTGATGAGTTGTGAGTAGTTTACCACAGACCTTCGGGTCCATAGTTATTAGCTAGATGGCTTCTTCTCTCTTTTTGGATCTCAATACCATGTTCTCCCCCTCTCTTGTGGAGATCTATTCGATGTAACTCTTTTTGCGGTGTGTTTGTCGAGATCCGATGAATTGTGGGTTTATGATCAAGTTTATCTACGAGAAATATTTGAATCTCCTCTGAATTCTTTTATGTATGATTGAGTTATCTTTGCAAGTCTCTTGGAATTATCGGTTTGGTTTGGCCTACTAGATTGATCTTTCTTGCCATGGGAGAAGTGCTTAGCTTTGGGTTCAATCTTGCGGTGTCCTTTCCCAGTGACAGCAGGGGCAGTAAGGCATGTATTGTATTGTTGCCATCGAGGATAAAAAGATGGGGTTTATATCATATTCCATGAGTTTATCCCTCTACATCATCTCATCTTTCTTAATGCGTTACTCTGTTCTTATGAACTTAATACTCCAGATGCATGCTGGATAGCGGTCGATGTGTGGAGTAATAGTAGTAGATGCAGGCAGGAGTCGGTCTACTTGTTGCAGACGTGATGCCTATATACATGATCATGCCTAGATAATCTCATAATTATTCGCTTTTCTATCAATTGCTCGACGGTAATTTGTTCACCCACCGTAATATTTATGCTATCTTGAGAGAAGCCTCTAGTGAAACCTATGGCCCCGGGTCTATCTTTTATCATCTAAGCTTTCAATCTACTTTTATTTGCATCTTTACTTTTCCAATCTATATCATAAAATACCAAAAATATATTTATCTTATCATATTATCTCTATCAGATCTCATTTTCGCAAGTGGCCGTGAAGGTATTGAGAACCCCTTTATCGCGTTGGTTGCGAGTTCTTTGTTTGTTTGTGTAGGTGCGTGGGACTTGTGAGGAGCCTCCTACTGGATTGATACCTTGGTTCTCAAAAACTGAGGGAAATACTTACGCTACTGTGCTGCATCACCCTTTCCTCTTCAAGGAAAACCAACGCAAGCTCAAGACGTAGCAAGAAGGATTTCTGGCGCCGTTGCCGGGGAGGTCTTCGCTCAAGTCAAGACATACCAAGTACCCATCACAAACTCATCTCCCTCACATTTACATTATTTGCCATTTGCCTCTCGTTTTCCTCTCCCCCACTTCACCCTTGCCGTTTTATTCGCCCTCTCTTTCCCAATCTCCTCTCTTTTCCGCTGGCCTTCTTCTTCCTCTCTCTTTTGCTTGCCTTTTTCTGTTTGCTTGTGTGTTGGATTACTTGTCGCCATGGCGCAAGATAATACCAAATTGTGTGATTTCTCCAATACCAATAATAATGATTTCCTTAGTACTTCAATTTCTCCTCTTAATGATGTTGAGTCTTGTGAAATCAATGCTGCCTTGCTGAATCTTGTTATGAAAGATCAATTCTCTGGCCTTCCTAGTGAAGATGTCGCTACCAATCTAAACAACTTTGTTGATTTGTGTGAGATGCAAAAGAAAAAAATATACGGATAATGATATTGTTAAATTGAAGTTATTTCCGTTTTCACTTAGAGATCGTGCTAAAGTTTGGTTTTCGTCTTTGCCTAAAAATAGTATTGATTCTTAGAATAAATGCAAAGATGCATTTATCCCTAACTATTTTCCTCCCGCTAAGATCATCTTCCTTAGGAACGATATTATGAATTTTAAACAACTTGATCATGAGCATGTTGCCCAATTTTGGGAAAGAATGAAATTAATGATTCGCAATTGCCCTACTCATAGTTTGAATTTATGGATGATCATACAAAAAATTTATGCCGGTTTGAACTTTGCTTCTAGAAATCTTTTAGATTCGTTCGCCGGAGGCACGTTTATGGAAATCACTTTAGGAGATGCTACAAAACTTCTTGATAATATTATGGCTAATTATTCTCAATGGCACACCGAATGATCTACTAGTAAAAAAGTGCATGCTATAGAAGAAATTAATGTTTTGAGTGGAAAGGTGGATGAGCTTATGAGATTGTTTGCTACTAAGAGTGCTTATATTGATCCCAATTATATGCCTTTATCTACCTTGATTGAGAATAATAATGAATCTATGGACCTAAATTTTGTTGGTAGGAATAATTTTGGAAACAATGCTTATAGAGGAAACTTTAATCCTAGACCGTTCCCTAGCAATTCCCCTAATAATTATGGAAATTCCTACAATAATTCTTATGGTAATTTTAATAAGATGCCCTCTGATTTTTAAAATAGTGTGAAAGAATTTATGGTCTCTCAAAAGAATTTTAATGCCTTGCTTGAAGAAAAGTTGCTCAAAGTTGATGATTTGGCTAGGAACGTTGATAGACTTTCTCTTGATGTTGATTCTCTTAAACTTCGATCTACTTCCCCTAATCATGATATCAATGAGTCTCTCAAAGCAATGAGAGTGTCCATTGACGAGGGCAAAGAAAGAATCGCTAGATTGCGTGCTAAGAAAGATTGCTTTGTAAAAGCGTGTTCTTCTAGTTTCCATGAAAATAATGATGAAGATCTTAAAGTTATTGATGTGTCCCCTATTATATCTTTGTTTTGCAATATGAATCTTAATAATAATGGGACTGGAGATGAGTCAACTTTAGTTAGAAGGCGTCCCAATAATTCAGAGTTTTTAGATCTTGATGCTAAATTTGGTAAAAGTGGGATTGGAGAGGTCATGACTTTAAATAGCATTGAACCCACTATCTCGGATTTCAAGCAATTTGATTATGATAATTGTTCTTTAGAAAGTTGTATTTCCTTGTTGCAATCCGTTGTGAATTCTCCTCATGCTTATAGTCAAAATAAAGATTTTACCAAACATATTGTTGATACCTTGATGCAATCTTTTGATGAAAAACTTAATTTGGAAGTTTCTATACCTAGAAAACTTAATGATGAGTGGGAACCTACTATAAAGATTAAAATTAAAGATCATGAGTGGTTTGCTTTGTGTGATTTGGGTGCTAGTGTTTCCACGATTCCGAAAACTTTATGTGATATTCTAGGTTTCCATGATCTTGATGATTGCTCTTTAAATTTGCACCTTGCGGATTCCACCATTAAAAAGCCAATGGGAAGAATAAATGATGTCCTTATTTTTGCAAATAAAAATTTGGTTCCCGTTGATTTTATCGTTCTTGATATAGATTGCAATCTTTCTTGCCCTATTATTCTTGGTAGACCTTTCCTTAGAACTATTGGCGCGATTATTGACATGAAGGAAGGGAATATTAGATTCCAATTTCCATTTAGGAAAGGCATGGAGCACTTTCCAAGAAAGAAGGTTAAATTGCCTTATGAATATATCATGCGAGCTACTTATGAATCAAGTGCCAAAGATGGCATTACTTAGATCTATCTTCGCCTTTATGCCTAGCTAGGAGCGTTAAACGATAGCGCTAGTTGGGAGGCAACCCAATTTTCTTTGTGTTCTTTGTTTTTGTTCCTTTTTAGTAATAAAATTTGCATCTAATTTCTGTTTAGATGTGTTTTCATGTTTTATTTAGTGTTTGTGCCAAGTAGAACCTATAGGATAACCTATGGTATGAGTTAATTTGATTCTGCTGAAAAACAGAATCTTTCCGCTCACGAGAAAAAAATCAATAAATCACATAAACATGATTTTGCATTAATTCTTTTTGCTGTACATCAATAGACAAATTTCTTAGGACGTCCTATTTTGGTAGGATATTTGGAGATCCAGAAGTAACCAAAAGTTACAGATTGCTACAGACAGTTCTGTTTTTGACAGATTCTGTCTTTCGTGTGTTGTTTGCTTATTTTGATGCATCTATGGCTAGTATTAAGTGGTATGAACCATAGAGAACTTGGAATACAGTAGGTTTAACACCTATATAAATAAATAATTAGTTCATTACAGTACTTTATGTGGTGGTTTTTCTTTCTTGCACTAACGGAGCTTATGAGATTTCCTGTTGAGTTTTGTGTTGTGACGTTTTCAAGTTTTGGGTAAAGATTTGATGGACTATGGAATAAGGAGTGGCAAAAGCCTAAGCTTGGGGATTCCCATGGCACCCCAAGATATTCAATAATAGACAAAAGCCTAAGCTTGGGGATTCCCCTGGAAGGCATCCCCTCTTCCGTCTTCGTTCATTGGTAACTTTACTTGGAGCTATATTTTTTTAGCCACATGTTATGTGTTTTGCTTGGAGCGTCGTGTATGATATTAGTCTTTGCTTTTTAGTTTACCACAATCATCCTTGCTATACACACCTTTTGGGAGAAGCCCACTTGATTGGAATTTATTAGAATACTCTATGTGCTTCACTTATATCTTTTGAGCTAGATAATTTTTGCTCTAGTGCTTCACTTATATCTTTTAGAGCACGGCAGTGGATTAATTTTGAAGCAATTTTTGATCTCCCATGCTTCACTTATATTATTTTGAGAGTCTCTTAGAAAAGCATGATATTTGATATGGTTATAAAATTGGTCCTAGAATGGTAGGCATCCAAGTTGGGTATAATAAAAACTATCATAGGAAGTGAATTGGATGCTATGATCAATTTGATACTTGATAATTGTTTTGAGATACAGAGGTAGTGATATTAAAGTCATGCTAGTCGGGTGATTATGAATTTAAAGAATGCCTATCTTTAAGTTAGCATGTCCCGTAGCATGCACGTATGGTTAAAGTTGTGTAACAAATTTGAAACATGAAGTGTCCTTGGATTGTGCATCCTTATGAGTGGCAGTTGGGGACGAGCGATGGTCTTTTCCTACGAATCTATCCCTCTAGGAGCATGCGCGTAGTGCTTGGTTTTTGATGACTTCTAAATTTTTGCAATAAGTATATGCGTTCTTTTGACTAATGTTGAGTCCATGGATTATACACACTTTTACCTTTCCATCATTGCTAGCCTCTTCGGTACCGTGCATTGCCCTTTCTCACCTTGAGAGTTGGTGTAAACTTCACCGGTGCATCCAAACCCCGTGATATGATACGCTCTATCACACATAAACCTCCTTATATCTTCCTCAAAACAGCCACCATACCTACCTATTTATGGCATTTCCATAGCCATTCCGAGATGTATTGCCATGCAACTTTCCACCGTTTCGTTTATCATTATGACACGCATTACTATTGTCATATTGCCATTGCATGATCATGTAGTTGGCATTGTATTTGTGGCAAAGCCACCATGCATAATTTTTCATACATGTCACTCTTGATTCATTGCACCATCCCGGTACATTGCCGGAGGCATTCATATAGAGTCACATCTTGTTCTAGTTTCGAGTTGTAATTCATGTGTTGTAATAATAAAAGTGTGATGATCATCATTGTTAG
>NC_041391.1:535112649-535116230 GCF_002162155.2 Triticum dicoccoides | reverse complement strand
GAAAAAAAAAGAAAAAAAGAAAAAATAATGAAAAAAGAAAAAAAGAAAAAGGGGGCAATGTTACTATCTCTTTTACCACACTTGTGCTTCAAAGTAGCACCATGTTCTTCATATAGCGAGTCTCATATTTTGTGCTTCAAAGTAGCACCATGTTCTTCATATAGAGAGTCTCATATGTTGTCACTTTCATATACTAGTGGGAATTTTTCATTATGGAACTTGGCTTGTATATTCCTACCGTGGGCTTCCTCAAACGCCCTAGGTCTTCATGAGCAAGCAAGTTGGATGCACACCCACTAGTTTTATTTTGTTGAGCTTTCATTCATTTATAGCTCTAGTGCATCCGTTGCATGGCAATCCCTACTCCTCATGTTGACATCAATTGATGGGCATCTCCATAGCCCGTTGATTATCCTCGTCAATAAGAGACTTACTCCTTTTTTTGTCTTCTCCACACAATCCCCATCATCATATTCTATTCCACCCATAGTGCTATATCCATGGCTCACGCTCATGTATTGCGTGAAAGTTGAAAAGGTTTGAGATTATTTAAGTATGAAACAATTGCTTGGCTTGTCATCAGGGTTGTAGAATTTGGGAACATTTTTGTGTGACGAAAATGAAGCATAGCCTAACTATATGATTTTGTAGGGATGAACTTTCTTTAGCCATGTTATTTTGAGAAGACATGATTTCTTTTATTAGTATGCTTGAAGTATTACTATTTCTTATGTCAATATGAACCTTTATTTTGAATCATTTAGATCTGAACATTCATGCCACAATAAAGAGAAATACATTGAGAATTATGCTAGGTAGCATTCCACATCAAAAATTCTGTTTTTATCATTTACCTACTCGGGGACGAGCAGGATTAAGCTTGGGGATGCTTGATACGTCTCCAAGTATCTATAATTTTTGATTGTTCCATGCTATTATATTACCTGTTTTGGATGTTTATGGGCTTTATTTTACACATTTATATCAATTTTGGGACTAACCTACTAACCGGAGGCCCAACCCGTATTGCTGTTTTTTTGCCTATTTCGGTATTTCGAAGAAAAGGAATATCACAACGGAGTCCAAATGGAATGAAACATTCGGGAGCGTGATTTTTGGAACGAACGTGATCCAGAGGACTTGGAGTGCAAGTCAAGAAGCGATCAAGACGACCACGAGGGTGGAGGGCGCGCCCACCCCTACAGGGCGCGCCCCCTATCTCTTGGGCCCCTCGGGCGGCCACCAATGTACTTATTCCTCCTATATATACCTACGTACCCCGAAAACATCCAGGGAGTAACCGAAACACAATTTCGACCGCCGTAACCTTCTGTATCCGCAAGATCCCATCTTGGAGCCTCCGTTGGTGCTCCGCCGGAGGGGGAATCGACCATGGAGGGCTTCTACATCAACACCATAGCCCTTCCGATGAGTTATGAGAGGTTTACCACAGACCTTCGGGTCCATATTTATTAGCTCGATGGCTTCTTCTCTCTTTTTGGATCTCAATACCATGTTCTCCCCCTCTCTTGTGGAGATCTATTCGATGTAACTCTTTTTGCGGTGTGTTTGTCGAGATCCGATGAATTGTTGGTTTATGATCAAGTTTATCTATGAGAAATATTTGAATCTCCTCTGAATTCTTTTATGTATGATTGAGTTATCTTTGCAAGTCTCTTCAAATTATCGGTTTGGTTTGGCCTACTAGATTGATCTTTCTTGCCATGGGAGAAGTGCTTAGCTTTGGGTTCAATCTTGCGGTGTCCTTTCCCAGTGACAGCAAGGGCAGCAAGGCATGTATTGTATTGTTGCCATCGAGGATCAAAAGATGGGCTTTATATCATATTGCATTAGTTTATCCCTCTACATCATGTCATCTTTCTTAATGCGTTACTCTGTTCTTTTGAACTTAATACTCTAGATGCATGCTGGATAGCGGTCGATGTGTGGAGTAATAGTAGTAGATGCAGGCATGAGTTGGTCTACTTGTTGCGGACGTGATGCCTATATACATGATCATGCCTAGATAATCTCATAATTATTCGCTTTTCTATCAATTGCTCGACAGTAATTTGTTCACCCACCGTAATACTTATGCTATCTTGAGAGAAGCCTCTAGTGAACCCTATGGCCCTCGGGTCTATCTTTTATCATCTAAGCTTTCAATCTACTTTTATTTGCATCTTTACTTTTCCAATCTATATCATAAAATACCAAAAAAATATTTATATTATCATATTATCTCTATGAGATCTCACTTCCGCAAGTGGCCGTGAAGGGATTGACAACCCCTTTATCGCGTTGGTTGCGAGTTATTTGTTTGTTTGTGTAGGTGCGTGGGACTTCTGAGGAGCCTCCTACTGGATTGATACCTTGGTTCTCAAAAACTGAGGGAAATACTTACGCTACTGTGTTGCATCACCCTTTCCTCTTCAAGGAAAACCAACGCAAGCTCAAGACGTAGCAGTAACCCTAGCCCCCTCCGGTGTCTATATAAACCGGAGTGTTTAGTCCGTAGGACAAGAACAACAATCATATCATAGGCTAACTTCTAGGGTTTAGCCTCTATGATCTCGTGGTAGATCAACTCTTGTAATACTCATATCATCAAGATCAATCAAGCAGGAAGTAGGGTATTACCTCCATCGAGAGGGCCTGAACCTGGGTAAACATCATGTCCCCCGCCTCCTGTTACCATTAGCCTTAGACGCACAGTTCGGGACCCCCTACCCGAGATCCGCCGGTTTTGACACCGACATTGGTGCTTTCATTGAGCGTTCCACTGTGCCGTCGCGATAAGGCTAGATGGCTCCTTCAATCATCTTCGAT
This sequence comes from Triticum dicoccoides, assembly GCF_002162155.2. Classification (NCBI taxonomy): domain Eukaryota; kingdom Viridiplantae; phylum Streptophyta; class Magnoliopsida; order Poales; family Poaceae; genus Triticum; species Triticum dicoccoides. The sequence goes on along the minus strand of NC_041391.1, from coordinate 535,113,401 downwards.
GACGCGGTCAAGGGGGAGGTTTTCCTCCCCGGACAGATCTTCGTATTCGGCGGCTTCGCACTGCGGGCCAACTCGCTTGGCCATCTGGAGCAGATCGATAGCTACGACCCTGGCCATCAGGTCAGGTTTGGAAGCTTGAACTATACTGCCGACATCCGCAGAGACTTGATCTTCGACGGATTCGACCCCGTGTCAGGTGCACCAGACAGTCTCGACAAGCATGACTTAGATATGCCATCGGACAATATCTAGGGTATCGCGCCTGCGGCTGCTCCGGGACTCAATCCGGGGAAAATTGTGCCATCTGAGGATGGGTGGATGGACCCCGCCACGGAGGCCGCACACTCATCGGCCTTGGAGCCGAACACTGATCCCACCTCCTATGAGGCCGGTATCATCAGACCCTCGGACTCGTCTCTGGCTACAGGATCCGAACTGCGTAGGCCCGTGCCTATCGAATCTGATTGGGCATTAGTCATGGAGTTCACCTCCGCGGACATCTTTCAGCACTCGCCCTTGGGTGATGTGCTAAATTCATTAAAGTCTCTCTCCTTGTCAGGAGACTCTTGGCTGAACTATGTCCGGCTCAAGTGGGAAGCGGACGACGAGGAAATTCGTCCCCCACCCACCACCCACTTAATAGCCACTGTCGATGACTTAACCGACGTGCTTGACTTCAACTCCGAAGACATCGACGGTATGGACGATGATGCAGGAGAAGAATAAGAACCACCGCCCATAGGGCGCTGGAC
>NC_041391.1:535012145-535112338 GCF_002162155.2 Triticum dicoccoides | reverse complement strand
GACGCCCCCAAAGAAAACAATGGTGATGAGCCAATAGAGGACAATCTCTTGGGAAAGCAATCAAAGCACCCGCATCATCGACGCCGCTCTAAGCCCCGCCATGGCAGAAATAGCAGCACCGACACAGGAGATGATAGCAATCTGGATGGTGCCGAAGACGAAAAAAACCTCGCCCAGCCTTACTTCGAGCAGGCCAAACATGATGATGGGCAAGCTAGCCCAGATGAATAGGCAACGGACGGAGACTTGGAGGACGACAATTATATGCCTCTCTCCTAAGATGAGGCGAGCCTCGGCAACGACGAATTTGTTGTGCCTGAGGATCCCGTCGAACAGGAGCGCTTCAAGCGCCGGCTTATAGCCACTGCAAAAAGCCTAAAGAAAAAGCAGCAACAACTCCAAGCTGATCAAGATCTGCTAACAGATAGATGGACTGAGGTCCTGGCAGCCGAGGAATACGGACTCGAGCGCCCAACCAAAAGTTACCCGAAGCGCAGGTTGTTACCCCAACTTGAAGAGGAGGCGCTAGAGCCTACACTACCAGCGCAGGACGGGGCAGACCGACCACCTCGTGGACGAGACAAAGCGGCATATCAGACCGAACAACCGCCCGCACCCCGCCGCCAATCAAATACAAATACTAAGGCCTAGGGCAACACACAAGACCTACGAGACGTATTGAAAAACAAAGCAGGATAGTCAAGATCGATCTACGGATCACGGGGGCGCACCACAATGCGTGATGATGACCGTCACGCCAGATACGCTAAAAACAAGTCCGGCTGGGCCGAATACAACAGACCAGACTCATTTGAACTGCTCGAGATGTAGCCCGGCATAGAGGCACCGCACACCCCCTATGCTTCACTGATGAAGTATTTTATTATGAATTCCCAGAAGGGTTTAAACCCGTAAACATCGAATCATACGATGGCACAACAGAACCCGCGGTATGGATTGAAGATTTCCGTCTCCACATTCACATGGCCCGCGGCGATGATCTACATGCCATCAAGTACCTCCCCCTTAAGCTCAAAGGACCGACTCGACATTGGCTGAATAGCCTGCCGACGAACTCCATTGGCAGTTGGGAGAACCTGGAGGACGCATTCCTCGACAACTTCCGGGGCACTTACGTGCGACCACCGGACGCTGATGACTTAAGTCACATAACCCAACAGCCCGAAGAGTCAGCCAGGAAATTTTGGACTCGGTTCCTAACTAAAAAGAACCAAATTTTCGACTATCCGGATGCCGAAGCCCTAACGGCCTTTAAGCATAACATCCGCGACGAGTGGCTCGCCCGACACGTCGGCCAAGAGAAGCCAAAATCCATGACAGCCCTCACAACACTCATGACCCACTTTTGCGCGGGCGAGGATAGCTGGCTGGCTCGTAGCAACATCGCACTAAAAACTCCGGCAATTCAGACGCCAGAGATAGCAACGGCAAGCCACGACGCAATAGAAACAAGCATCAAAACATTGGCGACAACGCTGAAGACACGGAAGTCAACGCCGGATTCAGAGGATTTAAATCCGAACAGCAGAAAAAGTCATTCAAAAGAAACAACCCGGGCTCATCCAGTCTGGACCGCATACTCGATCGCTCATGTCAAATACACGGCACCCCCGCTAAACCAGCCAACCACACCAACAGGGAATGCTGGGTGTTTAAATAGGCCGGCAAGTTGAATGCCAAACACAAGGAAAAGGGGCTGCATAGCGATGACGACGAGGAGCCCCGGCAGCCGAACACAGGAGGACAGAAGAAATTTCCTCCCCAGGTAAAAACGGTGAATATGATATACGCAACTCATATCCCCAAGCGGGAATGGAAGCATGCACTACGGGACGTCTATGCGATGGAGCCAGTCGCCCCAAAGTTCAACCCATGGTCTTCCTGCCCGATCACTTTCGATCGCAGGGACCATCCTACCAGTATACGTCATGGCGGCTCTGCCGCATTGGTTCTTGACGCAATCATCAACGGATTTCACCTCACACGAGTCCTTATGGACGGTGGTAGCAGCCTGAACCTGCTTTATCAGGATATAGTGTGCAAAATGGGTATCGATCCCTCAAGGATCAAACCCACGAAAACCACCTTTAAAGGTGTAATACCAGGTGTAGAGGCCTGTTGTATGGGCTCAATCACACTGGAAGTGGTCTTCGGATCTCCGGACAACTTCCGAAGCGAAGAGTTAATCTTCGACATCGTCCCTTTCCGCAGTGGCTACCTTGCACTGCTCGGAAGAACCGCATTCACTAGATTCAATGCGGTGCCGCATTATGCATACCTCAAGTTCAAAATGACAGGACCTCGTGGGGTTATAATAGTTAATGGAAACACAGAGCGCTCGCTCTGTACAAAGGAGCACACTGCAGCCCTCGCGGCAGAAGTGCAAAACAGCCTTTTAAGGCAAACAGCCAATTCGGCGCTGAAGAACCCGGACACCGTCAAGCGATTCTGGAGTACCCCGCAACAGGATCATCCAGCACGCCCAGAGCTAGACTAGCAATTCGGCCTCCATCCTAGACCTAGTCAAGCGGCAAAACTCGTGTCGCGCGTACATAATTACGCACTTAAAATACCATGGGCATAGGCGGAAGCACGGCTATGATACGGTCCACAGTGTGGCTCAACCACCAGGGGACCTGTCTACCTTCATCATTTTCTTTCCTTTCAGGACCCTACTTTCGGGAAGCCTTCTCAGATAGCCTGATTATCGGACTCAGCACAGGAAAGAACAACCAAGGAGGCAAGAGGCTTTGATGTACAAGGGAATACCCAGGTGGTCTCTGATAACGATCACTATACCTGTTTTACATACCCTAACGCAGCCTGTCCTCGGTTAGGACATGTCAAATAGTCCTATTCTTGCTTATCGCATTACTTGTATACATAGGCTTTGACGTATTATCTAAATAAAAATGGAAAAAGATACAGCATCATCTTGTTATTATATCTTCTTTATCTATTTTCCTTGACTGCTTATATACTATAAATTGCACCCGTACACTTTGGTACGTTCAGTTCACCAGGGGCTTCAGTGTACCCCATAACACGGAAAGAAAAGTCCGAACACTTTCGATAGTGCGGCACCCCGAACTTATAGCATTATATGCATCAGCTCCGAATCATGTCTTGGGTCAATAGTTGGGTTTGCCAGGCTCCTATGCTTTGGTACCTTACGTTCCACTATATCGGCTAAGGTAGCGCTAGGAGAACTACTGCGATTGTGACCCAGTTCTTCCGGACGAGCACCTCAGTAGAGAAATCCGAAAACTGACTGTCATGATGCGGCGTGAGCAGGTCGCTGTTCGAGAGGTCTCAAATCCTTAAAGATTTTTTCCGCTTCGGGCGAGGAATCGGCCTTGTCCGATTTAGGCGTGCATAGTGCCCCAAGTTCGGCCTTCCGAATACCAGGGGCTTCGCCAAAATTTAAAATGTAGACTTCTATGGCTAAGTGAGAGTGATAAAGCCGTATAGTCCGATTGCCTTGTTCGTTGCGCTAAACACCTCCTTATTGGACCAAAAATTTGGATAAAGAGTGTTCATATTTATCCCGAACACCCCAGTACTAGTTACATGGGGGCAGAAGCTGACGACTGGCCAACTTTCAGATTTCTATAAACGGCCGCACAGAAGGTAATATTTTAAATTAACAAGCGTTATATAGCACACATAAACTCGTTTTCATATTGCAGGATGACATGAGTAAATTCAGTCAAATATTACATCCTTGGCACATTCCTCCACCACAAGGCAGGCGCCTTTCATAACACCATCATATTACTTCTCGGGATAGCGGTGTGCCTTGCCCTTTGGTGGCCCATCCGTCACCAGCTTCTCGGCATCCATCTTCGCCCAGTGCACTTTCGCGCGGGTGAAGGCACGACGCGCACTTTCAATGCAGACTGACCGCTTTATGGCTTCAAGCCTTGGGCATGCATGCACAAGCCGCTTCACCAAGCCAAAGTAGCTGGTGGGCAGGGGCTCGGCAGTTCGACCAGTTGCTTCAGCTGGTCACTCAAGGGCATCAGCTGTTCGGCCCCGATATACTGGGACTAGAACAACTTCTCCGTCGAGCTCCCTTCTTCAGCCCGGTAGAACTCTTCGGCATCAGATGCGCTGTGTGGCAGATCTGCGAATGCTCCTGGAGAGCTCCAAATTCGGGTAAGTAATAGGAAAGCCTCCTTCACATGCTTGCTTTGCATAATGAATGCCTTACCCGCCGCTATCTTCTTGGATGCCTGGATCTCCTGGAGGGCCTTTTGGGCTTCGGCCTTGGCGTCTTGCACGCTCTGGAGGGCCTTCACAAGCTCGGACTCTTGCGTCTTGGAGTCACACTCCAAGGACTCGTATTTTTTGACGAAGTCCTGGAGCTCTTGTTAGACCTCATTTACCCGAGCCTCATGCTTCTCGCGCTCGGTGCGCTCCTCGGTCCCCTTATCTTCGGCCTCAGACAACGCTTTCTTAAGGGCCGCTACTTTGGTCGTGGCCCCTATTAAAATTCATGATGCTTTTATTAGCACCAAAGATTTTCCTTTATATAGCACGCGAACGGGGTATCACTTACCTTTGTTCTCCTCGAGCTGCCTCTTCACGAGGTTGAGCTCTTCTTCGGCCCGCCCCAGGTCCCGCTTAAGAATGGAGACCTCCGCAGTGCGGGCAGCAGCGGCTAGCAGCGACGCCTGCTTATTCACATAGACACGTTCTTATTAGACTCCCGTGGAAATTTTTTGATCCTCTATTCGGCCTTTCTTTCCGAACACCAAATGGAGCATTAGGGGCTATTGTCTATGCTATGATGAATTGGTTACTTACCTCAAAGCCTGTTAGGAGGCCGACGCAGGCTTCTGTCAGTCCGCTTTTGGTGGACCAAACCTTCTCAATCACTCCACCCATAATGGTGCGGTGCTCTTCGTCAATGGAAGCGCCGCAAAGCGCTTCCAATAAATTGTCCGATGCCTCTGGTTTGACAGAGGTCATCGCAACAGGCAGCTCACCCTCCATAGCGAGGGGCTGCCTACCTGAATCTGGAACCATGGGAGGTTCCGGCGCAGCATCCTGCTGGGGGCCGGACTTGCTGCGGCACCCGTCGTCAAGATTCATGGGGGTCTTTCCCCCCATGAGCCCGGCGTCTGGGATTTCGCCTTGGGTTGTCTCCAGGACTGTCTCCCCCTACTCTAGTATCCTCTGGGACAACACCTCGGTGTTGTCCGCAGGCCGGGGGGAGGTAGCCGTCGGGGGTGAATCGCTATTCATCTCCGACGGACCCAAAGACCCATCTGAGGAGGATACGTCGATACGGGCTTTGGACAGACTGCATTACCACATTTGACATAATAAGAAGCAACAAAGCAAAACATACCAGAAGCATTAGTGTCCGGATACTTACGACTTCGCTTGGGGCTTGTTCCTAGGCAACCACTCGTCGTCGCTATAGGTGGTTGTTGTGGATTGGTCCGGAGGGAGGGTCCTTCCCTTCTGGGACCCTTCGGCCTCCCCAGATGGAGCGGCCTTACTTTTCTTCTCCTCCCTGGTTGGAGGAGGGATTTCCTCTTCCTCCTCCTCGTCTTTGTTGGAGGAGTGTGCCTCGGCGTCTTCGGACGAAGCGTCCGATGTAGCCTTGCACCGGAGACCTTTCCTGGTCCCGTTGGCCTTCTTCTTCTGGGCCTTCTTCTCCTGCACCTTGTAAGACGCCGGAACCTATTGGAAATATGCCCTAGAGGCATAATAAATTGGTTATTATTATATTTCCTTGTTCATGATAATTGTATCTTGTTCATGCTATAATTGTGTTATCCGGAAATCGTAATACATGCGTGAATATATAGACCACAACGCGTCCCTAGTGAGCCTCTAGTTGACTAGCTCGTTGATCAACAGATAGTCATGGTTTCCTGACTGTGGACATTGGATGTCATTGATAACGGGATCACATCATTAGGAGAATGATGTGATGGACAAGACCCAATCCTAAGCATAGCTCAAAGATCGTGTAGTTCGTTTAGCTAGAGCTTTTCCAAATGTCAAGTATCATTTCCTTAGACCATGAGATTGTGCAACTCCCGGATACCGTAGGAGTGCTTTGGGTGTGCCAAACGTCACAACGTAACTGGGTGACTATAAAGGTGCACTACGGGTATCTCCGAAAGTGTCTGTTGGGTTGGCACGAATCGAGACTGGGATTTTTCACTCCGTATGACGGAGAGGTATCTCTAGGCCCACTCGGTACTGCATCATGATAATGAGCTCAATGTGACCAAGTGTGTGGTCACGGGATCATGCATTACGGTACGAGTAAAGTGACTTGCCAGTAACGAGATTAAATGAGGTATTGGGATACCGACGATCGAATCTCGGACAAGTAACGTACCGATTGACAAAGGGAATTGTATACGGGATTGATTGAATCCTCGACATCGTGGTTCATCCGATGAGATCATCAAGGAGCATGTGGGAGCCAACATTGGTATCTAGATCCCGCTGTTGGTTATTGACCGGAGAGTCATCTCGGTCATGTCTGCATGTCTCCCGAACCCGTAGGGTCTACACACTTAAGGTTCGGTGACGCTAGGGTTGTAGAGATATTAGTATGCAGTAACCCGAAAGTTGTTCGGAGTCCCGGATGAGATCCCGGACGTCACGAGGAGTCCCGGAATGGTCTGTAGGTGAAGAATTATATATAGGAAGTCAGGTTTCGGCCATCGGGAAAGTTTCGGGGGTCACCGGTATTGTACCGGGACCACCGGAAGGGTCCCGGGGGTCCATCGGGTGGGGCCACCTATCTCGGAGGGCCCCATGGGCTGAAGTGGGAGGGGAACCAGCCCCTAGTGGGCTGGTGCGCCCCCCTTGCCCCCCTGCGCCTAGGGTTGGAAACCCTAGGGTTGTGGGGGCCTCCACCTGGCTTGGGGGGGGGCAAGTTTCCCCCCTGGCCGCCGCCCCCTTGGAGATTGGATCTCCTAGGGCCGGCGCCCCCCTAGGGGCCCTATATATAGTGGGGGGGAGGGAGGGCAGCTGCACCTCAAGTCTCTGGCGCCTCCCTCTCCCTCTGCAACACCTCTCCCTCTCGTAGAGCTTGCCGAAGCCCTGCCGAGATCACTGCTGCATCCACCACCACGCCGTCGTGCTGCTGGATCTCCATCAACCTCTCCTTCTCCCTTGCTAGATCAAGAAGGAGGAGACGTCTTCCCAACTGTAAGTTTGTTGAACGCGGAGGTGCTGTCCGTTCAACACTAGGATCATCGGTGATTTGGATCACGACGAGTACGACTCCCTCAACCCCATTCTCTTGAACGCTTCCGCTCGCGATCTACAAGGGTATGTAGATGCACTCCTCTCTCTCGTTGCTAGTCTCTCCATAGATATATCTTGGTGATGCATAGAATTTTTTTGAATTTCTGCTACGTTCCCCAACAGTGGCATCATGAGCCAGGTCTATGCGTAGTTTCTATGCACGAGTAGAACACAAGTTGTTGTGGGCGTTGATTTTGTTTAATATGCTTACCGTTACTATTCCAATCTTGTTTCGACGGTATTGTGGGATGAAGCAGCTCGGACCGACCTTACACGTACACTTACGTGAGACAGGTTCCACCGACTGACATGCACTTGTTGCATAAGGTGGCTAGCGGGTGCCAGTCTCTCCCACTTTAGTCGGATCAGATTCGATGAAAAGGGTCCTTATGAAGGGTAAATAGCAATTCTCATATCACGTTGTGGTTTTTGCATAGGTAAGAAACGTTCTTGCTAGAAACCCATAGCAGCCACGTAAAACATGCAAACAACAATTAGAGGACGTCTAACTTGTTTTTGTAGGGTATGCTATGTGATGTGATATGGCCAAAAGAATGTGATGAATGATATGTGATGTATGAGATTGATCATGTTCTTGTAATAGGAATCACGACTTGCATGTCGATGAGTATGACAATCGGCAGGAGCCATAGGAGTTGTCTTAATTTATTGTATGACCTGCGTGTCATTGAACAACGCCATGTAATTACTTTACTTTATTGCTAAACCGTTAGCCATAGTAGCAGAAGTAATAGTTGGCGAGACAACTTCATGGAGACACGATGATGGAGATCATGGTGTCATGCCGGTGACGATGATGATCATGGAGCCCCGAAGATGGAGATCAAAAGGAGCAAAATGATATTGGCCATATCATGTCATTTTTTTTATTGCATGTGATGTTTATCATGTTTCTGCATCTTATTTGCTTAGAATGAGGGTAGTAAATAAGATGATCCCTCATTAAAATTTCAAGAAAGTGTTCCCCCTAACTGTGCACCGTTGCGAAAGTTCGTTGTTTCGAAGCATCACGTGATGATCGGGTGTGATAGATTCTAATGTGCACATACAACGGGTGTAAGCCAGATTTACACACGCGAAACACTTAGGTTGACTTGACGAGCCTAGCATGTACAGACATGGCCTCGGAACACAATTGACCGAAAGGTCGAGCATGAGTCGTATGGTAGATACGATCAACATGAAGATGTTCACCGATGATGACTAGTCCGTCTCACGTGATGATCGGACACGGCCTAGTTGACTCGGATCATGTAATCACTTAGATGACTAGAGGGATGTCTATCTGAGTGGGAGTTCATAAGATGAACTTAATTATCCTGAACATAGTCAAAAGGTTTTTGCAAATCATGTCGTAGCTCGCGCTTTAGTTCTACTGTTTTAGATATGTTCATAGAGAAAATTTAGTTGAAAGTTGATAGTAGCAATTGTGCAGACTGGGTCCGTAAACTGAGGATTGTCCTCATTGCTGCGTAGAAGGCTTATGTCCTTAATGCACCGCTCGGTGTGCTGAACCTCAAACATCGTTTGTAGATGTTGCGAATATTTGACATACACGTTTTGATAACTACATGATAGTTCAGTAATGTTAAACGGTTTAGAATTGAGGCACCGAAGACAATTTCGAAACGTCGCAGAACATATGAGATGTTTCGAGGGATGAAATTGGGATTTCAGGCTCGTGCCCACGTCAAGAGGTATAAGACCTCCGACGATTTTCTTAGCCTGCAAACTAAGGGAGAAAAGCTCAATCGTTGAGCTTGTGCTCAGATTGTCTAAGTACAACAATCACTTGAATCGAGTGGGAGTTGATCTTCCATATGTGATAGTGATGTTTCTCCAAAGTCATTGCCACCAAGCTGCTAGAGCTTCATGATATACTATAACATATAAGGGATAGATATGATGATCCTTGAAATATTCGCGATGTTTGACACCGCGAAAGTAGTAATCAAGTAGGAGCATCAATTGTTGATGGTTGGTGAAACCACTAGTTTCAAGAAGGGCAAGGGCAATAAGGGATACTTCATAAAATGGCAAATCAGTTGCTGCTCTAGTGAAGAAACCCAAGGTTGAACCCAAACCCGAGACTAAGTGCTTCTGTAATAAGGGGAACGGTCACTGGAGCAGAATTACCCTAGGTACTTGGTAGGTAAGAAGGCAGGCAAGGTCGATAGAAGTATATTGGATATACATGTGTGCTCTACTAGTACTCCTCGTAGCACCATGGTAATAGATACCGGTTCGGTTGCTAAGTGTTAGTAACTCGAAATAAAAGGCTACAGAATAAACAGAGACTAGCTAAAGGCGAGGTGATGATATGTGTTGGAAGATCAAACATCGCACGCTCCCTCTACCATCAGGATCAGTGTTAAACCTAAATAATTGTTATTTTGTGTTTGCGTTGAGCATAGACATGATTGGATTATGTCTATCACAATACGGTTACTCATTTAAGGAGAATAATGGTTACTCTGTTTATTTGAATAATACCTTCAATGGTCTTGCACCTAAAATGAATGGTTTATTGAATCTCGATCATAGTAATACACATGTTCATGCCAAAAGATATAAGGTAGTAATGATAGTACCACCTACTTGTGGCACTGCCATGTAAGTCATATTGGTATAAAACGCATGAAGAAGCTCCATGTTGATGGATCTTTGGACTCACTCATTTTTGAAAGGTTTGAGACATGCGAACCATGTCTATTGGTATGTACGCATGGATAAACTCCATGCAGATGGATCGTTTGGACTCACTTGATTTTGAATCACTTGAGACATGCAAATCATACCACATGGGCAAGATGACTAAAAAGCCTCATTTTCAGTAAGATGGAACAAGAAAGCAACTTGTTGGAAGTAACACATTTTTTATGTGTGCAGTACAATGAGTGCTGAGGCATGCAGTGGATATCATTATGTTCTTACTTCACAAATGATTTGAGTAGATGTTGAGTATATTTACTTGATGAAACACAAGTCTGAATTATTGAAAGGTTCAAGTAATTTCAGAGTGAAGTTGAAGATCTTCGTGACAAGAGGATAAAATGTCTATGATATGATCACAGAGATGAATATCTGAGTTATGAGTTTGGTACACAGTTGAGACATTGTGGAAATTGTTTCACAACTAACACCGCCTGGAACACCATAGTGTGATGGTGTGTCCGAACATCATAGATGCACCCTATTAAATATGGGGCATACCATGATGTCTCTTATCGAATTACCATTATCGTTCGTGGGTTAGGCATTAGAGACAAATGCATTCACTTTAAATAGGGCACCACGTAATTCCGTCGAGATGACACCGTATAAACTATGGTTTAGAGAAACCTAAGTTGTCGTTTCTTAAAAGTTTGGGGCTGCGACGCTTATGTGAAAAAAGTTTCAGGCTGATAAGCTCGAACCCAAAGAGGATAAATGCATCTTCATAAGACACCCAAAACAGTTGGGTATACCTCTAGTCTCGGTTCCGGAAGCAAAAGGGATTGTTTCTAGAATCAGGTCCTTTCTCGAGGAAAAGTTTCTCTCGAAAGAATTGAGTGGGAGGAAGATAGAACTTGATGAGGTTGTCGAACCCTCACTTCAACCGGAGAGTAGTGCAACACAGAAAGATGTTTCTGTGGAATCTACGACTGTTGAAGAGGAAGCTAATAATAGTGATCATGAAGCTTCGGATCAAGTTGCTATCGAACCTCGTAGGTCGACAAGGATATGTACTACTCCTGAGTGGTACGGTGATCCTGTCTTAGAGGTCATGTTGTTGGACAACAATGAACCTACGAGCTATGGAGAAGCGATGGTGGGCCCATATTCCGACAAATGGTTAGAAGCCATGAAATCCGAGATAGGATCCATGTATCAGAACAAAGCATGGACTTTGGTGGACTTGCCCGATGATCGGCAAGCCATTGAGATAAATGGATCTTTAAGAAGAAGACGGACGTGGACGGTAATGTCACCGTCGATGAAGCTCGACTTGTGGCGAAGAGTTTTTCACAAGTTCAAGGAGTTGACTACGATGAGATTTTCTCATCCGTAGCGATGCTTAAGTCCGTTGGAATCATGTTAGCATTAGCTGCATTTGTGAAATCTGGCAGATGGATGTCAAAACAAGTTTCCTTACCAGTTTTCGTAAGGAAAGGTTGTATGTGATAAAATCAGAAAGGTTTTGTCTATCCTAAGGATGCTAAAAGGTATGCTAGCTCCAGCGATCCTTCCATGGACTAGAGCAAGCATCTCGGAGTCAGAATATACGCTTTGATGGAGTGATCAAAGTTTTTTTGGGTTTATACAAAGTTTGCGGGAAACTTGTATTTACAATAAAGTGAGTGGGAGCACTACAACATTTCTGATAAGTATATGTGAATGACATATTGTTGATCCGAAATGATGTAAATTTTTTGGAAAGCATAAAGGGTTGTTTGAAAGGAGTTTTTCAAAGGAAGACCTGGATAAAGCTGCTTACATATTGGGCATCAAGATCTATAGAGATAGATCAAGACACCTGATGATACTTTCAAAAGAACACACACCTTTGACATGATTTTGAAGGAGTTCAAAATAGATCAGTCAAAGAAGGAGTTCTTACCTGAGTTATAAGGTGTGAAGTTGAGTAAGACTCAAAGCTTGACCGCGGCAGAAGAAAGAGGAAGGACGAAGGTCGTCCCCTATGCTTTTGTCATAGGCTCTATACGGTATGCCATGCTGAGTACCGCACCTAATGTGTGCCTTGCCACATGTCTGGCAAGAGGGTACAAAGGTGATCCAGGAGTGGATCACTAGATAGCGGTCAAAATTATCCTTAGAGGAATAAGGAAATGTTTCTCGGTTATGGAGGTGATAAAGAGTTCGACGTAAAGAGTTACGTCGATGCAAGCTTAAAACCTATCCGGATAGCTCTGAGTAGAGATACCGGATACATATAATGGAGCAACAATTTGGAATAGCTCCAAGAGGAACGTGGTAGAAGCATCTACGATATGACATAAGGTTTTGCAAAATACATAGGGATCTGAATGTTGCAGACCCGTTGACTACAACCTCTCTCACAAGCACAACATGATCAAACCCAGAACTCATTGAGTGTTAATCACGTAGTGATATGAACTAGATTGTTGACTCTAGTAAACTCTTTGGATGTTAGTCACATGGCGATGTGACCTATGAGTGTTAATCACATGGTGATGTGAACTAGATTATTGACTCTATTGCAAGTGGGAGACTGTTGGAAATATGCCCTAGAGGCAATAATAAATTGGTTATTATTATATTTCCTTGTTCATGATAATTGTTTGCTGTTCATGCTATAATTGTGTTATCCGGAAATCGTAATACATGTGTGAATATATAGACCACAAAACGTCCCTAGTGAGCCTCTAGTTGACTAGCTCGTTGATCAACAGATAGTCATGGTTTCCTGACTATGGACATTGGATGCCATTGATAATGGGATCACATCATTAGGAGAATGATGTGATGGACAAGACCCAATCCTAAGCATAGCTCAAAGATCGTGTAGTTCGTTTAGCTAGAGCTTTTCCAAATGTCAAGTATCATTTCCTTAGACCATGAGATTGTGCAACTCCCGGATACCGTAGGAGTGCTTTGGGTGTGCCAAATGTCACAACGTAACTGGGTGACTATAAAGGTGCACTACAGGTATCTCCGAAAGTGTCTGTTGGGTTGGCACGAATCGAGACTGGGATTTGTCACTCCGTATGACGGAGAGGTATATCTGGGCCCACTCGGTAATGCATCATCATAATGAGCTCAATGTGACCAAGTGTCTAGTCACGGGATCATGCATTACGGTAGGAGTAAAGTGACTTGCCGGTAACGAGATTAAACGAGGTATTGGGATACCGATGATCGAATCTCGGACAAGTAACATACCGATTGACAAAGGGAATTGTATACGGGATTGATTGAATCCTCGACATCGTGGTTCATCTGATGAGATCATCGAGGAGCATGTGGGAGACAATATGGGTATCTAGATCCCGCTGTTGGTTATTGACCGGAGAGTCGTCTCGGTCATGTCTGCATGTCTCCCGAACCCGTAGGGTCTACACACTTAAGGTTCGGTGACGCTAGTGTTGTAGAGATATTAGTATGCAGTAACCCGAAAGTTGTTCAGAGTCCCCGGATGAGATCCCAGACGTCACGAGGAGTTCTGGAATGGTCCAGAGGTGAAGAATTATATATAGGAAGTCAGGTTTCGGCCATCGGGAAAGTTTCGGGGGTCACCGGTATTGTACCGGGACCACCGAAAGGGTCCCGGGGGTCCACCAGGTGGGGCCACCTATCCCGGAAGGCCCCATGGGCTGAAGTGGGAGGGGAACCAGCCCCTGGTGGGCTGGTGCGCCCCCCTTGCCCCCCTGCGCCTAGGGTTGGAAACCCTAGGGGTGGGGGCGCCTCCACCTGGCTTGGGGGGCAAGTTTTCCCCCCTGACCGCCGCCCCCCTTGGAGATTGGATATCCTAGGGCCGGCGCCCCCCTAGGGGCCCTATATATAGTGGGGGAGGGAGGGCAGCCGCACCCCAAGTCTCTGGCGCCTCCCTCTCCCTCTGCAACACCTCTCCCTCTCGTAGAGCTTGGCGAAGCCGTGCCGAGATCACTGCTGCATCCACCACCACACCATCGTGCTGCTGGATCTCCATCAACCTCTCCTTCCCCCTTGCTGGATCAAGAAGGAGGAGATGTCTTCCCAACCGTACGTGTGTTGAACACGGAGGTGCTGTCCGTTCAACACTAGGATGATCGGTGATTTGGATCACAACGAGTACGACTCCCTCAACCCCGTTCTCTTGAACGCTTCCGCTCGCGATCTACAAGGGTATGTAGATGCACTCCTCTCTCTCGTTACTAGTCTCTCCATAGATATATCTTGGTGATGCGTACAATTTTTTTGAATTTCTATTACGTTCCCCAACAGAACCAATATCTCCGTCAGGAGCGCGGTTGCTGGATCTTCAGGTAGCGGAGCCGGACAGTCGATCCACTCCGCCATCGTCACATAGTCCTGTTTAATCAGCGTGGTGGTTTAAAATCCTCCCACGAATATATTGGGAAAGGCACATCTTGTGATATATAGAGAGCTTACAGGATTGGCGAGGCACTTTGCACTGAGTCCGAAGTCCTCGGTAGTGGGAGGAGGGACTTCAGCGGCTTTGAATAGCACCTTCCATATGTCCTTGTGCATCGTATTGAAGAGCTCTCGCAGTGTCTGGTGTTCGGCCGAATCGAACTCCCACATATTGAACGTCCGTCTTTGACACAGGAGGATCCGGCAGAAGAGCATGACCTGGACCACATTGACAAGCTTGATCTTCTTGTCTATCATATTCTTGATGCAGTTCTGGAGTTCGGTCAGCTCTGTAGGTACACCCCAGGCCAAGCCCTTCTTTTCGAAGGAGGTGAGTCGCATGGGGATGCCGGATCGAAATTTGGGGGTCGCTTCCCAGTTGGCGTCGCGCGGCTCGATGATGTAGAACCACCCCGATTGCCACCCCTTCACGGTCTCCACGTAGGAGCCTACGAGCCAGGTAACGTTGGGCATCTTGCCCACCATGGCGCCTCCGCACTCCGCTTGCTATCCGTGCACTATCTTTGGCTTCACGTTGAAGATCTTTAGCCACAGGCCAAAGTGGGTCTTGATGCGGAGGAAGGCCTCGCACACAACGATGAACGCCGAGATGTTGAGGATGAAATTTGGGGCCAGATCATGAAAATCTAACCCATAGTAAAACATGAGCCAGCGGCCCAGCGGACAAATGGGTGAAGTGGAAATCCCAGTCCCCGAACAAAATGAGAGAGGAAAACTACTCTTTCCCGTGATTTTGGAGTGGGGATGATCTGCCCCTCCGCCGGAAGCCTGTGCGTGATGTTTGCGGACAGGTATCCGGCCTCCCAAAGCTTCGTAATGTCCTCCTCCATAACGGAGGAGGCCATCCACTTGCCTCCTTCTCCGGACATGCTTGTCTTTGCGGAGAAAGTGAGGGCTTGGGCGCTAGAGCTCGAGTGTGCGAGAATGGATGAGCAGAGGGATAAGTGGGCATGGCTGAAGCAGAGGGATCCTTATCTCTTTATAGAGGCGGTAGAAACTATGCGCCTCCCCACTTGCCTGTTAAAATCTCTTATTTCCCAAGCACCACGATTGATGGCACGGTTGCGTTACCCATGCCTGTATTGATGAGAATCCCACAATAAGGGGACACGATCTCTGCTTCAACAAGACATGCCAAGGAAACCGCCTCGCAATATGTGCAATAGCTGGTTGGGAAAAACGGATCGAATAATGACCGGGCCATGGAGTGATGTCACGTTACGAAAAGTTGTTAGTAGATTAGATTTGTGGAATATTTTTGTCTCTACGATGGTATGTGAAATTTGTTTTGCAGATCCGGACACGACTCTCGTGTTCAAAATCTTCTATGGAGTATGCGGAGAAGGAATCCGCCTTGCAATGCCGAAGACAATCTGCGCGCCGGACTCATTGTCGGTGTCAAAACTAGCGGATCTCAGGTAGGGGGTCCCAAACTGTGCGTCTAAGGCTAATGGTAACAGGAGGCTGAGGACACGATGTTTACCCAGGTTAGGGCCCTCTCGATGGAGGTAATACCCTACTTCCTGCTTGATTGATCTTGATGATATGAGTATTACAAGAGTTGATCTACCACGAGATCAGAGAGGCTAAACCCTAGAAGCTAGCCTATGGTATGATTGTTGTTGTGTCCTACGGACTAAACCCTCCGGTTTATATAGACACCGGAGGGGTCTAGGGTTACACAGAGTCGGTTACAGAGAAGGAGATCTGCACATCCGAATCGCCAAGCTTGCCTTCCACGCAAAGGAGAGTCCCATCCGGACACGGGACGAAGTCTTCAATCTTGTATCTTCATAGTCCAACAGTCTGGCCAAAGCATATAGTCCTCAATGACGATGAGTGAGGGAGTCCTGGATAAGGGGGTATCCGGACAGCCGAACTATATGCTTTGGCCGGACTGTTGGACTATGAAGATACAAGATTGAAGACTTCATCCCGTGCCCGGATGGGACTCTCCTTTGCGTGGAAGGCAAGCTTGGCGATTCGGATGTGCAGATCTCCTTCTCTGTAACCAACTCTGTGTAACCCTAGACCCCTCCGGTGTCTATATAAACCGGAGGGTTTAGTCCGTAGGACAAGAACAACAATCATATCATAGGCTAGCTTCTAGGGTTTAGCCTCTACAATCTCGTGGTAGATCAACTCTTGTAATATCATATCATCAAGATCAATCAAGCAGGAAGTAGGGTATTACCTCCATCGAGAGGGCCCGAACCTGGGTAAACATCATGTCCCCCGCCTCCTGTTACCATTAGCCTTAGACGCAGAGTTCGGGACCCCCTACCCTAGATCCGCCGGTTTTGACACCGACAGTAGCCTTTGGGTATTCGATAATTGTTCGATTGCTAAGATTAGTAACTCGAAACAGGAGTTACAGAATAAATAGAGACTAGTTAAGGATGAAGTGACGATGTATGTTGGAAGTGGTTCCAAGATTGATGAGATCATCATCGCACACTCCCTATACATTCGAGATTAGTGTTGAACCTAAATAAATGTTATTTGGTGCTTGCGTTGGGCATAAATATGATTAGATCATGTTGATTGTGATACGATTATTCATCTAAGACAGAGAATAAATTTTTATTCTATTTACATGAATAAAACCTTCTATGGTCATACACCCAAAGTTTATGGTTTATTGAATCTTGATCATAGTGATACACATATTCATAATATTGATGCCAAAAGATGGAAAGTTGAAAATGACAGTGCAACATATTTGTGGCACTGCCTTGGGTCATATCGGTGTAAAGCGCATGAAGAAATTCCATAAACTGGACTTTTGGAATCCCTTGATTATGAATCATTTGATGCTTGCGAACCGTGCCTTATGGGCAAGATAACTAAAACTCCGTTCTCCGGAATAACGGAACGAGCTAGTGACTTATTGGAAATAATACATACCGATGTATGCGATCCAATAAGTGTTGATGCTCGTGGCGGGTATCGTTATTTTCTTACCTTCACAGATTATTTGAGCAGATATGGGTATATCTACTTAATGAAACACAAGTCTGAAACATTTGAAAAGTTCGAAGAATTTTAGAGTGAAGTGGAGAATCATCGTAACAAGAAAATAAAGTTTTTATGGTCTGATCGTAGAGGAAAATATTTGAGTTACGAGTTTGGCCTTCATTTAAAAATGTGGAATAGTTTCACAGCTCATGCCACATAGAACACCACATTGTAATGGTGTGTCCGAACGTCGTAACCGCACTTTATTGGATATGGTGCAATCTATGATGTCTCTTACTGGTTTACAACTATCATTTTGGGGTTATGCATTAGAGACGGATACATTCACTTTAAACAGGGCACCATCAAAATCCGCTGAGACGGCGCCTTATGAACTGTGGTCTGGCAAGAAACCAAAGTTGTCGTTTCTTAAAGTTTGGGGCTACGATGCTTATGTGAAAAATCTTCAACCTAATAAGCTCAAACCCAAATCGGAGAAATGCGTCTTCATAGGATACCCAAAGGAAATTGTTGGGTAGACCTTCTATCACAGATGCGAAGGCAACATATTCATTGCTAAGAATGGATCCTTTCTAGAGAAGGAGTTTCTCTCGAAAGAAGTGAGTGGGAGGAAAGTAGAGCTTGATGAGGTAATTGTACCTTCTCCCAAATTGGAAAGTAGTTCATCACAGAAATCAGTTCCAGTGATTCCTACACCAGTTAGTGAGGAAGCTAATGATGATGATCATGAAACTTCAGATCAAGTTACTACAGAACCTCGTAGGTCTTCCAGAGTATGGTCCACACCAAAGTGGTACAGCAATCCTATTCTGGAAGTCATGTTACTAGACCATGATGAACCTACGAACTATGAGGAAGCTATGATGAGCCCAGATTCCGTAAAATGGCTTGAGGCCATGAAATCTAAGATGGGATCCATGTATGAGAACAAAGTGTGGACTTTGGTGGACTTGCCCGATGATCGGCAAGCCATATTAAATAAATGGATCTTCAAGAGGAAGACGGACACTGATAATAGTGTTACTATCTATAAAGCTCGACTTGTCGCAAAAGGTTTTTGACAAGTTCAAGGAGTTGACTATGATGAGATTTTCTCACCCATAGCGATGCTTAAGTCTGTCCGAATCATGTTAGCAATGGCTGCATTTTATGATTATGAAATTTGTCAGATGGATGTCAAAACTGCATTCCTGAATGGATTTCTGCAAGAAGAGTTGTATATGACGCAACCAGCAGGTTTTGTCGATACAAAGTGTGCTAACAAAGTGTGCAATCTCCAACGATTCATTTATGGACTGGTGCAAGCCTCTCGGAGTTGGAATAAACATTTTGATAGTGTGATCAAAGCATATGGTTTTATACAGACTTTTGGAGAAGCCTGTATTTACAAGAAAGTGAGTGGGAGCTTTGTAGCATTTCTAATATTATATGTGGATGACATATTGTTGATTGGAAATGATATAGAATTTCTGGATAGCATAAAGGGATACTTGAATAAGAGTTTTTCAATGAAAGACCTCGGTGAAGCTGCTTACATATTGGGCATCAAGATCTATAGAGATAGGTCAAGACGCTTGATAAGATTTTTCAATGAGTAAATACCTTGACAAGTTTTTGAAAGAGTTCAAAATGGATCAGTCAAAGAAGGAGTTCTTGTCTATATTACAAGGTGTAAAGTTGAGTAAGACTCAAAGCCCGACCATGGCAGAAAATAGAAAGAGAATGAAAGTCATTCCCTATGCCACAGTCATAGGTTTTATAAAGTATGTTGTGCTGTGTACCAGACCTATTGTGTACCCTGCCCTAAGATTGGCAATGGAGTACAATTTTGATCTAGGAGTAGATCACTGAACAGCGGTCAAGATTATCCTTAGTGGGGACTAAGGAAATATTTCTCGGTTATGGAGGTGGTAAAAGAGCTCGTCGTAAAGAGTTACATCGATGCAAACTTTTACACCGATCCAAATGACTCTAAGTCTCAATCTGGATACATATTGAAAGTGGCAACAATTAGCTAGAGTAGCTCCGTGCAGAGCATTGTAGACATAGAATTTTTGCAAAATACATACGGCTCTGAATGTGACAGAACCGTTGACTAAACTTCTCTCACGAGCAAACCATGATCACACCTTAGTAATCTTTCGGTGTTAATCACATAGCGATGTGAACTAGATTATTGACTCTAGTAAACCCTTTGGCTGTTGGTCACATGACGATGTGAACTATGGGTGTTAATCACATACATATGTGAATATTGGTGTTAGATCAGATGGTGATGTGAACTAGATTATTGACTCTAGTGCAAGTGGGAGACTGAAGGAAATATGCCCTTGAGGCAATAATGAAGTTATTATTTATTTTCTTAATTCATGATAAATGTTTATTATTCATGCTAGAATTGTATCAACCGGAAACTCAGTATATGTGTGAATACATAGACAAAACTTATAGTCCCTAGTATGCCTCTACTTGACTAGCTCATTAATCAAAGATGGTTATGTTTCCTAACCATAGACATGTGTTGTCATTTGATGAACGACATCACATCATTAGGAGAATGATGTGATGGACATGACCCATCTGTTAGCTTAACATTATGATCGTGTCAGTTTCATTGCTACTACTTTCTTCATGACTTCAAGTTCCCCAGACTATGAGATTATACAACTCCCGAATACCGGAGGAACACTTTGTGTGCTACCAAACATCACAACGTAAAAGGGTGATTATAAAGGTGCTCTACAGGTGTCTCCGAAGGTGTTTGTTGGGTTGGCATATATCGAGATTAGGATTTGTCACTCCGTGTTTGGGAGAGGTATCTCTGGGCCCTCTCGATAATACTCGTCACTATAAGCCTTGCAAGCATTGTAACTAATGAGTTAGTTGCAGGATGAAGTATTACGGAATGAGTAAAGAGACTTTCCTGTAACGAGATTGAACTAGGTATGATGATACCGACGATCGAATCTCGGGCAAGTAACATACCAATGGCAAAGGGAACAACGTATGTTGTTATGCGGTTTGACCAATAAAGATCTTCATAGAATATGTAGGAGCCAATATGAGCATCCAGGTTCCGCTATTGGTTATTGACCGGAGATGTGTCTCGGTCATGTCTACATAGTTCTCGAACCCGTAGGGTTCGCACGCTTAATTTTCGATGATGATTTGTATTATGAGTTATGTGATTTGATGACTGAAGATTGTTCGGAGTCCCGGATGTGATCACGGACATGATGAGGAGTCTCGAAATGGTCGAGACATAAAGATTGATATATTGGACAACTATATTCGGACACCAGAAGTGTTCCAGAGAAGTTTCGGATAAAACCGGAGTACGGGAGGGTTATCGGAACCCCCCGGGGGATTAATGGGCCTTAGTTGGCCTTAGTGGAGAAGAGAGAGGGCCGGCCAGAGGTGCCCCCCTTGCCCAGTCCGAATTGGACAAGGGAAGGGGGGCGCCCCCCTCTCCTTCCTTCTCTTCTCTCCTCTTTCCCTCTTCTCCTTCTTGGACTAGGAAAGGTGGGAGACCTACTCCTACTGGGAGTAGGAGTCCTCCCCCTTGGCGCGCCCCTTGTTGGCAGCCTGCCTCCTCCTCCCCTCCTTTATATATGGGGGAGGGGGGCACCCCAAAGACACACAAGTTGACAATTGTTATAGTCGTGTGCGGTGCCCCCCCTCCATAGTTACACACCTCGTTCATATAGTCGTAGTGCTTAGGCGAAGCCCTGCGCTGGTAACTTCATCATTACCGTCACCATGCCGTCGTGCTGGCGAAACTCTCCCTCGACCTTAGCTGGATCTAGAGTCCATGGGACGTCACCGAGCTGAACGTGTGCAGATCGCGGAGGTGTCGTATCTTTGGTGCTAGGATCGGTCAGATCGTGAATACGTACGACTACATCAACCGCGCTGTCATAACACTTCCGCTTTCGGTCTACGAGGGTACGTAGACAACACTCTCCTCTCTCGTTGCTATGCATCACCAAGATAGATCTTGCGTGATCGTAGGATTTTTTTTTGAAATTACTACGTTCCCCAACAAGAACAACTAACTAAAGGTAACCCCACGATAGAGTTCCACCGGGTGGGCATCGTGTAGTGCTCATGGGAAGCAAGCAAGCATCCTGCTTTGGAGGAAAGGTACGACAATATGGTTTTTTCCTTTTCATTATTTTTGTTTTCAAGTGTGTTGCTTATGTCATGTATGTGTGCCATGTGTGAAGAAAAAGTTGCATCATGCTTAACTACAAGTTGCACCAAGGAGTGCATGTTGCACTACGCACGAAGCACATGTTGTGTCACATGTGAAGTACATGATCCGTGCGGGGATGTTGCACTGCGCACAAAGCACATGTTGCGTCACACGTGAAGTACATGTTCCGATGGGGGAGTACATGTTGCACTACGCACGAAGCACATGTTGCGGAAAGTACACGTTGCACTATGCGAGGTACATGTTGCACCCGAGAGTATGGATTACATGGCAACGTGAGTACATGTTATGCTAGAGAGTACATGTTGTACTATATGAGAATCACAGATTGCACACAATGAGAATACACTAACTGAGGAGAGTACAAATATGTTACAGCGAATCCCAAGCACATTGCTATGGGGAGCACAATAGTTTGTCATATTTGGCCGTACAAATTACATCGAAAAAAGTTAGTCAAAACACATCAACATGGGATTTTGTTGGTCTCGAAACGACTAACACAATGGTAAAAACGGGTTGGTAATTTGGACACTCGATTCGATACATATTTTTTGCTGAATATGGAATCTTATAAAAAGAGTATGTAGCAACCCTCCCATCCCCTTCCGTTGGAAAGTCCACGAAACACAATGAGGGTGGTTTGGAATAACCATTGCAAATGGTATCCTTAATTAGTGATTTCTCGAAACATGGACTCTCCAACATGAAAATAAAACAAACAAAAAAGCTACTCAGTTTTTATTGAGTTAAAACGAAACTTTATTCATTAGATATAAGCAGTACATCGTTTGTGAGGAACATTACAATTTCATTCAGAGGCTCCTCAAACCAATTCGAAGTTGAAGAAAATCTAGCTAATTTAGCAAGTTCATGTGCTACTTTATTTGCCTCTCTATTACAATGTTCGAATCTAGTTATGAAAAAATCACATGCATAGTGAAAACAATCATCAAAAATTGCCGCCGCCGCACCCGTTGACTGTCCCCCGTCCTGCATGATCTGAATCACCTCCAGATTATCTGTGTTGATGATTAGGCGATTGCACCCCGCCCTTTGTGCTAATGTTAGTCCAAATTTGAGAGCTAAAGCTTCTATCATCAGAACATCCGCGCAATGGTCGGTCTTTCCATTTCCTCCTGCAATAAACCTACCTTTGTCGTCTCAGAAGACTTGCCCCATCGTACCCCTCAGCATGTCATAGTCAAAAGAGGCGTCAACATTGAGTTTCACAAAACCCCTAGAAGGGCAATGCCAACCCTCTTTTTTTATGGACGCCTTTGAAGATGATGCATTTACAAAATTGCATGTAAGGGCCCCATTGGTATCTGAGTTGCATTCTGAGTCAATTCCTTGTGCACTAATTTCGTTCTCTCCCACCATAGATACCAAGCTGAAAAAGCTACCCAGTTTGTTTGCTGCATCACATCCTCCATCTTGGCGATGGGCTGATCATCTTTCTCCTGCAATGAACCACCTATCCATATTTAAGATCTAGATGTGCATTTTTACAGTTACATGACCTAGAAGACACACCTTAAATACCAAGACCCCTTGTGTATTTTCCCCGGTCCTAGATTCTGGTAGTGATCAGATCATCTTCCCCTTTTCACCGAGCTCTCTAGAGCTCCCCATTCCTCTGCATCATGAAAAATTGCGCCAAGTTGAGCAAGCAACGGGACAGGGAAGCAGAAATGATGGGCGTTTTCTAGTGCATCAAGAAAGAACACTCCGTAAGCCCATTGCGTCGTGAAAATGGACAAAACTGACCCTTTTTCGTAAGTTCAACATAAAATGGCCTCATTCTGAAAATATTTCACACAGTGGCCCTTTTGCATGACGCCCGGGTCTAGGGCGTCATGCTAGATAGCATGACACTCCGGGATATGGTGTCATGCTATTTAGCATGACACCCTAGCCCGGGACGCCATGCTACATGTCACAGCAATGACGCCTTGGCCGGGGCGTCATGCTCTTTAGCATGGCGCCCCAGCCCCGGACGTCATGCGAGGGCCATTTTGTGAAATATTATCAGATTGAAGCCATTTTATGTTGAACTTCTGAAAAAGGGCCAGTTTTGTTCATTTTCAGCATTGCGTCTCTGAAGCTGTCCCCGTGGAAGAACTCTATCCCGAGTCACTTGACAGGAGAAGACCCAGTGTTTTAGGCGGGGTCTGCCAGCGGTTCAGTGTTGCATGGCGACCGCAATGTCGGTACTAGATTCCGAATGCGGACCGTAGGCTCCCGCGCTTTAGCCCGGTCCGCGACCGGATCTTCAAAGTTCGAATAGGTCTTCTGAATGCCATGGAAAGGTACCTGCTGATGGGGAAGAGCGGACATGCGTGCAAGTGGCCGTGTGTCAGTTAGTGCCGTTGCATTTGACTGCACGAGACGACGATCGAAGGGCCTCGCCTGGATTCATAGAACCTTCGCCGTCCCAGTGAGCTTTGTGTGGGGAAACGCACAGGGACCTCTTGTATCCATGCACGTCCACGTCTCATCCCGCATGTCCACGCTGGCAGCTTTTCTTCCAGTTTGGATAAGAAAAACACGGACTGCGTATCGCCAACATAATCCATTCAAAACCGTGTGTTTTCCACCGAACCTTCAGCCAAGCGCACAGAAACTTCCAAATTGCCAGCCAGCCAGCCTATGTGAAATACTGGCAGCTTGGAGCGGCGGTCAGTTAGCATTAATTAAGGGCATGTATAGCCTTAAACATTGCCCGTACAGTACAGTTAAGCTGTCTGTACGTACACGTAGGGCCATGTGTTAGTGTTAGTGTTAGCTAGCTGGAGTAGAGTACTTACGCACACTCGACAAGACAAGCATCTCCTGCAAGCTAATCAGGCCCGTTGTGTCCTGACCTTGCATCATTAGTCTACCCCGGACTTGGTACGGACTTGCAGTGCACGAGGCATGGCCACTCATCAGTGGACCTCCGACCGCTCTCTGTCCTGTACAGTACGCGTACCCGCTGGTTCATTAGCTGGTTACACGTCAGAAGGGATGGATCTAGAGCCGGTCGGGCCTACACTCGTACGCCCGGCCAGCCGCATGCACGCTAATTGTGAGGCTGCTGGTCCCTCTCCGCGCCCCGCCGTTTCCCCGTGCTCGCTATAGCGGGCAGACACCAGCTTGGGATCAGAATCCCGGCTCTGCCACACGTATCTCGCGGCCCATCACACGCATGCGTGCATGATTCGGATGTATAGTACTGGCAGAATTAAGCATATGGATCTACCGAGATCCGCTGCCATGTGACATGCACCTGGCCAGGGCAATCAGTGAATGATATTATTCCTGATCTGACGCCCCTGCATGCAGTGCAGTGCAGTGCAGGCTACGGACGGACCATCTTCATCTTCGGCCACCGATTAGCTGCCGTACGAGCGGCGGCAGCGGCAGAACGAATGGAGCCGTGGATGCCGGCGGATAGCGCTCCTGGACGGACGTACGCGTGAGGCCAAATGCGTAGATGCACCGGCGATTCCGTCGTCCCCCCGGCCATCAGGCGCCTGGACGCAGAGTTTTCTTTCATGAGCGCACGCACAGTCCGTGCCGACTACGTGCGGCGAAAGCTGCCCGGTTGTTCTGGTGCATGCATGCACGCCCGAGTCAGCGTCGGCGTCAAGGCTGCTTCAGTTGACTCGGCTGTCAGCGGACAAGGCAGCCGACTACAAGAGCATCGGAATTTTTTCGAAACGGGAGAGCATCGGAATATAGCGCTCAGGCAGCATTTATATTATACTACTACGAATATCGTGTTTATTAAGCCACAATAGAATCAACATACTAGCTAAGACCGACTATGAAAGCACTACTCCGGAGTATTATACCGATTTGCTGCCGTCCACTTCACCCTCAACTACAGAGTTGAGAGCGCCCATGTACTTTTGCCGTAAAAAGAGGACCACGGCCGCGAAAAGAAGAAAGCATTTCGTGCCGCACTCAATCCTCGTCCATCAATTTCCAGTTGCCGCAAAGCCCTTCTCATCTCGTCACCACAAAAACGACGCCACGCATGCACGGCAGCTGGGTTAAGAATCTATCAGCCCAGCAACACTACACAGTTGTGTACGGTGCGTTGGTAGTTGGTTTTCCATACCGCTGCACATATTTTCCCGACGGTTCACGCATGCCATGCGCTCTCGTTGCCTTCCCGGTCCGCGCACAGGCACGGCTTAGCGACCCGGAGCGCGACGGCTGACTTTTGCACGTCGCGTCGCGCCGGTGTGCTGCACCGGGCCACCACCGAGGCGAGCAGACACAGAGAGAAGAAAGAACCGAACGGATGAAGGGGACGAGAGGCCAACACTGCTGCTCGACCGCGACCCGCACACGAACGAGCACGAGCAGGGCGAATCATTGATGGATCCATCCGATTTTATGCGATCAGCGCGGCCACAAAAACAACGGAGTCGGAAACAGCTCTGGTTTTGGGGTTTTTTCTCCGGTTTGGGCTGCCGCGCGCGTTGCCCGCTGGGTTTGGCGGCTGTAATCCGGGTCGGCCGCCCCGGCAATACCGCCGATGACATGATCCAAACGTACGTACACATACCCGTGGCCGTCGCTTTCGCGTGAGTCCGGTCCGGTCCCGTTCGCGGGCCGGGATCCCACGCCCTTTCCCGCGTCTTTTCCCCGGTTGCCTTTGCGGGCGTTGCTCCCCTGTCACCCGGGTGGACTCTCCTCGCCGTGCACTGAACCTCCCCTGTTATTACAGTTGTATTCTTTTGTCCGCCTGCTCATCCGTTGGAACGACCAGTTGCTCTCCACCCTACTGACCCTTCCTTAGCCAAGCTAGCCGCATCATCCATCCATCGATCCATCGCTACTGGAGTACCATGATTTATGTCCGGCTTCCGTCCAGCTTCCAAGTGCTTCCTCCTTTCCCCTGGTAGTACCTTCGGTGCTCCAACACCTGGTATTTTATACTCCATGATGATATCCTAAAGGCGAAAAGGGCCGGTGATTGGCCGGGATGGCCTTGCGCCGTACCACTCGTTCCTGGCAATATATCTGGTCCGATTGGGATACAGCTGCCAGCCGGTCTGTCTACGACGGAATAGTATATGTATGTGCTCCGGCCTGGCCTGGCCTCCCATGACTGACAGGTCATCCTTGTTCTCATCTCCTTTTCTCCCCTTTCGTGTCCCACGGCCACGCACTCTGCCCACTTAAGTAATCGGGTCTTTCATTATTTTAGCTGACGCGAAAGTGCTGCGGTCTGTGCTATGCCAGTTGTGAGTGTGGACTTCCGGGGGAACGCCCACATGCATGCGTGCATGGCGCCAATACACTTTTCACGCGCTCTTTTTTAATCCAGGATCCTCATCAGCGCAAGATTAAATTTCAGTGAAATTGTCCTTCTAAAAGTTGAGATACCTCCATGGCTCCATCAGAAGCCACTACAGCACGTATAATGGTGGCTTCGTGAGACGTCGTGGTCGTACATGCATGCATGCATATCCATGCACTCGCTCGAGCGAGGTGCTGCGTCCATGAAGCAAAGATCTAAGCTAATGTGTCACTCTGCCACTCCTTTCTACTGTGCTTTTTGATCGATCCAGGACAATTTGGTGGCGCTGCACTTTTACTTCCACCCGAAGAAACATGCATGGAGTGCGCGCGCCAAGAAACGTAGCTGCAGCAGCTGGCCTCCCACTCACTATTCCAAGGATATTTACCAGATGACGAAAAGGCCTCCTGTGATTTGAGAATTGAGATCACCGTCATCGCGAACTACGGCCTCGGCCGATCCACTCGCGGCCGCCAGGTGTGGGCGGCTTGATCCGCTTTACAGCGCGCGCGCTTTTGCTGTGTCTGCCCCACAGTCGCCGATTCGCCATATCAAAACGATACGGATACGCCCAAAGCCAAAGGGCGTTACAGCCAGCCAGATCATCCGAAAAGAGGGTGGTAGACTGTGTGTTGGCCTTTGAGCTTTAGTCGAGGACAACGTGTGTTGCAACTCAGCAGAAAAGTTCATGGAGAGATCTTTGCCTGGGGCTCGTGGGGTATCTCGGTGGATTTGGAAAAATCCGCACTGTCGTGATGGGATGCCACGCGTTTGCTTATTAGACAGGTGGATCATCTGAAGAATCGACGATAACTATGTCAAAATTCCACCTCAAACAAAATATCAAAATTATTTTCCCTCCGTAAAGAAATATAAGAGCGCTTAGATCACTACTTTAGTGATCTAAATGCTCTTAGGCTCTGTTTGGATGTAGATATTGAAGGGCTTGGCATTGCATTGGCTCCAATGCCAAATATCTCATGACATTGACATTGAGCTTCAATGCCAAATATAGTGTTTGGATGTTCATGTATTTGGCACTTGGAATTTAAGGGAAGCAACAATTCCAATTCTTGTTTGGATGGACAAAGAGAATATCTCACTTTCATAACATTCATGATTTCTTATTCTCTCTAAAGCACACATACAAACATGCATCAGTTTTAAACTGACCACTACTAGTACTACTAGACCTGCAGCAAGACCAAGCTACTGTATTATACTTGCACTTACTTTTGCACTTCATTAGTTGCCTAATTGGTACAGTTACTGACTACGGTTGCCGTGATGAAAAGCACCAAATGGAGGTACACGATGCTATGCGGTACTGGTGTTGGCGCGCTGACAACTGGAAGGCCAGTGACGAGCTGTACGTCTGCAGTTCATGAACGAGCTTGGCGGCGTCCCCAGCAACCTGGCCGACGCCATCGGTGGCACATCGAGCAGGCTCGTCGACCGTACGAAGGAGCGTCTCCTGCTTGCCATCCGCACCAAGTGCTCGCACCTCCATGCTATTGTCGTTCGAGTGTCACAACTCACAACAGGCCGAGCTGAATGGATTGGCATTCTGCCGAGCAACTCAGGGGCATGACATCGCAGGTGTCGTCCCACCTATGCAACGTACATGAACTGGACACTGCCCTCGAAGACGTCGGTCATAGAGTCGTCGATGTCCATGGATATGCCCTTTCTCGAGTCGCTGCTGCATGGATCATGGGTCGGTCCTGGTGGCGAGGTACTCGTGCACGTCGTCGAGGCGTCCGATGTACTTGGCGAGCGGGGGCTCAAGCAGCGCAAGGATGAGGAGGATCCCCAGATGGGCGAAGCATAGGTCGAGTAGCAGGAGCTCCCACGCCGCCGAAGTTGGAGAGGGCGGCGAGGTAGGGATGCAGCATGCAGGGGATGCCCGGAGTTGGAGAGGACGGCAGGGTTCTCGTTCCAGCCAGGAGTCTCGTCTCCTTTTCTTTTTCGGTGCATGTCCAAGCGGTAAGTGAGGTGCGGTGGGAGGCGTGGGCGAATACCGCGGAAAACCGAGCGCGGGGATCGCGAATTCGCGGAGCGACGCGTCAGTGTTGGAAAAACTGGTTCGATATTCAGGTTGGATTCCAGGCGCGAATATCTCGACCATCCAAACAGCGGCTTTCGGGCTAGGCAAATGGCAATACCGATTCGAGGCCTGAATATCTACATCCAAACGGACTGTTATATTTGTTTACAGAGTGAGTAGTTCATTCATGTGTAAAGAATCGACTATAACTATATCAAAATTAGTTTTTTCTTTTTAGGGGTACTATATCAAAATTCACGTCCTCATCTTACGGTAGGCGCCACAACATGGGCTCTATTGCCCCGCGCACCTTTGGGGCGGTCGAGCGGGAACAATAGGACGAGTTGTTGGAATGCATTGCATTACACACTCCTTCTCTGGAGCCGGATTCCTTTGCGTGGCATCTCGAGCCGAATGGATCGTTTTCCACTAAGTCCTTATATCATGCCATTTTGGTGAATCTGGGTCCCACCGAGCTTACCGTGTTGTGGGAGCTTAAATTACCACTGAAGATCCGTATCTTCCTGTGGCAATGGGTGCGAGGCCGACTGCCCTCGGGCACGGAGGTCCTTAAACGTAATGGCTCGGGTGACGGCCTTAGTCCCCTATGTAGAGTACCGAAAGATTCCAACCATATCTTCTTCCGTTGACTGGCCGCGAGATTTCTTTGGAGTTGCTACCGGGAAGTAGTGGGAGGGACGTGGTGCCATCATAACCTCCCGGACATGTTCCGGGAGATTCTTAGCTCCCCCTCAACTAGTCGGCCCTCCCTATGGGTAGCCATGGGCACCCTGGCTTGGACCCTCTAGAATATTCGCAATAAGTTGGTGATCGAACACGTGATTCCTTGCTGTGTGACTGATGCCATTTTCAAAATATGTGGCTTTTTACAGCTCTGGAGACCGCTTAGCAAGCGGCGTGATTGCGACGCCATCGCCATCATTATCTCGGGTCTTCACTCCAATGCAGCCGCGATGGCACAGCCATCTCCCCCTCCACCCCCGGAGCCTGATTAGATCCTCTTTTTTATTTCTTTGGGGCTTGTTTGGTTGTGCCCCCAGCTAAACCTAGTTTATTTTGTTCCGGTACCTGAACTTGTACTTTCGTGTGGTTGGATGCTTGGCGTTTGTGTTTTATAATATAATAAAGCGGGGGAAACCCTTTTCTCTATATCAAAATTAGTACAAGAAGAGTGAAAAAAAGACCACAATGGGCCTTCCTAAGAAAACAAACAAAATAAATCATATGCTTCCCGGAGAAGTAGTGGCGTAGCCAAACAATTTATATTAGGAGAGCCAAGTGTTGTTAAAACTTATTGGGAGGACCAAACCATTAAAACATTGTTTTTTAGCAACAAATAATCACTAATTTACATAGTTCGTTAGCAAATGCAGTCAATCCTTGATGTTAGGGGGAGGGCCTACTGATCCCCTTGTCTCTGCCACCAGATTTGCTTCCATGGGATGCACATATGTTCTTCTCGGGGAAAAATATGCTTCTCAGAAAGGGAAAAATATGTTTGTTCGTGTAGGCATAGATTTGCTTCCGTGAGTTGTGCTTCTCGAAAAGGAAAGAAAAAGACTTATGCTAGATAATTGCTTTGCCGAGGCATTCTTGCTTGTTAGTTACACGTGCTTTCACAAGAAGCGCATATTTGTTTTTGCGATAAGCACAACTATGTTTCTCAAAAAGAGAAAAAAAGGTATTAAAAAAAAACTGTGCTTCTGGTTCTAGATTGTTTCTTCGGGTTTTTTGTGGGAAAAAAATCATCAGAACCTATTAACATGGATCTATTTAAAATATCCCAACACGAAAAATCCAACAGTCAAAACGGTTCAGGATTTGGACGCACGGTTCAATAGATAAAATATTTTAAATAAATGAATCTACGAAAAAAAAGTCTAGGTTGTGACAAGTGGCATATTTGCAGTAAGCCACTTGTCAACGCCCGAATAGGTGGGAGTGACTTTTGCAAGGGAAACCCTTAACTAATGATTTCGGGATAAGAAGCACAAATGATAGGGAGCGCACGGCTATGCCTCCTTTATGCGAGACATTAGCTTGCCTCGCATAGAGCGCTAGCCAGTAACCATGTGGATTCATCGTGCTGTCATCATGTATTTTTTATATTTTAAAATTACTAAATACAATATATGAAAAGTTAAGATGATCTTTTATACTCCTTATGACACATTTCAAAACATTCATTGCAGTGTAAAAATGTTCATTCAACTTTTAGAAAATGGTTGTACCATTAAAAATTGTATGTGACATTAAAAAAAATCACAGATTTCCAAAAATGTACGTGATTTTTCTAAATATTATAAAGTATTAAAAAATGTGTGTGTAATTCAGAAAACTGTTTCATACCATTCACAAATATGTATGTTACATTTTAAAAATGTTCATGCATTTCAAAAATATGTTTGTGACATTTTCGAAATGTTAATCAATGTGAAAAATGTTGCATATCTTAAAAAATGTTACATTTATTTGAAAAAATGTTTAACATGATTTGAAAAAATGTTCAAAAACATGTATTTTAAAAAACTGTTAATACGTGTTTAAAAAAAGTTGGCGTGTATAATTTTTTTAGATGTATATGGAAAATGTACAATGTGTATGGAAAAAAGGTAGACATCAAAAAATATGTTTAAAATAATATTAATCATGCATTTGAAAATTCTTAAACATCTATAAAACATTTGTAACTACATTCTCACATGTATTTTTTGATTCATGACTTTTTGCGACCAGAAAACGAATGAAATCAGAAAGATAAACCACCGCTGCAAAAAATGATCATCTGCAAAGCATAGATAGTTAAGTGTGAGCCTCAACCAGCCTTGTGAATAAACTAGATTGAAGCGATTGCTGCGAAAAATGGACTTAAACGAAGCACATCATCTATTGGACGAGGTTTGCCTAAAAGCAGGCACCTTTTAAAATTGCGTAATAGCTTACTAATCGAGCGCCCTTGCGCTAAAAATGATCTCAAAAAGTGGATTAATCGGACGATGACAAAGGGAGAGTACCATTCAACATGTATACTCACAACAATGAAATTTCTAGTAAAACGAAATGCGGGAAACATAATTATGAAACTAATCCCTTCGACTCCTCGTGTTGGAAGACACCGATTGAGGGAACTCCTGGATAAGTAGAGGAAAAAAAAGTAGAGGAAAAAAATCTTGAAAAACACATACCCCCCCCCCCCCTAAAGGGGAGCATTCAGTCCCTTCATGACTTCTCTCTTTCTTTTTTATAAGATACCCTTCAAATCAAAAAGGGAAAATAGCAAAGTGCTTTCTGCTATATGGACCAGATGCTCTTAATATAGGGTGCTAGCTTCCCCCACGATAAAAAACTGAAGAAAGAAACATAGAAGATGAATAAAGAAATAAAATAATAATAATAAAACCGTGAGATCCAAAAAGAAATGTGAGAATGCAACGCCAAGCTAGAGGCAAGACCTACTTACATGTAGCGCCCTCAATGCGGCTATATCTCCCACGTGTCGAAGCACGACTTAGAGGCATAACCGCATTGAAAGCAATGTCGCAAGTGAGGTAATCTTCACACAACCCATGTAATACATAAGGGAAAGAGATACATAGTTGGCTTACAATCGCCACTTCACACAATTACATGAATAAAGCATTACATCATCCAGATACAATCAAGGTCCGACTACGGAACCAAAATAAAAGAAGAACCCCAAATGCGACAAAGGTCCCCGATCGACCCCAACTGGGCTCCAATACTGATCAACTAAAACGAAACAACACAAAGGGCAAGATCTTCTTCGAGCTCCTCCTGAGCTTGGTTGCGTCATCTGCACAGACTCATCGACACCTGCAAGCTGGTTTTGGAAGTATCTGTGAGCCACGGGGACTCAGCAATCTCGCACCCGCGAGATCAAGACTATTTAAGCTTATAGGAAGGATGGAGTAATGAGGTGGAGCTGCAGCAAGCGACTAGCATATATGGTGGCTAACATACGCAAATGAGAGCGAGAAGAGAAGGCAAAGCACAGTCGATAAGAGTATGATCAAGAAGTGATCCTATAGCAACCTACGTCAAGCATAACTCCAACACCGTGTTCACTTCCCGGACTCCGCCGGAAAGAGACCATCACGGTTACACACACGGTTGATGTATTTTAATTAAGGTCAACTTCGGGTTTTCTACAACCGGACGTTAACAAATTCCCATCTGCCCATAACCGCGGGCACGACTTTCGAAAGTTCAAATCCCTGCAGGGGTGTCCCAACTTAGCCCATGACAAGCTCTCACGGTCAACGAAGGAATAGACCTCCACCCGAGACGTTCCGATCAGACTCGGTATCCCGGTACAACAAGACATTTCGACAGGGTAAAACTAAACCAGCAACACCGCCCGAATGTGCCGACAAATCCCGATAGGAGCTGCACATATCTCTTTCTCAGGGCACACTCAGATAGGTCAAGCTACGAGTAGAACCAACCCTCAAGTTTCCCCGAGGTGGCCCCGCAGGCTGCCCAGTTCGGACCAACACTCAGAGGAGCACTGGCCCGGGGGGGTAAAATAATGATGACCCTTGAGTCCGCGAAACCCAAGGGAAAAAGAGGCTAGGTGGCAAATGGTAAAACCAATGTTGGGCATTGCTGGAAGAGCTTTACTTAAGGCGAACTGTCAAGGGGTTCCCATAATAGCCCAACCGCGTAAGGAACGCAAAATCCGGGAACATAACACCGATATGACGGAAACTAGGGCGGCAAGAGTGGAACAAAACACCAGGCATAAGGCCGAGCCTTCCACCCTTTACCAAGTATATAGATGCATTAATTAAGTAAGATATATTGTGATATCCCAACAAGTAAACATGTTCCAACAAGGAACAACATCTCCGTGTTCCAACAAGGAACAAACTTCAATCTTCACCTGCAACTAACAACGCTATAAGAGGGGCTGAGCAAAGCGGTAACATAGCCAATCAACGGTTTGCTAGGACATGGTGGGTTAGAGGTTTGACATGGCAATTTGGGAGGCTGACAAGCAAATGGTAGGCATCGTAGCATTGGCATAGCAAAAGAGCGAGCAAACTAGCATAGCAAAGATAGTAGTGATTTCGAGGGTATGATCATCTTGCCTGAAATCCCGCAAGGAAGAAGAACGAGTCCATGAAGAAGACAAACGGACGTAGACGAACGAATCCTCACAACTCCGGAACGAAACCGAAGCTAACGAGAGAAGCAACCCGGAAAGAGACAAACAACATGGTAAACACACAAGCATAAACAAGTCATGATGCACAAACAAGTATGATGCATGTCCAGTTTAATGAGGCATGGCATGGCAAAGTGCAACAAACAATACTACAAGTTAAGTGGAGCTCAATATGCAACGAGTTGCATGTTGACGGAACACCACATCAATTATTTAGTTCTCTCTCGTTATGTACCCAACAATATTAAGTGTTGTTAACCATGGCAAGAGGGTGAAGCAAATGAAAACTACCTATCTAGGCAAGTTTAAATGAGGCCGGAAGCAACGAACAACAATTCCGGAAACTCCCCATATGCATATTTTAGATTAGGTCCTGTTCTGCCCTAAACACAATTTTAGAGTTGTTTAATATGCAAATAAAGGTCACCATGATAAACTAGGCAAAATTCTACCCCATTTACATATAAAGTTTATTAAAATTGGAGTTACGGTTATTTAGTTATGAAATAAATCATTTTAACATGGCATAGGAGCAAATTAATGCAAATAGCATTTTTAACATTTTAAACATGGATGAAAGTTGGATATTATTAATCTACACAAAATTCTGAGCAAGTTTTATATATAACTTATTTTAATCCGATGCACGGTTGGTGAGTTATTAAATGCATGAACTAGGGGGACTAAACTGTAAAACTGGCAGTCTCAGGAATAATAGGAAAAATCGCAGGCGCTGAAAAAAAATACTTCACGGGCCGAATCTGAGGAAGCCCAGCAGCGAAGGAAAAAAGATAGAGGAGGGGGCGTTGGGGGCGGCTCACTCTGGGCCTTGGAGGCGCGGCCCAAAATGAAGAGGACGGAGGCCGAGGCGAGGCCGGCTGGAGCTGGGCCTTGGGGCGCTCGCGCTGGGGAAGCAGGCCGGTGGGAGATGGATCTGGCCCGGTTCGGAGGAGGTGGCCCACTCGAGCGCGGGCGGTCTGGGCCTGGAGGCGCGGGAGGCTGGACCGCGGGGAGCTGGGCTTTCGCGGGGGCGCGGGCGAGCTGGGCTGGTGCGGAGGCCCACGAGGAGGGGCTCGTCTCCCTCGATCCCGATCGGATCGAGGAGGCAGGGCGGCGGCGCCCGATGGTGAAGCCGGCGAGGGACGGCGGGGCTTCCCCGGCTGCGGCACGGGAAGCAGCGGGGATGGGGAGAGGCGGATCCGACGAGGGAAGGCCCGGATCCGGCGACGACGCGGCAAGACGGGGCCGGCGGGGAGCTTGGTAGGTGGCGGCACGGGAGAAGTACGGCGGGGTCGAAGCGCGGTGGAGACAGGCGGCGGGCGGCGGACGGCGTCGGGGAGGACGAAGGCGGCGCCTCCCGGGCGGCGACGCGAGGAGATGGACCCGCGCGGGCCGGTTGCGGGCTTTCTGGGCCCGGCGGCGAAGTGGGGAGGCTGGGCGCTGACGTGGCGCGCGGTGAGTGGAGGGGAAGCGGCGGCGGGGTGACATGTCGCGCTCTCATTGGGCGGAGTGAGGTGGCGCGCGGGGACGGACATGTCCGGCGCGGGCGAAATTGTCCGGCGGCGCGAGGTGGACGAAGGTTAGGGTTTGGACCGCGCGAAAAATTCGGAGGGGATCACATATTTATAGGTAGAGGGGGCTAGGAGAGTCCAAAAGAGGTGCGGTTTTCGGCCACGCGATCGTGATCGAACGACCGAGACGATGGAGCAGAGTTAGGTGGGTTTTTGGGCCAAATTGGAGGGGTGTTGGGCTGCAACACACACGAGGCCTTCTCGGTCCCTCGGTTAACCGTTGGAGTATCAAACGAAGTCCAAATGATACGAAACTTGACAGGCGGTCTACCGGTAGTAAACCAAGGCCGCTTGACAAGTCTCGGTCCAATCCGGAAATGTTTAATCCCCACACAAGAAAGAAAGGTAGAAATGATCACCGGAGGAGAACGAAGCGCCGGAATGCAAAACGGACAACGGGGAAAATGCTCGGATGCATGAGACGAACACGTATGCAAATGAAATGCACATGATGACATGATATGCAATGCATGACACGCAAGCAATGACAAGGCAACACCAGCGAATAACTGAACTACACCTGGCACATCGGTCTCGGGGCGTTACAACACTCCACCACTACAAGAGGATCTCGTCCCGAGATCTAGAATGGCATCGGAGGGAAAACGGAAGAGAAAGAGAATAGGTAAAACTAAGTTGCTTCTTTGACAAACGAGTGAAACCACAAACCTTGAAAAAAAGGTTAGGCCGTTTCGAGAAAAGAATACAACGGAGATGAACGAAGCTGAAAACACTCGTTAGAAAAGTGGAACAAGGGAAAACAACTTCGGGTAGCACTCCGGTTGAGAAGTTATGCAAGACTTGATACGGTGAAAAGAACTTGAGCAGAGGACACGACACTCCGGTTACACAAGATAGAGAAGGAATAAGACTGATATAATTTGGACAGCACTTCGACTGTAAATGGAAGAAATTGAACATGATCTTGACAAACCGAGATGAGGAGTGAAAAGAGCAACATCACTAGACTCCCGGGAGAAAGAATAGAATAAAGATAATTGAAATAAGAGAATTGAGAAGAAAATGTCAATTTCTGCCACAAAAGAGTTTGAAAAGGCATCTTTAGGAGAAGGGTCGAACGGAGTTGTTGGAAAACCAACAATGAAAAAACTAAGCTTGATATGGTCTTATGGAATATATCTCAAATATATGAGGTGACAATCTGCCACTCACGGGAAAGAATTGGATTGGAATGAACAAGGAGACGAGAAAGCTATATCACCGGAAGGATAATGAAGAACTTGGGTCATTTATAAGCACCATAGACAACAACAAACCTTAGGGAAGGCTTTAGGTGGAATATGACACAAGATAACTCCAACAACGAGGTTGATGGATTTAAAAATAACTCATTCTTAACAACATGTGAATCATGGAACATGAACTCAAATTATCAAGAATGACATAATACCACCTCCAAAATATGGTAGAAAGAATTGCACTCCGGATTACCATATGAAGAAAGCTTGAGCTCCTTAAGAAAGAATCTCGATGAAAACTTTGAGAAGGGAATTAAATCCTTGATGAACCATCATGTAGAACCTCCATGAAGAACTCCGGTAAACAAAAGGAATAAAAAAGAAAGAGAAATTGAAAACACAAGGTGAATCCTTGCAATGATTTAGATGGATCTCCGTGATAATTAAAGCTTGGAACTCCGGGAAAAAGAGAAGATGAAACAAATGGAAACAAGAATTTGATGAGCCTCAGGAATAAGGAATTAATATCTTGGGTGAAACAAGAATAAGAATTACATTATGCTTATCCTTCACCATTTTAAAATTGATGACAAGCAACGGATTTGGCATACTACTTATTCTCGTAGAAAGGATTAAGATAGATATTGCGCAAACTTGAGAAAGTCTTCAACTATCCACCGGTAGAATTTAGAAAGTACGAATGCATAGATATGATACACGAAGGAAGAAAACTCTTGAACGAACCACCGGTAGGATTGGAACAACAAATGAATTGATATGATGAACAAGGAAGAGAGATCTTGAAAGAACCACGGTAAGAATTAAAAATGAACAAAGAAAAGATAAGGAAGACACCGGGAAGAATTTGCAAATACACGAAGATGCTTGAGAGGATTTAGATACATGAGAACGACGAGATCACGAGCCGATTAAAGATCACTTGCACGAAGCATCGGTAAAATTTGGAGAATGATAGCTGAAAGCTGAGAATGAATAAACCTGAATTGATGGACTCCGGATAATCAAACCGAGAAGACTCTTGAATTACTCCGGATGGATGAAAAGAATTCTCACGATCAAAACAATTACGAGAGGATGGCAACAAGCTAGAATCACGAATCTTGAAGAGAATGGAGCGAGATTAAAGAGAAACTCTTCTTCGGTCTTCAAATGATGAGAATGACAACGAGAAACACCACCAAGAATTATTGAGGCACACCGGAAGAATCAAAAGCGAAGAGGTTGAGCCAACTATGAAAAGAATTTGAAAGATCTTGGAGAAAAGCATTTGACTAATGATAACTCATTCTTACGTCAAACTTGGAGAAGAATTTGGGAATAGCACCAGAATAATTAGAAGAGTCAGGTAAGATCCTGGGAAAAAAAACCCTGTGGGTTAGGGCCCACTCAAAAGAAAACACCGTTGAAATGATTTAAAAGAGAGAAAGCACCGGTTGAATTAAATGGCTAGAATGAGATCACATCCTCAAAAGAGTTTGAACGAAAACAGAGTGGAAACACGAATCTTTGAGATATCTTGAGCATTCCAGAACAATAGAATAGCGAGAAATGAATAAATATGAGGAGCACCGTCAAGAGAAGGTATTGAAATGAGGAAAAAGGTATGATCAACAAAACTTGACTTGAATCCACCGGAGAAGAGAAAGGAATGAGGAATGACAAACTTGAAGCTCCATTAGAATCTTCATGAGAATCACCGGATAAGAACATTGACGGAAAAGAATGGAGAAACTTCCCATCAATAAAATGGATACTCGAT
Organism: Triticum dicoccoides; assembly: GCF_002162155.2. Classification (NCBI taxonomy): domain Eukaryota; kingdom Viridiplantae; phylum Streptophyta; class Magnoliopsida; order Poales; family Poaceae; genus Triticum; species Triticum dicoccoides. Next base: position 535,073,596 of record NC_041391.1, on the reverse strand, counting down.
TAAGAAATCTGAGTCCTTGAAGAAAAACAAAAGGGAGGGAGGGTGGGAAAAACAAAGGCAACTTGGAGACGGATGAAATAACACCGTTGAGAAGAAGAGATAATTGATCTTGCTGATGTTGAAGTGATCGGATCCACTTGAAGAGAAAGACGCCGGTTGAAAAGGATTGACATGACAATCTTGATTGTCGAGAAGGATTGGTATTCACATTGGAGTATGAAAACACCATTTGGGGAAGGTATGGAATCAACATTTGACTTCGAAGCAACTCGAATACCACAACTCAAAACAAAACAAAGGATTGGCTTGCAAAATAAGCCAGAACAAACATATGATAGAGATTTCGTCCGAAGTTTTCGTGGTGGGGCCTACACGGGCTTGAGTGTACAGCACCATCATGTACAAGGCAGTGCACATGACATACGAAGTGTCCCCGAGTTGGCATAGCCAAGGACTCTTTAAGACACAACAAGACCATTGTAAAATCGACCGTGAATAGGTGGACCACTAGACGTCGAACCCCAATTTCATATCATACATCCGTCGGAAAGATATCCTAAGAGCTACTTGAATTCCCACCTATGAAACTCCCGAAATTTTCAGGTTATGCAATCAGGTGTTGGGGATACAGGGAAAGCATAATATCTCACCCAAAACTAACAAATCCTACATCCAGCTGTATCCATCCTTCAACACATAACCAAGAAACCTTCGGAAATCGTCTACCTCAACCTTCGAAAAGCATCCTTTATACAAGTCATGGCAATACTCCCATACTCACCTCAGTACTGGGTTATCGGGGTTATCTCACCAACGAACTGCATAAAAGAGATTTTCGATGTCGGCGTACTAAACTCAGGTATTCCAGAACTGCAACGATAAAATTATGATGACAACACCTCAGAGCTCAACTCCCCGGGACACTTCCACTAAACCCCTGACAGGAGGCACCAAGACAATGTTCTCATCATAAAACCATCGGAACGATTCCAAGATACCCGCGTGATCCTAAATTTTTTTAGTGAAATTTGAGAAGAGAAGAGTCAAAACTCTACGTCAGGATGCCTTACCAGAGCGATGAGGAGACTGGGAAGTAAAAAGAATTCCTAAACTCTCCGATATATAATTCCTAAATGACTCAAAACATTTTTTTCTAGACTCAAACTCGGCCGCTAAAAACGATCAATCAGTGGGGCTCCTAAGGTCGGGGAAGGCTCTGATACCAACTTGTAGCGCCCTCAATGCGGCTATATCTCCCACGTGTCGAAGCACGACTTAGAGGCATAACCGCATTGAAAGCAATGTCGCAAGTGAGGTAATCTTCACACAACCCATGTAATACATAAGGGAAAGAGATACATAGTTGGCTTACAATCGCCACTTCACACAATTACATGAATAAAGCATTACATCATCCAGATACAATCAAGGTCCGACTACGGAACCAAAATAAAAGAAGAACCCCAAATGCGACAAAGGTCCCCGATCGACCCCAACTGGGCTCCAATACTGATCAACTAAAACGAAACAACACAAAGGGCAAGATCTTCTTCGAGCTCCTCCTGAGCTTGGTTGCGTCATCTGCACAGACTCATCGGCACCTGCAAGCTGGTTTTGGAAGTATCTGTGAGCCACGGGGACTCAGCAATCTCGCACCCGCGAGATCAAGACTATTTAAGCTTATAGGAAGGATGGAGTAATGAGGTGGAGCTGCAGCAAGCGACTAGCATATATGGTGGCTAACATACGCAAATGAGAGCGAGAAGAGAAGGCAAAGCACGATCGATAAGAGTATGATCAAGAAGTGATCCTATAGCAACCTACGTCAAGCATAACTCCAACACCGTGTTCACTTCCCGGACTCCGCCGGAAAGAGACCATCACGGTTACACACACGGTTGATGTATTTTAATTAAGGTCAACTTCGGGTTTTCTACAACCGGACGTTAACAAATTCCCATCTGCCCATAACCGCGGGCACGGCTTTCGAAAGTTCAAATCCCTGCAGGGGTGTCCCAACTTAGCCCATGACAAGCTCTCACGGTCAACGAAGGAATAGACCTCCACCCGAGACGTTCCGATCAGACTCGGTATCCCGATACAACAAGACATTTCGACAGGGTAAAACTAAACCAGCAACACCGCCCGAATGTGCCGACAAATCCCGATAGGAGCTGCACATATCTCTTTCTCAGGGCACACTCAGATAGGTCAAGCTACGAGTAGAACCAACCCTCAAGTTTCCCCGAGGTGGCCCCGCAGGCTGCCCAGTTCGGACCAACACTCAGAGGAGCACTGGCCCGGGGGGGGGGGTAAAATAATGATGACCCTTGAGTCCGCGAAACCCAAGGGAAAAAGAGGCTAGGTGGCAAATGGTAAAACCAATGTTGGGCATTGCTGGAAGAGCTTTACTTAAGGCGAACTGTCAAGGGGTTCTCATAATAGCCCAACCGCGTAAGGAACGCAAAATCCGGGAACATAACACCGATATGACGGAAACTAGGGCGGCAAGAGTGGAACAAAACACCAGGCATAAGGCCAAGCCTTCCACCCTTTACCAAGTATATAGATGCATTAATTAAGTAAGATATATTGTGATATCCCAACAAGTAAACATGTTCCAACAAGGAACAACATCTCCGTGTTCCAACAAGGAACAAACTTCAATCTTCACCTGCAACTAACAACGCTATAAGAGGGGCTGAGCAAAGCGGTAACATAGCCAATCAACGGTTTGCTAGGACATGGTGGGTTAGAGGTTTGACATGGCAATTTGGGAGGCTGACAAGCAAATGGTAGGCATCGTAGCATTGGCATAGCAAAAGAGCGAGCAAACTAGCATAGCAAAGATAGTAGTGATTTCGAGGGTATGACCATCTTGCCTGAAATCCCGCAAGGAAGAAGAACGAGTCCATGAAGAAGACAAACGGACGTAGACGAACGAATCCTCACAACTCCGGAACGAAACCGAAGCTAACGAGAGAAGCAACCCGGAAAGAGACAAACAACATGGTAAACACACAAGCATAAACAAGTCATGATGCACAAACAAGTATGATGCATGTCCAGTTTAATGAGGCATGGCATGGCAAAGTGCAACAAACAATACTACAAGTTAAGTGGAGCTCAATATGCAACGAGTTGCATGTTGACGGAACACCACATCAATTATTTAGTTCTCTCTCGTTATGTACCCAACAATATTAAGTGTTGTTAACCATGGCAAGAGGGTGAAGCAAATGAAAACTACCTATCTAGGCAAGTTTAAATGAGGCCGGAAGCAACGAACAACAATTCCGGAAACTCCCCATATGCATATTTTAGATTAGGTCCTGTTCTGCCCTAAACACAATTTTAGAGTTGTTTAATATGCAAATAAAGGTCACCATGATAAACTAGGCAAAATTCCCCATTTACATATAAAGTTTATTAAAATTGGAGTTACGGTTATTTAGTTATGAAATAAATCATTTTAACATGGCATAGGAGCAAATTAATGCAAACAGCATTTTTAACATTTTAAACATGGATGAAAGTTGGATATTATTAATCTACACAAAATTCTGAGCAAGTTTTATATATAACTTATTTTAATCCGATGCACGGTTAGTGAGTTATTAAATGCATGAACTTGGGGGACTAAACTGTAAAACTGGCAGTCTCAGGAATAATAGGAAAAATCGCAGGCGCTGAAAAAAAATACTTCACGGGCCGAATCTGAGGAAGCCCAACAGCGAAGGAAAAAAGATAGAGGAGGGGGCGTTGGGGGCGGCTCACCCTGGGCCTTGGAGGCGCGGCCCAAAATGAAGAGGACGGAGGCCGAGGCGAGGCCGGATGGAGCTGGGCCTTGGGGCGCTCGCGCTGGGGAAGCAGGCCGGTGGGAGATGGATCTGGCCCGGTTCGGAGGAGGTGGCCCACTCGGGCGCGGGCGATCTGGGCCTGGAGGCGCAGGAGGCTGGACCGCGGGGAGCTGGGCCTTCGCGGGGGCGCGGGCGAGCTGGGCTGGTGCGGAGGCCCACGAGGAGGGGCTCGTCTCCCTCGATCCCGATCGGATCGAGGAGGCAGGGCGGCGGCGCCCGATGGTGAAGCCGGCGAGGGACGGCGGGGCTTCCCCGGCTGCGGCACGGGAAGCAGCGGGGATGGGGAGAGGCGGATCCGATGAGGGAAGGCCCGGATCCGGCGACGACGCGGCAAGACGGGGCCGGCGGGGAGCTTGGTAGGTGGCGGCACGGGAGAAGTACGGCGGGGTCGAAGCGCGGTGGAGACAGGCGGCGGGCGGCGGACGGCGTCGGGGAGGACGAAGGCGGCGCCTCCCGGGCGGCGGCGCGAGGAGATGGACCCGCGCGGGCCGGTTGCGGGCTTTCCGGGCCCGGCGGCGAAGTGGGGAGGCTGGGCGCTGACGTGGCGCGCGGTGAGTGGAGGGGAAGCGGCGGCGGGGTGACATGTCGCGCTCTCATTGGGCGGAGTGAGGTGGCGCGCGGGGACGGACATGTCCGGCGCGGGCGAAATTGTCCGGCGGCGCGAGGTGGACGAAGGTTAGGGTTTGGACTGCGCGAAAAATTCGGAGGGGATCACATATTTATAGGTAGAGGGGGCTAGGAGAGTCCAAAAGAGGTGCGGTTTTCGGCCACGCGATCGTGATCGAACGACCGAGATGATGGAGCAGAGTTAGGTGGGTTTTTGGGCCAAATTGGAGGGGTGCTGGGCTGCAACACACACGAGGCCTTCTCGGTCCCTCGGTTAACCGTTGGAGTATCAAACGAAGTCCAAATGATACGAAACTTGACAGGCGGTCTACCGGTAGTAAACCAAGGCCGCTTGACAAGTCTCGGTCCAATCCAGAAATGTTTAATCCCCACACAAAAAAGAAAGGTAGAAATGATCACCGGAGGAGAACGAAGCGCCGGAATGCAAAACGGACAACGGGGAAAATGCTCGGATGCATGAGACGAACACGTATGCAAATGAAATGCACATGATGACATGATATGCAATGCATGACACGCAAGCAATGACAAGGCAACACCAGCGAATAACTGAACTACACCTGGCACATCGGTCTCGGGGCGTTACATTACATCCCGCGGTGGGAAAGAAATAGCTCTTGTGCAAATGATATGTGTCGCTGATTGCGAGTGTTATCATAACGATCGCCTACATGGATTGTGCAGCCGGGTCGACCCACTGACCGGTTTTCTTTCTTCCTCGGTTGAAGCTTTAACCGCTCACCCTTTTTTTTTTCCTTTGCACCTCGTCTCCATTGTACATTTGTTGCGGCTCATCTACTTTCTTATTCCCCCGTAGGTTAGTTCTTGTCGCGGGATTTGTTTATTCATTTTTCGTCCGTGTTTCGCATTCGTTGACCTTGTTTTAATATGTGGTTATTCTCTTCGGGTGCGTCTTTTTATTCGAGAGTTTGGTGTTCTCAAGGTACTAGATGAAATCAAGCCATGCATGATGGAGTTTGAAGGTACTTCACATCTTATATCCATTCCTTCGGTTGATGCAATTCCTTTAGTTTTTTTTTAATTTAGTCATCTTGCATAGTCCTTGTTTTTTTGCATGTTTTGGTTGACCACAAGGTTCGATCTGATTTGCTCAAACACTTCACTTTTATAAAGAGTAACATCATGAGCTGGTAGTGTTCTGTGTATTATTTTTTGGCTTGTGCATGGTTCCTTTGTTTTTTAGCAATTGATGCTTTTTAAGATAGTTGGTACTTTTCTTTCTGGTCTTGAAAATATTTTAGATAATTTTATTGTGTACATTTTGCTGCACTCACATCTATTTGTCATTGTCATTGACTTTCACAGTGGTTGCATTGTCTTTGGTTCTTGTGACCTTCGCAACCCACTTTCTATTATTGGACTTTTTCGCCATCCACGCTGGTCGCAGGTGCATGCTACATTTCGCACCAGCATTTTGTTTTTCATTTCCTACGGGATTGAATGAGTATAGTTGATTTTATACTGTTCTCGGAGCCATGAAATTTTCCATGTTTGTTTTTAGGGGTTTTCAGTGACTTTATCTAATTAGTCCGTTGATGGACAATTTAGCTCACATGATTTATGATATTTTACTCTCGAGAATCACCAAGGATTTTTTTTGTTGGGTTCTTATTATATTTTTTTTGGACTCTATTATATTGGAAAGATATATAGAATCAGTGAATTATTTTTTTACTTTCCATGTCTCCACATGAGCAAGATAAGGAGTTGTTTGGAAGCAAGACATGAAGAATATAATGCATTTTCAGTTTTATATTTCCTATGTTGTATGTACCTCGGTCGATGGAATTAAATATTAATCTATTGCTAATTAATTTGAGTATGCGACTTTTAGTCCATATATTAAATCTTGACCTACAGCTGATTAATTTGACTGGGCTATCTCTAGTCCATAGATTAAATCTTAACATATTGCTAATTAATTTAAGTGGGCTATTTTCAATATGCTACTTCCACAGTCATGTCCTACTTGATTGATGAAGGAGCTACACTAATTTTGATTTTTTTTCTGTGCTAGTTCTTCTTGCCTCAATTTATGCATGTCATAAATTTTCTGTTTTCTTTGATTATTCTTTAGAACGTAATGTGTATAATGTTGTAGTCTCACCAACTCAAACTTTTTTTCTACGATATGTTTGGAGCAAAAGAGTACATGGCATGATTTTTCTGTTTCATTTTTGAGAAGTAATCTGGTTAATTTGTATAATGTTCACCATATATTAAAAATCATTCCTTGCTTGTGGAAGATGTAAGTTTGACAAGCCCTTAGAGGATAGCTAGTAGTAGGTCCCAAATTTAGGGTTCTTCGTTTTCCTGTTCTACATGGTATGCTGAGGAATATTCGAGACATGTGAAAGAATGGTTTAAACAAAGAAAGAAAATGGATGGCCAATAAACTATGTTTTCTGCTCAGGTTCTTAGCATTTTGGTTTATCTTAATGGGGTTGTCCTCTTGATCAAATGTTCTTCTGGTTTGTTTCTATAGACGACTATTCGTGCGTCCAATTTTTATTTCCATCACAAGATTTTTTTCACTCGGCAAAGAACAAGCTGGAAGAAGATGCCCTCCAAAATTGTCCATCGACATGATTCTCACCCTTACCTTCACAAGTTTGTGGGGCACAACGACAAGTTCATCATTTCCCACATCCGTATGATGAACAGTGAACTGTGTTTATTAATTCTAGCTAGTCCTCTTTTCATTTGAAACTTGAACCAAATGAACCAGTTGCCTCATTCTAAAAACAATAGTTTCTCCATCTGTGAATTAAAGTTGATGTCCTGTAAAAATTGAACCGCTACTCAGTTTGCTGATATTTCCTTGTTATTTTTTTAAATTATTATTGCAAGTTTTTCCACAACGAACAAGTTGAAAATAAGATGCCATCAGAACGATTTCAGGAAAGTTGATCTATGTCCACAATGTACATGAAAAATTATTACATCAGTGTAGTTAATTCTTGTCGTTAATAAATTTTTACCAAATCTTTTCACAGTAGACATGAAACAATATCAAAATTCAAATAAAGATTCAACTAATTTAACAACCTATTACAAAAAAACATTGCTTATCTAAATAAAAAAACACCATCAAATTTAAATAATATTCACCTAATTAAAAAATGCCATTCTAATTTTAGAAAGTGATCCGTTAATTCAAAAAGGTAGTCTTTTGCGCACCTGTTCAGTGCAAGGCCTTGCCACGCAGCAGGCTTGCAGCTTTTTTTTTGAGACATTCTCGCCAGGCTTTATTTAGATTGTCGAAACATTTACAGGAAGGAAGTTCAACTCCTCAGGCAGGCCTAACCAGACATGGCGGCCTACTCCAAGCGAAAGTGCATGCCTAGCGAGACTGTGAGCCTCGAAATTCGAGCTCCTAAACTCGTCGACAAAACTACAAGCAGAAAAAGCGTTCGGTCTATCTGTGATTTCATGAACAATAGCTGCATGATCCCCCGCAGAACCTTGCTTGATTTCGTCCACCACGATCTTGTAATCAGATGCCACCTGTATCTTCTGAACATTTAAATCCTCCGCGAGTGCCATTGCCTCCCTTACCGCCAGTGCTTCCAATGTGACAGGATCAAAAATATGTTTGGAAGTGAGAGAAGAAGCACCTAGGAAAGTGCCATCCAAATCCCTGCAAACTGCTTCGACCGCACCAAAACGTTCGTTTGCCACTGCGGCATCAACATTAAACTTCACATGCTCCTGTGGCTGGGGGAGCCAGTAGGTTGGCTTGGGTGCCCGGTTTGCATAGCTCTGCTGTTTTGGCCTAGATAGTACCTCTAGATCCCTCATGAAAGAATTGATGAAGATGTGTATCTGCATGGAGCTATCATAAATATCCTCATGGATAGCTCTACGGCGCGATCTCCATATTGCCCACAGAGTTACAATCATGCGAGTAAAGTCCGCATCTGTCAGCTGCTCGTGCATTGTGAAGATCCAGTTTTTGGCATTCAGGCTCAAATTATCACACATCTGCTCCGGTATGTCATCCGATGATAGAGACCATACGCATCTGGCAGTTATACAGTTGATTAAGGCGTGTTTCCAGCTATCCTTCGCTGAGCAGAAAGGACAGGACGAGCTTGAGGCCATATTCCGATTATGCAAAATATCTGATGTTGGAACCGAGTCCTTGCATAGTCTCCACACAAAGTTTTTCAGTTTCGAGGGAACTCTGATATTCTATAGTGAAATCCATGCTTTCTTCTCTGATCAGCTGCAGACGAGCTGGCAGTACCAGCCAACAGATTATCCCTTTGGGTTTTAACTTTGGACAACATCCTGTAAGCTGAGATGGCAGAAAACCTCACTCGGATGTCTTCGCCCCAGGCCCAAAAGTCATCAATTCTTTTTGTACATAATGGGATCGATAATATTACATCCACGTCAATTGGAATAAAAACCCTTCTTAACTCCACCTCCTTCCATGAATTTATCGCCACATCAATGAGGTCAGAAACAAGTTGTGGTGGATTGGACACACTCATCATGCCCGACCTGGGAAGCCAATTTTCCTTTCGTATTTTGGCGCTTTCTCCCATTCCAATCCTTTTACTGATCCCTTGTGCTAGGACATCTCGTCCATCAATGATCGCCCTCCAAATCTACAATGGGCGAGTATCCAACTCAGAATTTAGGAAATGACTAGATGGGTAGTATACAACCTTGAGTATCCTTGCACTCAGCGTTGCAGGCCCCTCCACTAAGCGCCATGTTTGTCTCGCCAGGAGTGACAGGTTGAATAGTTCTATGTCTCAAAATCCTAGTCCTCCCAGGCATTTTGGTTTAGTGTAAACCTCCCATGAGACCCAACAAGGCTTCCTCTTGCCTCGCTTGCTTCCCCACCAAAACTGGCGGATCATTGACATCACATTCTCACAAATGCCACGCGGCAACCTGAAACAAGCCATAGAATAAACAGGAATAGCTTGAGCTACTGCTTTAATAAGCACCTCTTTACCCGCATAAGACAATAGCTTCTCCATCCATCCCTTGATCTTGTCCCATACTCTATCCCTCAGATATTTAAAGGTTCCATTTTTTGAGTGACCCACATCAGTGGGCATGCCAAGGTACCTCTCACTCAATTGTTCATTATGGACATCCAGAGAAATTTTTATACAATCTCAAACAGATTGAGAGTATCCTTTGCTGAAAAATATTGATGATTTTGAATTATTCACTCGCTAGCCTGAAGCATTACAGTAGATAGTCAACAAGTTTGACACTGTATTTGCCCCCTCATTACTCGCTTTGAATAGCAACATGCTATCATCAGCAGAGAGAAGGTGGTTAACAGCCGGAGCTGTCGGAGCCACCTGTACTCCCACAAAATGCGATGATTGAGATTTCGATTTCAAGAGGCACGAGAGGCCCTCCACTGCAATCAAAAAGAGATAAGGGGAGATTGGGTCTCCCTGTCGAATACTCCTGGTGGGTTTAAATTGGTCTAGTTTCTCTCCATTAAAAAGAACTGAGAATGATACTGACTTGATCATCCCATTACAACACCAATCCATAATCTTGCAAAGCCAAGCATGATCACAATTGCCTCCAGATATGTCAATTCTAGCCTGTCATAAGCTTTCATCATATCCAACTTCAAAGCACAATGACTATTAGATTTAGATTTGCTCCTTTTCATGAAACGGAGGCATTCATAGACGCAACTGATGCTATCTGTGATCAATCTTCCAGGAACGAAATCAGATTGTTCTTCAGAGATAATATCAGGCAAGATTTGCTTCAATCTGTTCGCCACTACTTTTGAAGCAATTTTATACAAAACATTGCACAACTTAATTGGTCTGAATTGAGTGAGGAGTGTTGGATTCAGTACCTTCGGTATTAAAACCAGAAAAGTATCGTTAATGCACTCCGAACTTTCCTCCCCCCTGACAATCTTCAACACCGCCTTAGTAATCTCTTCACCACACACATCCCAATGCCTCTGATAAAAATATGCAGGGAAGCCATCCGGCCCGGGATCTTTTGTGGGGAACATTTAAAAGAGCGCTATTTTCACCTCTGCACTAGTGTAGGGAGCGTGTAGAATATTGTTGATGGCAGTCGTGAATTTCCGAGGCACATGGTCAAGCACAACCTCCATGTTTGTTACCCCCTCAGATGTTTATAGAATATTGTTTTGAATTCCTGCACATATTTCTAATTTAAGAACATTGTTAAGATCCACTAACATTTTTCTTAATCCTTGATATTACTTGAGCAGGCTTGCAGCTGTCAGATGGCCTTCGTCGTCGCGCAATCATGTCATGGCTTAAGCATGGCTAACATGCCATGCGCAACAATAGTTGTCGCGTCGTATATCAACGGAAACTTTTTGCCAAATTCAATACAAAGTATATCAAAATTGGAAAACATTCAGCTAATACATAGTTGTCGCGTCGTATATCAACAGAAGTGAACCATTGAGCGGGTATGTGCGAGAGATATATGGACTTAGATGAGAAACTACAGGTGGATGCTTAAAGACTACTACTAAACGCAGCAGGGATTCACAGATTCATTCAAGGTCAGAAAACAGGTATGAGCATGCGACGAACACATCACGAACATGGAACCCTAAGAACAGATCTAGGTCAAGAAGAGGAGAAAGCTTACCGGGAACGGAGAAGATGCGGAAAGATGCCGCAATGCTCTGGTACGTTCAGGTTGATGCAGCGGCCCAAGACGAAGCAGAGGTCGACGGCGGTGGCGGAGCTCCAAGGCTGGCGACGCGAGGAAGACGAAGAAGAAGGGACGAACGGAAAGGGAAAGAAATGACCATTCGGTCTTATTTATAAGGCAACAGAGCTAGGTCAAGCGCGCGGATCCAGGAGCTATTGTTAAAAGAGGGCGTTATAAATGATAAAATTTCATGATGACATCATGCCGGCTTACAGCAACCAGAAATGATGACGACACGGCGGTTTACCAATTACCCGAAGATGTCCAAGACACCAGATTTTGTGAGGGATTGACATGAACCAGTTCAAATCAATCTGGGGCCTAATGTTGGGGATATTACCACTAGGCGTGAACCGGCCTGCTTGGCCCGGGATAACTTCATTAGTGGTATGAACAGATGAAGGCCCAAGGCCTGTAGCCGGTTTAGAACCTGTAGCCGTAAACCGGCCTGATGTGCAACTTGTATTGTAAGTTAGGAACAGAGAGATACCAACCGGGATACGAGTATGGACCGGTTGGGACTCTATGGACCGACGGGCGTCACCCGTGTATATAAGGGGACGACCCGGCGGCGGTTCAGGAGGAGAACGACAACTCGAGTCTAGGCGAAGCTTGTTTGCTCCCTAGCCATCGAGACCACATCAATTCCATCGCAACTAGACGTAGGCTTTACCTTCATCGAAGGGGCCGAACTAGTATAAAACCCTCGTGTCTTTGTGTCCGCTTTAACCCCTTCAAGTAAACTCGTAGCGATGGCTCCACGACTAAGTCCTTTCGCTAGGACATCTGCCGTGACAAATCCACGACAGTTGGCGCCCACCGTGGGGCTATCGCACGATGGTTTGACGATCTTGGAGGGCAAGCTCAAAGGACTCGAAGGCTATGCTGTGGGCCAGATGACCAAGAGTCGTCGTGGCAAGATCTACATCGACGACGCAGGATGGGGTCCCGAGGCCGATTCGATTGAGTACGGGTACCGGGTCCCCTTTGGTGGCATACACGTTTTCATCGGCAAGATCGGTGAGCCGGGGCCTGAGCCGGACATCTGCATCGACCTCGTCGAGACGGCTCAGCGTGCGAGATCTACCTAGGCTAAACCGGCCGTGAAGCGTGCCTTCGTTGGAGTCATCCACGGAGGAGGGCGTGAGGACGAGTCAGAACACGGTAGCGAGACCGTCATCTATTCCGGCGATGAGTCCTCGACTGGAGAGACCGAATCACTATACCAGTTACAAGACGACCAGGTTAGGGGCTGTTCCGATGGCGATAGTATTCCGGACCCCCCAGGCCAGGTCAACTGGGTTGGAATATTCATGGCCGGCACACAGGCGGCGAATCACTCTTCGACCGCCGCAGCGATGCTCTCCGGATCAGCAGGGGCAGGAGGCCTTGTGCGCCCGCCGGTTCAAGTTCTATCTGATCTGTTTGATGCACTAGCCGCACTTATGGCAGAGGACAATCCGGCGGATCAGGAGGCCCATAATGCAGAAATTGCAAAGGTGAGAGAGCAGATCGTGCAAGCCAAAGCGGATCTGGCCGCAGAAAAAGACAGGATGGCCGCAGAGCGGGCCGCTTTGGACGCCCAGGCTTATAAGCTCATGCTTGACCAGAACGCATCACAGGAGGTCTTAAAGCGGAAGCACAGATCACGCCTGCCGTTAGGGTTTGATCCCCGGAATCTCTTTCACACTCCAGGAGCTGGACCCAGTAATCCGCCGCAGCACCTGGAGACAAACCGGATTGAGGCACCAGGACCAGGGGGGACGGTCCAACCTCGCCTGATGGAACCTCCTCAGCAGAACATTGTGATTCTTCCGCCGGTCCAGACGTCCCCAGGTCATTATTCTAATCCTATGGACAACCTTGTTGCAGCTGCCGCACGATTAGAGGCTATCCCAGTTAAAGGGGACTCTCCGCAAGCGATAGAGACGCGCCGGGTTAAGGAGCTTCTCCGGACCGCGCTGATTCAGCAGGAAGCATATTCATACAGCCGTGATCGGATTCACTCTATGCCCCGTCCAAGCCGGAGCTATAGCAGGCGCTTGGATGAACCGGCCATATCGAGCAATGCGCGAGGCCGTGAAGCGGCCCGTGGCAATAACCTGGCAGGTGGTGTTCGCGATGCTCAGGATGTGGTGGACCGGGCCCGGGCACGGAGGGAGGCCGAGTTAGCAGCACAGGATGATGCGGGTCAACTTACACCGGTTCACCCTACCACCTTCGCCGGACCAGGAGTCGCATCCGCTTTGGGAGTGCCTTGTTTAATCCCCGCTTTACGCAATGTGCGCCTGCCCAAAGATTTCAAGGGTCCACGCAAGGTGCCAAATTACACCGCTGATTTATCCCCTGAAGCGTGGATAGAGAGTTATGAGATGGCCATGGAGATGTTAGACGTGGATGAGACCGCGTGTGCAAAATACTTCACCATGATGCTTGAAGGCACGGCTCGTACCTGGTTGAAGAGCCTACCGCCCAATTCCGTTGGCTCATGGGCCTAGTTGCGGGTCCGGTTTATCCAGAATTTCAAGGATACGTGTAAGCAGCCCAAGTCCATAGTAGACCTGGCGGCTTGTGTCCAGGGGGAAGGAGAACCAACGACCCATTGGGTGCGCCGCGTTTTGGAAATTTTTCACTCGTCCGACAGGATTAATGCTGACTCTGCGATCTTAACCCTAGAAGGCAACTGCCGGTTTGAGCCTTTAAAATTGAAATTGGGACGCATGAAGCGGTTCTGTAATGACATGGGAACCCTCATGGCTGCTCTAGTGAAGTATGCTGATTCGGACAGTACCAAGGATCCCGAGACTGATGATGATGAAGCAGGGAAGGGAAGGAAGAATAGCAACTCCAAACAGCAACAGTACAAACCGGCGGGTCATGGAAATGGAGGCAAGCGCAAGGCGGATGGCAGCATGGACTTTGTGGCCAACACTAATGCACAGGACAGGGGGTAGCGGCGCAGAGGTAAAGCGGCAAATCGTAATGGGGCTCCCAATCCTAACGCAAGCCGCTTGAGTTATTTGCTGAATCAGCCTTGCCCGAAGCACGGGACGAAGGAGGCGCCGGCTAACCATCTTTGGAAGGATTGTTATATCATGCAGGAGTTTAAAAACTCTAATGCCTTCCGGTATGATCACGGGTCAGGTGGCGGTTCAGGATCCGGTTTTCATGGGCCGGATCACGATGGAGCTTCCGGTTCAGGTCGCAATCAGGGCGGTCACAATCACCAGAATAATCAGAACGGCCAGCAGCAGCAGCAGCAGCAGTCGGGTTATCAGAGCCAGCCAAAACAGTTGAACAATGGGCAATATCATGTTTTCACAACTAGCTTGGATAAACGCGACCGAAAACTCCACAAGCGAGCCGTGAATTCTGTTGAACCGGCCTTACCACGTTACTTGCGCTGGTCGGAGCAGCCTATCGTGTGGAGCAGAGAGGATCACCCGCCCCGGGTTGATAATCCGGGCCAGCTAGCATTAGTGGTAGACCCTCAGGTGGGGGGTTATAAATTCACCAAGGTACTCATGGATGGAGGAAGCAGTATTAACATACTGTACTATGAGACATTCCGCCGCATGGGTTTAACAGACAAAGATCTCAGACCATCTAATACGGTGTTCCATGGTGTGGTGCCTGGCAAATCTGCATATCCTGTTGGTAAGATAGCCCTGGACGTGGCTTTTGGGGACGAGCACGACTCCCGGTCGGAAAAACTAACATTTGAGGTGGTGAAGATCCGGAGCCCATATCATGCCTTGTTTGGCCGGCCGGCTTACGCCAAGTTCATGGCGCGGCCTTGTTATATCTACTTGCAGCTCAAGATGCCGGGTTACAAGGGGACAATAACGGTTCATGGGAGCCATAGGGTCGCTTTGGAATGTGAGGAAGGTGATGCGGCTTATGCAGAGTCGGTCTGTGCCACGGAGGAGTTGAAGTACTATAAGGACAATGTTGATCCGGCGGATATGACTCCTTTGAAGAAGCCGACTATGGAGCATGATTCAGATCTGAAGTTCAAATCGGCAGCTGAGACCAAGCTTGTTGACTTCGTGCCCGGCGATTCATCTAAGCAGTTCACTGTCAGTGCCAATTTGGATCCCAAATAGGAAAGCACGCTCGTCGAGTTCATCCGTGAGAATCGGGACATCTTCGCATGGAAACCATCCGACATGCCAGGTGTACCGAGGGAACTCGCTGAGCACACTCTTAATGTGGATCCTAGGTATAAACCGGTGAAACAATTCCTCCGCCGATTTAACAAAGAAAGGCGAAAGGCCATTGGAGAGGAAGTGGCCAGGCTTTTGGCAGCTGGCTTTATCATTGAGGTGTTCCATCCAGAGTGGGTTGCTAATCCGGTGCTGGTTCTTAAGAAAAATGGCACTTGGCGTATGTGTGTGGATTACACAGATCTTAACAGGGCCTGTCCAGTGGATCCTTTTGCCCTCCCCCGCATTGACCAGATCATTGATGCCACGGCGGGTTGTGAGCGTTTGAGTTTCTTGGATGCATACTCTGGATATCATCAGATCAAAATGGCGGTTAAGGACCAGGAGAAAACAGAGTTTATTACTCCCTTTGGAGCCTTCTGCTATGTATCTATGCCCTTCGGACTCAAGAGTGCCCAAGCCACCTATCAACGGTGTGTACAGAATTGCCTGCATAAACAGATCGGCCGCAATGTGCACACCTATGTGGATGATATTGTAGTAAAGTCAAGGCAGAAGGAGACGCTAGTGGATGACTTGAAGGAAACCTTTGACAACTTGCGGGTTTACAAGATGATGCTTAATCCGGCCAAGTGTGTCTTTGGTGTTCCGGCAGGCAAGTTACCGGGTTTCCTGGTGTCTAATAGAGGAATTGAGGCTAATCCGGAGAAGATTACAGCTATCACCTCCCTGGCTAAACCGAAGTGCATCAATGATGTTCAGTGTTTGGCGGGCCGGATCGCCGCACTAAGCCGGTTTATCAGCCGCCTCGGAGAGAAGGCCATTCCTTTGTACCAAATGCTGAGGAAGACAGACCATTTCATTTGGAGTCCGGCTGCTGATGAAGCATTTGAGGACTTGAAGCGACAGTTAGCCAATCCGCCTGTTCTTGCAGCTCCGGTCGACAAGGAGCCACTATTATTATACGTAGCAGCCAATGCTCGGGCAGTTAGCGTGGCTATTGTGGTGGAACGCAAGGAGGCAGGCAAGGAATATCTGGTTCAGCGGCCGGTTTATTATATCAGTGAGGTGCTTATTGAATCCAAGCAAAGGTATCCGCATTGGCAGAAGCTGGTCTATGGTGTTTTCATGGCCAGTCGGAAGTTGAAGCAGTATTTTCAAGGGCACCCCATCACAGTGGTCAGTTCAGCTCCCTTGGGTGATATCATACAGAACCGGGAGGCGACTGGCCGGGTTGCCAAGTGGGCTATAGAGCTTGGGCCACATGGACTGAAGTATGTGCCTCGGACGGCGGTGAAGTCTCAAGCACTTGTTGATTTCATCAATGACTGGACGGAGCTACAAGCACTAGAGGAGAAGCCGGATCATACATATTGGACTATTCATTTTGATGGATCCAGGCAACTGGAAGGCTCGGGCGCTGGAGTCGTGTTAACTTCCCCACGAGGCGATAAGTTTTGTTATGTTCTCCGCTTAATGTTCCCTTGCACTAATAATGTAGCTGAGTATGAAGCCTTGCTCCATGGTCTCCGGATGGCTAAAGAGATGAACTTAAGACGGGTTAAGTGCTTCGGTGACTCGGATCTCGTGGTTCAACAGGTGTCTGGCACTTGGGATTCTAGGGACCCGCTCATGACTGCATATCGTTGGGAAGTGGATAATATTGCGGGTTGCTTCCAGGGTTATCAAGTGGATCATGTGGACCGTCGGAAGAATGAAGCGGCAGACGCTTTAAGCCATTTGGGCTCTCAGCGCAAACCGGTCCCGCCTAATATCTTTCTGGACGTGCTGCACAACCCGTCAGTCAAGCTCCCAGGTGAAGCGGATTTGGCTATTCCTGATCCGGAGGCTCAATTGGTGGCAGCATTGCATGCTATTCCGGATTGGACAGTTCCTTATCTTATGTACATGAACCGGGGGGAGTTACCAGAGGATGAGATTCTAGCCAGGCAAATAGTCCGGCGATCCAAATCTATGACGATTGTCAATGGTGAATTGCATCGTCGCAGTGTATCAGGGCCGTTTCAACATTGTGTTTCTCCTGAGGAAGGCTGTGAAATCTTAAGAGAAATCCATGAAGGGGATTGTGGACACCACGCCGGTTCAAAGTCTCTGGTGGCAAAGGCGTTTCGTCACGGGTTCTACTGATTGACAACGCATGCTGACGCGGAGGACTTGGTTAAACGGTCTGATGGATGTCAGAAATTTTCAAGGCGTGCTCATGTGCCGGCTCAAGAATTGAGGATGATCCCAATAACGTGGCCGTTTGCAACTTGGGGGCTGGATATGGTCGGACCTTTTAAAAGATCCAAGGATAAGAAAACCCACCTTTTGGTGGCAGTTGACAAATTTACCAAGTGGGTTGAAGCGGAGCCTGTCAGCAAGTGTGATGCAGCAACAGCGGTGCAGTTCATCAAAAAGGTGATTTTCCGGTTTGGCTTTCCACTCAGTATCATTACTGACAATGGTACCAATTTATCTAAGGGCGCTATGAAGGAGTTCTGTGAACGAGAGCATATCCGGCTTGACGTGTCGTCAGTGGCACACCCCTAGTCCAATGGACAGGCAGAACGAGCTAATCAAGAGATCTTGCGAGGCATCAAACCCCGGCTTATGGTCCCATTGCAAAGAACACCAGGATGTTAGGTTGAAGAGCTACCATCTGTGCTATGGAGTATCAATACTACGCCAAACCGATCCACAGGATACACGCCATTTTTCATGGTCTACGGAGCAGAGGCAGTTCTCCCTAGTGATATCCGGCATGATTCGCCTTGGGTGGCAGCTTATGTCAAAGCGGACAATGAGACAGCACGGCAAGACGCTTTGGACCTATTGGACGAGGAGCGTGATATAGCAGCTGCCCGTTCGGCGATTTACCAACAAGATCTTCGTCGCTATCACAGTCGCCGGGTTAGAACCAGAACTTTTCAAGAAGGAGATTTGGTGCTTCGGCTCATCCAAGACCAAACAGATATACACAAGTTATCCCCACCTTGGGAGGGACCTTTCATGGTCAGCAAGAATCTGCACAACGGGTCGTACTATCTGATTGATATTCGAGAGCATAAAGACTCACGTACATCAGAGGAGGAGACTAACAGGCCGTGGAATATAGCTCATCTTCGGCCTTACTACACTTGAGCCATCGGCTCTATCTATGTACATATCATGACAGTGTATATATTATCTTTGATATAATAAAACCGGAGCCTCAGCTAAAGCGGGGTCTCTGTCTTTCTTATCATGCGTGGTTACATGAAGTGGATCTTTTTTTAAAGCGGACTCCGGTTTACCCCTTGACATTTGCTTTTTATACATCACTGGGGGCCTTGGTCGTGTCCAAACGAACGCGACACCTTTTGATAGGCGACAGCCACCAGATCACTTGGGGACATGGTCAAGTCTGAACCAGTCACGCCTCTTGGTCGGCCTAAGGCCACAAAATCACTTGGGGGCTTGGTCGAACCCGAACCATTGCCACGCCTCTTGATCTGGCATATATGCCACGAATCATTTGGGGACCTGGCTGACTTGAATCATTGTCACTCCTATTGGTGGCTTGGTCCTGTCCGACCATCGTAATACCATCTGATCAGCTCAGTATAGCATATTTTTGCAAACAGTTTTTATCATTGCCTTGGTTTCCATGGTATTTTCATGGCTTGTTTGTTCTTAGTTTTTTGTTGGATTCCTTTTATGTCAACAAACACCTTTAATCCGGAGAAGTATGCCCGGTTTATTTTTATTTTTTCTTGTTAACATCATGGAGTAACAAGGGGGTTTATATTGACCCAGTACGGTCTATACGGGAGCTGTTTTCTCCCCCCTTGTTGACGGTAATGGTTTATAAAACCTCCGCTTCAAAGCTTGGCTAAACCAGCTTCATGCCAAGACATGGCAGGAAATATGAATGGAGGTTTTTTCGAACAAAAGCTTCAGTACTTATGCACGAAGGCATATTGAAGATAGAAGTATTAACTATCCTGTTACAAGGCATCACAGTGCCCGAATAAAGATCATTTGTTATTTTGGAAAGATTCCAAGGACAGCTATACAAACCGGCTCCCGGTTTAGGCTTTCTCCTCGTCATCATCCGCTTCAGCTTCTTCGTCCCTACCCATTGGATGGAAATCAACAGTGGTCCAGTCGATTCCCATTAAAGCTTGGAAAACAGCCTCTTCATGTATCAGGGAAGACGGTTCAATATCAGGAGCGTAAGTGTGCTTACGGATTGAAGGGATCAGATTCTCCACTTCAAGAGTTGGGGCAGGCACTCGCTTGTTCTGGTCATTGTATTGTGCTTGATAATGCGTCAAGTCTGCCTCTTCAGCTAGCTGACAAGCCAAAGGGTGCACTGCACGGTTTATTGCCCTTAAATCCTCTTCGTTGAATTCAGAGCCATCTTCCTTCAGGCTGGGATAGCCTTGAGATGCTTCCACAGGGTCGAAATCTGGCACCCATGCCTTTGCCCGGATCAAGGCGTTAATAGCTTCGGTTCGAGCAACAGATTTCTTCAGCTCCTCCATCCGGGCCGGAAGCATCGACAACATGTTAAGAGTGTCCTGGATTAAAGAAGGTGCCGGGTTGTTATGAGAGGCTGTGGTGATGACCCGCTATGCTCCGGTATATAATTGTTCCACTAAGGTGTAGGCAGCCTTCAGTTTCTTCCGCACATCGTTTCCCAAGTGCCCGATGCATGTGCTTACAACAATATAGGGACGGTTTCAAACCGGATTTACGCTGCAGCAGGTTCAAATTATCACAAAAGTTAAAATGAGCTTACCAAAGATCGCAGTGGTCATGCAGTGTATTTGCCGCTTTACGGACGTCAGTTCATCCGCCACCGGTTTAAGGGCAGCTTCAGCATTTTCCACTCTTTTGGTTAAAGCGGCCTTCTCAGTGGCCCAATCAGCCCGCTCTTTCTTGAAGCGTTCCTTCAGGTGTTCAGCGGTGCTCAAGGCGCTGGTTAATTCTTCCTTTGCCTTGTCTGTTTCAGCTTGTTGAGTTTTCAAGGCCTCCTGCAAATCAGCAATCCGGTCCTCCTTGATTCTCACCTCAGCCTGCATACAGACAGCATTTAGCTTTAAACAAGCGGTCCAAGAAATTGAAGTATCAACCACATAACAAAGTTATACGCCTGATACTTGGGGGCTAATGAACCTTCAGTTTTCAAAAGTTACTAGATTGCAAAGTCCCAAGCTCAATACAGGTATTCAACTTGGCACTTGGGGGCTAATGGCTATTTGCTCAAATTATGTTCTAACGGTAGTTTTCTGTTGGAGCCCCGGTCTAATTCTGCTAAGTTAAACCGCCCCTTGGGGGTTATATTAATGGATTTCAAAAGTGTTGAGGATCATATTCAAGTCCCGGTTTGACGAAGGCTACAAACCGACCCTTGGGGGCTAGGAGGATTGATGCAAAGGCAGTCAGTAAAGAAGTAAGTTACCTCAAATTTATCCCTCATCTTTTTTACCAGACCAGCTTCACAGTCACGGCTAGTATAAAGCCGGTTTAGATAGCCGGAATGAAGATCTTGGGCACTCAGAGCAGCATATGTCTCCAGTTCAACATCCCATTTTTCTTTATTCAGAGCGGAAAAATCCTCTTTTATGGTATGCTTGGTTAAGGTGACAGGATTCCCGGGTTCAAAGCGGCCTACACCGGTAATCACAACATCATCATCTTTGGACTCGCCGGTTTGTGTTAGTGTGATCGGTTTGTCAGCAGGACTGTGGGATTTCTCAATCCGGACGGAGGTGACAGGCAGGTCAGCAAAGACTGAAGTATTAATAGGCCTCTCTTCGGGAATAGCATCGTCTTGTAAAGGAGGATCATTGGGAATATCCTCAGGAGCAAATGCTTCAAGATCTGGCGTTTTGTCATGTTCTGGGGCTACATCTTCTTCAGCCGCTTTATCCAGGCGGGCTTTCTTGCTCGGTTTAGGTTTGGCCCTGA
The DNA here is from genome assembly GCF_002162155.2 of Triticum dicoccoides. Taxonomy (NCBI): domain Eukaryota; kingdom Viridiplantae; phylum Streptophyta; class Magnoliopsida; order Poales; family Poaceae; genus Triticum; species Triticum dicoccoides. The sequence goes on along the minus strand of NC_041391.1, from coordinate 535,052,265 downwards.
AAGAAAATCAAAGAGTCAAGGAAAAGCATAAGCCATTACATAGTGTACTGGAAGCATATGTTCAGCTTAGCTTACCCAAGAACCGTTTTTAACGGTGGCAGCTGAGTGGCCGACGATTCACCAGAAGATGAATGAGAAGTAACCTGATAATCGGAGTCGGATGGGTTAAGAGGTTGACGGAAGAAACCCGCTTTAGGATGTAAATCAACAAAAAGGTCAGAGACCTCGGAGCGGCGTTTTCGAACCGGACTGTTTGGTAAACCGGTGGAGGTAACTACCTGGCCACTGTGCCGGGTTGTGCGGCGAGCTTCATGTTGCTGAGTCTTCATAAGAAATTTAGGATCCAAATAAGCAAGAGGATGAGAAAATTTAACTTTCCGGTTTGCCTGTCAAAATTTTGGCAAAGGCAAGATTTCTGAATCGGAAGAGAGAATAGTTACCTCAACGAATTCCGCATTGCTGGCTTCAGCGTCGTCCTGACAAGCATCATCATCAATAAGGCGTGTAAAAAATAAGGCAAGCGAGTCAAGTTCTACCTCAAGGTCCGGGTTACCCACATCGTCATCAATAGCTGGATCAGAGGAAGCGGTGGTTTTTCTCTTGTGAGCTGGCTTCTTGATAACCTTGGTCTTGGGACGGATTGGCCGCCCTGCTTTCTCCGTTTTGTCTTGAGAAAGCTTCTTGCTCCAAAACGGATTATCGCCCTGGATCAGCAGTAATTAAATGTCAAACAGATAAAGCAGTAACCGGTTCAACAATAGAGCAATTAAAATCTTACCGCTGGCGGTTTGTTGGTGGTGCAGTAAGGAGGCAGACCGGTTTGAGCACAGAGGTGCTCCGGTTCATTCAGCATCTTTTTTACAGATTCTGTGACTTCATCATCGGGGAGTTGGATTTTAGTGTGTCAGAGTGGGTCATCGACACTATCAGTATACTTTCACATCAAACTGGAGCGCCGGCTCAGAGGCAGTATGCTCCATGATATTCAACAACGTGCAAGATCTATTCCCGTTAAGCCGTTGGCCATAAAAGCTCGGAGCTTGGACAGTTGCGGAGCGTATTTAATTCTTTCCTTGGCGTTTAGTCTTTGTGGAAAAGGGTGCGTGTTGCTGAGCCGTTCCGGACGGAAGCCAGGCAAGGGATTTTCATTGTCAGGGGAGGTATCCTTGCAACAAAACCAAGTTGCATTCCACTCCTTGGGGTGAGTATGGAGTTTAACGTGGGGATAAGTGATCTCCTTCCTCTTCTGAATGGCCATACCGCCCAATTCAGTGTTGGGGCCATCGGTGAATTCAGTGCGACGGTTTAAATGGAAGAGGTCTCTAAACAACTCAACTGAAGGCTCCTCTTGAAAGTATACCTCAGAGAGCACTTGAAAGTGGCATAGATTGGTAACAGAGTTGGGGCCAATATCCTGTAGACGGAGCTGAAAATTGGCTACCACATCCCGGTAAAATTTAGAGCAGGGCGGTTTGAAGCCCCGAGCCAAGTGATATGCAAAGAACACAACCTCTCCTTCCTGGGGGGTGGGAGGACATTCATTTCCAGGAACCCTCCAGTGGATCGTATCTTTACTGTCTAAAGCGCCGATCAAGACTAGATCGTCCAACTGTGATTCCGTGACGCGAGAAGAAACCCAATTGCACTCATACACTTGTTTGGCCATGGCGAGATCTACAAGAAATAGGTGATCTGGTTCAAGAACACGCTGGGTAAAAGAAGGTGTTGATCTAAACTACGATAAACCGGGGACAGTACCTATAAACCGGTCTTCCACAATGCGGCATCATGTGGATTCTGGCGGTTCAACCAGGGGACTAATGGTATATACCGGTTTAGTAACTTTTTTCTATGATAAGTTAAACCGCCTGACCTAAGCATCGGAAGAAATTGAAGCTATGGATAACTAGGTATGCAGAAACAAGTTTCACATGATCTTATCACAGCCGCGGATCTACCGCGAGCTCACAAAAACAGAAAATATTCCGAAGAGTAAGGCAGAAACAGAAGTGAACCATTGAGCGGGTATGTGCGAGAGATATATGGACTTAGATGAGAAACTACAGGTGGATGCTTAAAGACTACTACTAAACGCAGCAGGGATTCTCAGATTCATTCAAGGTCAGAAAACAGGTATGAGCATGCGACGAACACAGCACGAACATGGAACCCTAAGAACAGATCTAGGTCAAGAAGAGGAGAAAGCTTACCGGGAACGGAGAAGATGCGGAAAGATGCCGCAATGCTCTGGTACGTTTAGGTTGATGCAGCAGCCCAAGAAGAAGCAGAGGTCGACGGCGGTGGCGGAGCTCCAAGGCTGGCGACGCGAGGAAGACGAAGAAGAAGGGACGAAGGGAAAGGGAAAGAAATGACCCTTCGGTCTTATTTATAAGGCAACAGAGCTAGGTCAAGCGCGCGGATCCAGGAGCTATTGTTAAAAGAGGGCGTTATAAATGATAAAATTTCATGATGACGTCATGCCGGCTTATAGCAACCAGAAATGACGACGACACGGCGGTTTACCAATTACCCGAAGATGTCCAAGACACCAGATTTTGTGAGGGATTGACATGAACCAGTTCAAATCAATCTGGGGCCTAATGTTGGGGATATTACCACTAGGCGTGAACCGGCCTGCTTGGGCCGGGATAACTTCATTAGTGGTATGAACAGATGAAGGCCCAAGGCCTGTAGCCGGTTTAGAACCTGTAGCCGTAAAGCGGCCTGATGTGCAACTTGTATTGTAAGTTAGGAACAGAGAGATACCAACAGGGATACGAGTATGGACCGGTTGGGACTCTATGGACCGACGGGCGTCACCCGTGTATATAAGGGGACGACCCGGCGGCGGTTCCGGAGGAGAACGACAACTTGAGTCTAGGCGAAGCTTGTTTGCTCCCTAGCCATCGAGACCACATCAATTCCATCGCAACTAGATGTAGGCTTTACCTTCATCGAAGGGGCCGAACTAGTATAAAACCCTCGTGTCTTTGTGTCCGCTTTAACCCCTTCAAGTAAACTCGTAGCGATGGCTCCACGACTAAGTCCTTTCGCTAGGACATCTGCCGTGACAAATCCAGGACAGGTAGTATACAACCTTGAGTATCCTTGCACTCAGCGTTGCAGGCCCCTCCACTAAGCGCCATGTTTGTCTCGCCAGGAGTGACAGGTTGAATAGTTCTATGTCTCAAAATCCTAGTCCTCCCAGGCATTTTGGTTTAGTGCAAACCTCCCATGAGACCCAACAAGGCTTCCTCTTGCCTCGCTTGCTTCCCCACCAAAACTGGCGGATCATTGACATCACATTCTCACAAATGCCACGCGGCAACCTGAAACAAGCCATAGAATAAACAGGAATAGCTTGAGCTACTGCTTTAATAAGCACCTCTTTACCCGCATAAGACAATAGCTTCTCCATCCATCCCTTGATCTTGTCCCATACTCTATCCCTCAGATATTTAAAGGTTCCATTTTTTGAGTGACCCACATCAGTGGGCATGCCAAGGTACCTCTCACTCAATTGTTCATTATGGACATCCAGAGAAATTTTTATACCATCTCAAACAGATTGAGGGTATCCTTTGCTGAAAAATATTGATGATTTTGAATTATTCACTCGCTAGCCTGAAGCATTACAGTAGATAGTCAACAAGTTTGACACTGTATTTGCCCCCTCATTACTCGCTTTGAATAGCAACATGCTATCATCATCAGAGAGAAGGTGGTTAACAGCCGGAGCTGTCGGAGCCACTTGTACTCCCACAAAATGCGATGATTGAGATTCCGATTTCAAGAGGCACGAGAGGCCCTCCACTGCAATCAAAAAGAGATAAGGGGAGATTGGGTCTCCCCGTCGAATACTCCTGGTGGGTTTAAATTGGTCTAGTTTCTCTCCATTAAAAAGAACTAAGAATGATACTGACTTGATCATGCCCATTACAACACCAATCCATAATCTTGCAAAGCCAAGCATGATCACAATTGCCTCCAGATATGTCAATTCTAGCCTGTCATAAGCTTTCATCATATCCAACTTCAAAGCACAATGACTATTAGATTTAGATTTGCTCCTTTTCATGAAACGGAGGCATTCATAGACGCAACTGATGCTATCTGTGATCAATCTTCCAGGAATGAAAGCAGATTGTTCTTCAGAGATAATATCAGGCAAGATTTGCTTCAATCTGTTCGCCACTACTTTTGAAGCAATTTTATACAAAACATTGCACAACTTAATTGGTCTGAATTGAGTGAGGAGTGTTGGATTCAGTACCTTCGGTATTAAAACCAGAAAAGTATCGTTAATGCACTCCGGACTTTCCTCCCCCCTGACAATCTTCAACACCGCCTTAGTAATCTCTTCACCACACACATCCCAATGCCTCTGATAAAAATATGCAGGGAAGCCATCCGGCCCGGGAGCTTTTGTGGGGAACATTTGAAAGAGCGCTATTTTCACCTCTGCACTAGTGTAGGGAGCGTGTAGAATATTGTTCATGGCAGTCGTGACTTTCCGAGGCACATGGTCAAGCACAACCTCCATGTTTGTTACCCCCTCAGATGTTTATAGAATATTGTTTTGAATTCCTGCACATATTTCTAATTTAAGAACATTGTTAAGATCCACTAACATTTTTCTTAATCCTTGATATTACTTGAGCAGGCTTGCAGCTGTCAGATGGCCTTCGTCGTCGCGCAATCATGTCATGGCTTAAGCATGGCTAACATGCCATGCGCAACAATAGTTGTCGCGTCGTATATCAACGGAAACTTTTTGCCAAATTCAATACAAAGTATATCAAAATTGGAAAACATTCAGCTAATACATAGTTGTCGCGTCGTATATCAACAAAAGTGAACCATTGAGCGGGTATGTGCGAGAGATATATGGACTTAGATGAGAAACTACAGGTGGATGCTTAAAGACTACTACTAAACGCAGCAGGGATTCACAGATTCATTCAAGGTTAGAAAACAGGTATGAGCATGCGACGAACACATCACGAACATGGAACCCTAAGAACAGATCTAGGTCAAGAAGAGGAGAAAGCTTACCGGGAACGGAGAAGATGCGGAAAGATGCCGCAATGCTCTGGTACGTTCAGGTTGATGCAGCGGCCCAAGACGAAGCAGAGGTCGACGGCGGTGGCGGAGCTCCAAGGCTGGCGACGCGAGGAAGACGAAGAAGAAGGGACGAAGGGAAAGGGAAAGAAATGACCCTTCGGTCTTATTTATAAGGCAACAGAGCTAGGTGAAGCGCGCGGATCCATGAGCTATTGTTAAAAGAGGGCGTTATAAATGATAAAATTTCATGATGGCATCATGCCGGCTTACAGCAACCAGAAATGATGATGACACGGCGGTTTACCAATTACCCGAAGATGTCCAAGACACCAGATTTTGTGAGGGATTGACATGAACCAGTTCAAATCAATCTGGGGCCTAATGTTGGGGATATTACCACTAGGCGTGAAGCGGCCTGCTTGGGCCGGGATAACTTCATTAGTGGTATGAACAGATGAAGGCCCAAGGCCTGTAGCCGGTTTAGAACCTGTAGCCGTAAACCGGCCTGATGTGCAACTTGTATTGTAAGTTAGGAACAGAGAGATACCAACCGGGATACGAGTATGGACCGGTTGGGACTCTATGGACCGACGGGCGTCACCCGTGTATATAAGGGGACGACCCGGCGGCGGTTCAGGAGGAGAACGACAACTCGAGTCTAGGCGAAGCTTGTTTGCTCCCTAGCCATCGAGACCACATCAATTCCATCGCAACTAGACGTAGGCTTTACCTTCATCGAAGGGGCCGAACTAGTATAAAACCCTCGTGTCTTTGTGTCCGCTTTAACCCCTTCAAGTAAACTCGTAGCGATGGCTCCACGACTAAGTCCTTTCGCTAGGACATCTGCCGTGACAAATCCACGACAGTTGGCGCCCACCGTGGGGCTATCGCACGATGGTTTGACGATCTTGGAGGGCAAGCTCAAAGGACTCGAAGGCTATGCTGTGGGCGAGATGACCAAGAGTCGTCGTGGCAAGATCTACATCGACGACGCAGGATGGGGTCCCGAGGCCGATTCGATTGAGTACGGGTACCGGGTCCCCTTTGGTGGCATACACGTTTTCATCGGCAAGATCGGTGAGCCGGGGCCTGAGCCAGACATCTGCATCGACCTCGTCGAGACGGCTCAGCGTGCGAGATCTACCCAGGCTAAACCGGCCGTGAAGCGTGCCTTCGTTGGAGTCATCCACGGAGGAGGGCGTGAGGACGAGTCAGAACACGGTAGCGAGACCGTCATCTATTCCGGCGATGAGTCCTCGACTGGAGAGACCGAATCACTATACCAGTTACAAGACGACCAGGTTAGGGGCTGTTCCGATGGCGACAGTATTCCGGACCCCCCAGGCCAGGTCAACCGGGTTGGAATATTCATGGCCGGCACACAGGCGGAGAATCACTCTTCGACCGCCGCAGCGATGCTCTCCGGATCAGCAGGGGCAGGAGGCCTTGTGCGCCCGCCGGTTCAAGTTCTATCTGATCTGTTTGATGCACTAGCCGCGCTTATGGCAGAGGACAATCCGGCGGATCAGGAGGCCCGTAATGCAGAAATTGCAAAGGTGAGAGAGCAGATCGTGCAAGCCAAAGCGGATCTGGCCGCAGAAAAAGACAGGATGGCCGCAGAGCGGGCCGCTTTGGACGCCCAGGCTTATAAGCTCATGCTTGACCAGAACGCATCACAGGAGGTCTTAAAGCGGAAGCACAGATCACGCCTGCCGTTAGGGTTTGATCCCCGGAATCTCTTTCACACTCCAGGAGCTGGACCCAGTAATCCGCCGCAGCACCTGGAGACAAACCGGATTGAGGCACCAGGACCAGGGGGGACGGTCCAACCTCACCTGATGGAACCTCCTCAGCAGAACATTGTGATTCTTCCGCCGGTCCAGACGCCCCCAGGTCATTATTCTAATCCTATGGACAACCTTGTTGCAGCTGCCGCACGATTAGAGGCTATCCCAGTTAAAGGGGACTCTCCGCAAGCGATAGAGACGCGCCGGGTTAAGGAGCTTCTCCGGACCGCGCTGATTCAGCAGGAAGCATATTCATACAGCCGTGATCGGATTCACTCTACGCCCCGTCCAAGCCGGAGCTATAGCAGGCGCTTGGATGAACCGGCCATATCGAGCAATGCGCGAGGCCGTGAAGCGGCCCGTGGCAATAACCTAGAAGGTGGTGTTCGCGATGCTCAGGATGTGGTGGACCGGGCCCGGGCACGGAGGGAGGCCGAGTTAGCAGCACAGGATGATGCGGGTCAACTTACACCGGTTCACCCTACCACCTTCGCCGGACCAGGAGTCGCATCCGCTTTGGGAGTGCCTTGTTTAATCCCCGCTTTACGCAATGTGCGCCTGCCCAAAGATTTCAAGGGTCCACGCAAGGTGCCAAATTACACCGCTGATTTATCCCCTGAAGCGTGGATAGAGAGTTATGAGATGGCCATGGAGATGTTAGACGTGGATGAGACCGCGTGTGCAAAATTGTCAGGACCCCGACTCGATGTCACATCGATCTAGGCGGTAACACCTCATATCACTTTGCGGCCTCACGCACGGTATCCCCACGGGTGTCGCCTTACCTTTGCCCGGGACCGTTTGCGCGTTTTGGCTCACGTATATGATAGTGTCGCTAGCATCCATATGATAAGGAGCCCGGGCTGACATGACTAGTCGTAAACCCAAAGTGGCACAGACTTACAGGGACAGGCATTCATGACCCAGCTTCGAACGTGTCGGTCATCAGCAAGTGGGTCCGGGCTGTAGCACTGGGCTAGCAGGACTCCGGTAAACCGGGCTGTAGCGGGCTAACAGGACTCCGGTACTCAAAGCGTGACATTTCCCCGGAGGGACAGACACAGGAACGAAGAAGGACACATGCCGGCCAGCCTAAGTGTTCCAGAGCAGTAGCAAGCTACCATGGCTCAGCGGTAACACTAGGAGACATTTCCCGGTAAGAGAGGCTACTAAATATAAACAACTAGATAGTCAGATCCCACACATACCAAGCATTTCAATAACATACACACAATATGCTCGATATGTGCAATACAACATGGCATCACAAAATGACTCTACGACTCAAGTAGTTTATTCAATAGGCTCCGAGGAGCGAGACATTACAAACATGGGTCTCATGACCCAACAATCAGAGCATACAAGTCAAAGCACAAGCGGAAGCTATCATGTCTGAGTATAGACATCTATAAATGAAAAAGGCTGAGAAGCCTGACTATCTATCAGATCCTGCCGAGGGCACAAGATCGTAGCTGAGGTATCAAGCTAAACGTCGAAGTCCACACGAAACTACTAGTGAGACCGAAGTCTCTCTGCAAAAACATAAAATAGGCAAACGTGAGTACAAATGTACCCAGCAAGACTTACATCAGATCTATCTACACATGCATCATTATCAACAAAGGGGTGGAGGGGTTTGACTGCAGCAAGCCAGCTTTGACTCGGTGGCTATCCTAAACTACGACTGCAAGCGACTCTTTTGAGGTGGCGCACACGAGTCCACATATTCACCATATCAATACACCACTATGGATCCGCTCCCGTCTCCCTACGAGAACGCCATCCATAGCACTCACGCTTATCTTGCGTATTTTAGAGTATCCACTTTCACTTGTCTATGAACTGATATAAGGGGTCCACGTTTCCATATCCGAGGAATCCGGCTATTCGAATAGATGATGTTAACCCTGCAGGGGTGTACTTCTTCACACACGCTCTCGCCACTTACCGCCCTGTACACGTCATGTACCTCGGCAACCTTCAAGCGGAAGCCGGGCGAGGGAGTCGGCCACGACCTGACTAATCGAACAAGTCTCTAGTCCAGGTTTATCGCCTATTCAGGTTCCATCCGCAAGGAGATCCGGCCGGGGTGTCGCTTACGGCCCCAAACGATGTGTGCAGGGTTCCCAAGCCCACCAACCGGGTGCCACTTGGTACACCGGGCCACTGTGCCTAGTCTGTCCCAAGCCCACCTGTACCGGGTGCCACTTGGTAGACTACTAACACTGCCTACAAACACCAGAAACTAGTTGCAACTCCTGGACAGAGATCAAGTTGATTAATAAGTCGAGAGGGCTTGGAGCGCCCGGAGCCCAATGTGTGGTAGTAACTGATCATGGATCACAAACACAGAACTCAGTTCGTGAGGACGGCTGCAATGAGACAACCCACCATGTACTCCTACATGGCCTCTCACCGCTACCTTTACCAAATCGTGTTCACACACTTAGCTCACACACAGTAGGACATGTTCACACGCCTCTGATTCATCCCCGATGAATCAGACCTGACTCAACTCTAAGCAGTAGCAGGCATGACAAACAAGCATGAATGAGTAGGCACAACAGGGCTCAAACAACTCCTACTCATGCTAGTGGGTTTCATCTATTTACTGTGGCAATGACAGGTCATGCAAAGGATAAAGGGTTCAGCTACCGCAGCAAGTATCAAATATGTCGTTGTTGTCCTAATGCAGTAAAAGAGAGCAGGAGCGAGAGAGTGGGATTTTATCGGAATGAACAAGGGGGTTTTGCTTGCCTGACACTTCTGAAGATAACATTGAGTCTTCATCAGTGTCAACGATCACGTCATCGGTATCACGTCTATCGAGAGGGGACAAATACCGGCAACACAAAAGGGAACACAATCAATGCAATGCACAATATGATGCATGATCATGACATGGCAAGATGAATGTGTTTTGAGCTAATGCAACTAGCAACAGATTAAATGAAGTTGGTTTGAATACAAGATTCAAATTCAAACTCCATATGTGATTATTCAAATGTCATTCACTTGATTTGTGCTAAACAGTAGTGATAAGTTGTTCTAACATGCATGAAAATGGTACAGATGGATTCCTTGAATTTTTCTGATAATTTTTCATATATAATTTATTTAATTTGGAGTTACGGTTAATTTTCTATGATTTATTGAAGTTTTAGGCATTTTCTGGAATTTCCTGATTATTTTTAAATCCAGAAATACTTATTGCGTCAGCCTGACATCATCATGACGTCAGCAAGTCAACTGGGTCGCCCAGAGTCAAACCTGACGTGTGGGGTCCACACGTCAGTGACACAGGAGCTAATCCCGGTCAAACCCAGCGCTGACTGGGGTTTGACCAGGGGTGGGGCCCACTGTCAGTGGCTGTGGGGGTGTTTAGTGTGGTCATTAGTGCTAATTAGGCGTGCCACATCGGCAGTCGCCGGAGTTTCGCCGGCGGCGACCATTCCGCACGGCGGGGGGACGCCGGACTTGCGCTAGGGGCATCGGATCGACGCGCCAAGGGCACCAGGAGGTAGCCCGCGCCCGTGCGCATCTAGGGGGACCAACGGGAGGTGCGGGGGTGGCCGGGCTTCGCCGGAATGGAGCCCGAGGCGGCGGCCGGAACTCGGGTGGGTTGCGGGTTTGGGGTTGCAGCGCGCAAACGAACCAACTAACGCGCTAGCCATGCTCTGTGTGCAGCCTCGAGTTCGTTGGACGCTGGTGCGTGACCAGATGGTCACCAGAGTGACGCCGGCGTCGAGCTCGTGCGGCGGTGGGTTTCGGCCTTGATGGAATCAGCGGCCAGAGCGAGCAAAAGAGAACGGGGGTAGGGGGAATCGGGTCAAGGGCTCACCGCGGAGCTGCAGGGAGGGTTAGTGGGCTCGGGGGCGCGCCGGAGTTGCCGAATCGACGGAGAAGATCCTCGGCGGCTGGCGAGGGGGAAAACGTCGGGGGCGGCGTTCCGGGGCTCTTCTGGTCGCGTGAGACGACGAGGAGGACGAGGGAGGACCGGCGGAGCTCGAGGGCGTGTCGGAGAGGCTTCGGGACGGCTGCGGCCGTGCGAGCGCTGGTCGGCGGCGACGGGCTCCGTTCGGTCGCGGGAGGGAGAGGGGGCAGAGGGGGATAGGGACGGAGGGAAGGAGCGAGGAGAGTGAGAGAGGGAGCCAGGGGCTGCGTGGCGTCGCAGGAGGCGACCAGGGGAGGAGGAGGCAGCCAGGCAAGGAGGAGGTGGCCGGGGCGCGTGGCCGCGCGCGCCGGGCGCGTGCCCGTCCTTCTGGCAGGGAGGAAGACGACAGGGGTAGCGGTGGCGGGCTGGGCCGGCCAGCTACAGTGCTGGGCCGGTTTGGCTACCAGGTGAGCGCCAGGTAGGCTTCTGCTCCCCTTGTTTTTTTTATTTCTGTTTTCTATTTTCTGTAGTTTGTTTTGATTTAGTTTAGCAACTAAATCATTTAAATAAATTCTGTAGAATTTTATGTGGCTTGCTAAAATATATATAAAGCCACTCACAAACTTCCAGAATTATTGGAGTCATATTTAATATATATTAAATATAAATCCAAAGCAAATAGTTATTGGATTAATTCAAATGGCCAAAATAATTATCTCTGTGATTCCAAAAATATTGGTTTAAATTTTACCTCTCACCAATATTTCCATGGAATAACAGGAACATTTTCTTGGACTCATTTGATGAAATTTAAATGTTGGTTATTTTTAGAGGTCTTCTGAGGCTTTGAAAATTCCTCAATTCAATTTCATTTGAATTTAAACATGATGCTCACATGAGGTCTAGCCTAGTGCATTACCAGAAGCTAGGGATGTGACAACTCACCCCCACTAAACAAGAATCTCGTCTCGAGATTCAGGCGTAGGGTAGGCTGAAGGGGAAACGCAAACTAGTATAATCTTCACGATCCCGGTTGCACTTCAGTTGAACGTTGATTCGATCACCATCATTGTCTTCAAGTCTTGCTCTGAGAAATCCTGCCAACATGACATGGAGGGAAGAAGGAGACTCTAGAAGGGTCGATCTTCTCGAAGATCGAACAACTCACGAAATGAGACATAGGACCATCTCTCGGGTTGAGACATGAGATACACATCAAGAGGGGTGGAGAGGAATGGATGACGAAGGTTCACTAGGTAGACAACAATTCTAGACTCAAGAATGTGGTAAACGATTGTCACGTAGCGAGGAGTTGAGTTGTCATGATACCATAACGATACACCTTAGGGAAGGTGACTCGTAGAGATATCCCCTTAAGTGGCAAAAAGAATTACTTTTGATTCAAAGATCATTGAAACTCTTTAAACCAGCCTAAGACAATTCTCGAGCGATCGTTTGGAGGGGGTCGGTAGAATGGCATACTCGGACTTGGATGATGTGGATTACCTTGTTGAAGACAACGTAATGAATGAATTTGCTTACCACCGGAAATGGGAGAGACCCATGGTAGAATGGCACATTGACGGTGCAAGCTAGGAACAAAATGCAAATGCTGGGAATGATTCTGGTAACTGGGGAAGAACCCAACAACAGAGAGTGAATTCACCGTTTGAAAAGATCATAGCATTGCTGAGGAAACTGAGAGCAAACCCAGTTAGTGCCGATGATAACACGTAGCGCTTGTGCGTGCTCTCAAGAACTTGAGCATTTCCATAATCATCAAGGTTTTACCAACATCCGTGTCAAGGATCCTGGCAACACCACATACTACCATGATGAATAGCGATGGACGATGCAGATGCAAAGGAGGATAACACCTTCTCAAATTTCACCCCTAGCGGGGCCAAGGAGATAAAATCTGGATGATCGACCGAGAGACATTTAGCACTCCGCTTCTAATGTTCCCCTTGACGTGCTAGTGTAACCCATTCTTAGATATGGTTTGCTAACTAGAACATCAAGTAAAGGTCGGATTTCGGGAGCAATAGAATCCATAAGGAACAGTTACGGAGGTAAATCCTACGAAATCCTTATGGGGAGGTGGCCAACTTCCTCAAACAAGATACTACAATAATAGGTCTTCCGGCTGGGTGTGTTGGCCACGACATCCACTTTACCGGTTATGGAGGGACCAATATTATAGTTCTTGGGAAATGTTCCAACCATCATATCTGCCTGAGATTCAGATCTGGTTGGTGTCAGATTATTCCAGACTCATCGAGTCCAGGAAGAAAAATGAAAGTTTGCAACACAAATCGACGAGATGACGTTGCGAGATTCTCGGGAAATGAACTACGATAGCAAGCTCCAAAACATGAGCTGGTTCTGCTACAAACATGTGAACACGTTGTCCCAGACAAGCATGCCCACATGGTAGTCTTACAATAAAACACTACCGAGTTCTGGTTGGGAGCCATCATCGAGGATATCGAAGTCTTTACGCAAGTCCATGGATTAGATCCCAAGCATAGACTTCTTTTCCTTGAACAAGTCAATCAGTGGCTTGGTGTGCTAGGATATACATATGGAATGAAGATGATCAGTCTAACAGACCACAGAATTCTTCGCACGTGCATGACTGACTTGGGACGATTCCAAAGGAGGTAAAAACATGCTTTCTCGAATTCACGGCGGCAACTTACATCAAAATGCACGTGAATCAAAGGAAGCCACTCCTTTCATCAAACAAGTACTTCATGAGCTAGCATGAAGAAAATGCTTTCAAAAGTTTCCAACACTAACTTAATGTTCAACAACATCATGGAGGAGATAAGGATGTTGTCAATGGGCTCAACAACAACTCATCGAAATTTCCATATCACTGGACTTCCACCATCATGTGAACACGGTGATAGCATTGATCAGACCCAAAAGATATAATGGTGTATGCTCGAGGGATCAACCACGAGTAAGACAACATTACGAACATCGTTGGTTCTAACTTGATTTGACGATAGCCCACACTCAAATCAAGGGATTGATAAGACAATAGGTCCAGCAACTGATCACAGGGACCAATCGATGAAGATATCATCTTTCTTCAATACACACTACGCAAGAATATCCCTTTGGAACGAACTAAGTTAGGCAAGCTTTTATCTTCCAACTCTCCAAGTTGCTGTTCAGCTTAACCATCTAGCTCAGGGGTATCCAACACAGACTCTCGGAGAAGGGGTGGTTTACAAGAAACCAACTTGATCACGAGCTCAACATATCGGTCAGGTGACAACCTGGTAATACTTCCGAGAAGATCTTCGGAAATCACGAACCACCGATATGTTACTAAGCTCGAGAACAATCTTGTTTTTCAGGGCAAGATGATATGATCAAATGAGCGAGGACTTAACAAATCCTATCTCATCAATCAAGGAGTGCACCAGGAAAATGGACTAGGTAGCACAATCAACCTTAGGGTGATGATTCAATAGTCAACTCGCTAAGGATGACGTTATTGTCCATTTAACTACCAAACAACGGAGTTGCTAGCAGTATTGATTTCACACACCACGATTCACTTGTCGACATTCCGGTTACGATAACACAGGAAACGAGGAATAAACAATGTTGGCGAGAAGTATCACTGTGTCAAGAGTTCATAGGATGGTGTGCAATTCCCATGACAATTCCGATATAAAGATGGTAATACTCCAGGGTAGAACAGAACAAAAGCTGGATTAGCAATTTGATCTGCGGAGCATAACTTTGACCCAATCCTGGATATGGAAGAGGTACTGGAGTTTGTTTCTCCTAGTCATTCTGAATGGAATGGCTTGACGGACCACAAGAGTAATAGGCATCGATGAACGAATGCACACATAATCTTGACTATCAATTGATAGACGAGGGTCAGAAGACAACTAAAGAGGGACAACTCAAAGGAACATACAATTTTCTGAGTTGTGGATGCATGGTTTAGCATGTCGAACGAAGTTCAACATATTTCTTCCGGATAACCCATGCAGAAAGGTAGAACTGGCAGAGCCACAATATATAATGGAGAACTCATCAAGAATAATCCTGTTGTGATATTTCAGTTCAACGAGGAACTTCTGCCATAAGTAGTTCATGGTATTTGGAAGAAGAAGATACCACGGACTTTAAGGACTATCGCAAAGGTCACTAATATCCTAAAGGAACTAGCAACACTATCAACATGATGTAAGTAGAGTGAATCTCGGGTTCAAAACCCAGGAGTAGAATACCTACTAGCTATGTGGCATCACGGGATGCTTTCGAGAATAAAGGCCAGAATCATCACACTGGGAACACAAAATGTTGCTAGATTACTAGGTGACTCCCTAAAACACCTAGGGTCATAATAATTATTCCAACATATATGTCGAGGCAATAAAGTACCTCAACTCACTAATTTGTGTCATTAATCTGACCAAAGGCACATCGGAAACAGGAGGAAGGGATTTGCAAATGCATCCGACTATTTAGAAACCTGGGATGACTCGGACAGCATAACGGCTGTAAATGCTCAGAAAGATTTGAGACATTCACAAAAATGGTGGCATAACCACTCAGAAGCACAATGTCAAGGTTTCAAGATCAACAATTAACGTACGGAAGTAGTAGAAACTGAACTCAAGCTTAAATCCAACAATCTATAAGTCTACGGATTAGTAACACGTGATCCTGATAGAAGGAAGAGATATCCTAGTTCTTAATCCCCGTAGGAAAGATAAGATGACTCAGATCAGAAGGCATAAGGTATAGGCAGTAAAAAGAGCCTTATGTTCCATCCCACAATCAATTCCCTTATATAACTAAAGAATTTCTAGACTCAACTTCGACCAGTTTGGCTTGGTAATCCTACAGGCAGTCAAGCTCTGATACCAACGCTGTCAGGACCCCGACTCGATGTCACATCGATCTAGCCGGTAACACCTCATATCACTTTGCGGCCTCACGCACGGTATCCCCACGGGTGTCGCCTTACCTTTGCCCGGGACCGTTTGCGCCTTTTGGCTCACGTATATGATAGTGTCGCTAGCATCCATATGATAAGGAGCCCGGGCTGACATGACTAGTCGTAAACCCAAAGTGGCACAGACTTACAGGGACAGGCATTCATGACCCAGCTTCGAACGTGTCGGTCATCAGCAAGTGGGTCCGGGCTGTAGCACTGGGCTAGCAGGACTCCGATAAACCGGGCTGTAGCGGGCTAACAGGACTCCGGTACTCAAAGCGTGACATTTCCCCGGAGGGACAGACACAGGAACAAAGAAGGACACATGCCGGCCAGCCTAAGTGTTCCAGAGCAGTAGCAAGCTACCATGGCTCAGCGGTAACACTAGGAGACATTTCCCGGTAAGAGAGGCTACTAAAGATAAACAACTAGATAGTCAGATCCCACACATACCAAGCATTTCAATAACATACACACAATATGCTCGATATGTGCAATACAACATGGCATCACAAAATGACTCTACGACTCAAGTAGTTTATTCAATAGGCTCCGAGGAGCGAGACATTACAAACATGGGTCTCATGACCCAACAATCAGAGCATACAAGTCAAAGCACAAGCGGAAGCTATCATGTCTGAGTATAGACATCTATAAATGAAAAAGGCTGAGAAGCCTGACTATCTATCAGATCCTGCCGAGGGCACAAGATCGTAGCTGAGGTATCAAGCTAAACGTCGAAGTCCACACGAAACTACTAGTGAGACCGAAGTCTCTCTGCAAAAACATAAAATAGGCAAACGTGAGTACAAATGTACCCAGCAAGACTTACATCAGATCTATCTACACATGCATCATTATCAACAAAGGGGTGGAGGGGTTTGACTGCAGCAAGCCAGCTTTGACTCGGTGGTTATCCTAAACTACGACTGCAAGCGACTCTTTTGAGGTGGCGCACACGAGTCCACATATTCACCATATCAATACACCACTATGGATCCGCTCCCGTCTCCCTACGAGAACGCCATCCATAGCACTCACGCTTATCTTGCGTATTTTAGAGTATCCACTTTCACTTGTCTATGAACTGATATAAGGGGTCCACGTTTCCATATCCGAGGAATCCGGCTATTCGAATAGATGATGTTAACCCTGCAGGGGTGTACTTCTTCACACACGCTCTCGCCACTTACCGCCCTGTACACGTCATGTACCTCGGCAACCTTCAAGCGGAAGCCGGGCGAGGGAGTCGGCCACGACCTGACTAATCGAACAAGTCTCTAGTCCAGGTTTATCGCCTATTCAGGTTCCATCCGCAAGGAGATCCGGCCGGGGTGTCGCTTACGGCCCCAAACGATGTGTGCAGGGTTCCCAAGCCCACCAACCGGGTGCCACTTGGTACACCGGGCCACTGTGCCTAGTCTGTCCCAAGCCCACCTGTACCGGGTGCCACTTGGTAGACTACTAACACTGCCTACAAACACCAGAAACTAGTTGCAACTCCTGGACAGAGATCAAGTTGATTAATAAGTCGAGAGGGCTTGGAGCGCCCGGAGCCCAATGTGTGGTAGTAACTGATCATGGATCACAAACACAGAACTCAGTTCCTGAGGACGGCTGCAATGAGACAACCCACCATGTACTCCTACATGGCCTCTCACTGCTACCTTTACCAAATCGTGTTCACACACTTAGCTCACACACAGTAGGACACGTTCACACGCCTCTGATTCATCCCCGATGAATCAGACCTGACTCAACTCTAAGCAGTAGCAGGCATGACAAACAAGCATGAATGAGTAGGCACAACAGGGCTCAAACAACTCCTACTCATGCTAGTGGGTTTCATCTATTTACTGTGGCAATGACAGGTCATGCAAAGGATAAAGGGTTCAGCTACCGCAGCAAGTATCAAATATGTCGTTGTTGTCCTAATGCAGTAAAAGAGAGCAGGAGCGAGAGAGTGGGATTTTATCGGAATGAACAAGGGGGTTTTGCTTGCCTGGCACTTCTGAAGATAACATTGAGTCTTCATCAGTGTCAACGATCACGTCATCGGTATCACGTCTATCGAGAGGGGACAAATACCGGCAACACAGAAAGGAACACAATCAATGCAATGCACAATATGATGCATGATCATGACATGGCAAAATGAATGTGTTTTGAGCTAATGCAACTAGCAACAGATTAAATGAAGTTGGTTTGAATATAAAATTCAAATTCAAACTCCATATGTGGTTATTTAAATGTCATTCACTTCATTTGCCCTAAACAGTAGTGATAAGTTGTTCTAACATGCATGAAAATGGTACAGATGGATTCCTTGAATTTTTCTGATAATTTTTCATATATAAATTATTTAATTTGGAGTTACGGTTGAATTTCTATGAATTTTAGAAGTTTTAGCTATTTTCTGGAATTTCCTGAATATTTAGAATTAAAATAATTCCAGAAAATGAATTATGGCGTCAGCACCACGTCACTGTGACGTCAGCAAGTCAACAGGGGTCGGTCAGGGTCAAACCTGACGTGTGGGGGCCACACGTCAGTGACATAGTGCTGGCTGGAGTCACAGACATGTGGGGCCGGTCAAAGGCCACGTCAGCGAGGTCAACGCCGACGCGTGGGGTCACTGCAATTAGATTAAACTTAATCTATTTTAGTTAGCCGGTTAGTTAGGCCGTGGGGCCCGGCTGTCAGTGGCTCTGGGGGGTTAGTTAGTGGGGTCATTAGCGCTAATGACGACGCCACGTCAGATACGCCGGCGATGAGTCGCCGGTGACCACAGTACACGGCGGCGAGCTTCGTAGATCGCCGTTCGGGGACGATTTGGTGCGCGACTAGGCTCTACGGAGAGCTTGGAGTGCTCCGCGTCCAGCGGTGCGGGTGGTTGAGCGTGCGGTGGCCGGGAACGACGCCGGCGAGCGTTTGGGCGGCGGCCGGCGTTCGGATGAGTTGCGGGTTTGGGGTTGCAGCGCGCAAACGAACCAACTAACGCGCTAGCCATGCTCTGTGTGCAGCCTCGAGTTCGTTGGACGCTGGTGCGTGACCAGATGGTCACCGGAGTGACGCCGGCGTCGAGCTCGTGCGGCGGTGGGTTTCGGCCTTGATGGAATCAGCGGCCAGAGCGAGCAAAAGAGAACGGGGGTAGGGGGAATCGGGTCAAGGGCTCACCGCGGAGCTGCAGGGAGGGTTAGTGGGCTCGGGGGCGCGCCGGAGTGGCCGAATCGACGGAGAAGATCCTCGGCGGCCGGCGAGGGGGAAAACGTCGGGGGCGGCGTTCCGGGGCTCTTCTGGTCGCGTGAGACGACGAGGAGGACGAGGGAGGACCGGCGGAGCTCGAGGGCGTGTCGGAGAGGCTTCGGGACGGCTGCGGCCGTGCGAGCGCTGGTCGGCGGCGACGGGCTCCGTTCGGTCGCGGGAGGGAGAGGGGGCAGAGGGGGATAGGGACGGAGGGAAGGAGCGAGGAGAGTGAGAGAGGGAGCCAGGGGCTGCGTGGCGTCGCGGGAGGCGACCAGGGGAGGAGGAGGCAGCCAGGCAGGGAGGAGGTGGCCGGGGCGCGTGGCCGCGCGCGCCGGGCGCGTGCCCGTCCTCCTGGCAGGGAGGAAGACGACAGGGGTAGCGGTGGCGGGCTGGGCCGGTCAGCTACAGTGCTGGGCCGGTTTGGCTACCAGGTGAGCGCCAGGTAGGCTTCTGCTCCCCTTGTTTTTTTTATTTCTGTTTTCTATTTTCTGTAGTTTGTTTTGATTTAGTTTAGCAACTAAATCATTTAAATAAATTCGGTAGAATTTTATGTGGCTTGCTAAAATATATATAAAGCCACTCACAAACTTCCAGAATTATTGGAGTCATATTTAATATATATTAAATATAAATCCAAAGCAAATAGTTATTGGATTAATTCAAATGGCCAAAATAATTATCTCTGTGATTCCAAAAATATTGGTTTAAATTTTACCTCTCACCAATATTTCCATGGAATAACAGGAACATTTTCTTGGACTCATTTGATGAAATTTAAATGTTGGTTATTTTTAGAGGTCTTCTGAGGCTTTGAAAATTCCTCAATTCAATTTCATTTGAATTTAAACATGATGCTCACATGAGGTCTAGCCTAGTGCATTACCAGAAGCTAGGGATGTGACAAAAATACTTCACCATGATGCTTGAAGGCACGGCTCGTACCTGGTTGAAGAGCCTACCGCCCAATTCTGTTGGCTCATGGGCCCAGTTGCGGGTCCGGTTTATCCAGAATTTCAAGGATACGTGTAAGCAGCCCAAGTCCATAGTAGACCTGGCGGCTTGTGTCCAGGGGGAAGGAGAACCAACGACCCATTGGGTGCGCCGCGTTTTGGAAATTTTGCACTCGTCCGACAGGATTAATGCTGACTCTGCGATCTTAACCCTGGAAGGTAACTGCCGGTTTGAGCCTTTAAAATTGAAATTGGGACGCATGAAGCGGTTCTGTAATGACATGGGAACCCTCATGGCCGCTCTAGTGAAGTATGCTGATTCGGACAGTACCAAGGATCCCGAGACTGATGATGATGAAGCAGGGAAGGGAAGGAAGAATAGCAACTCCAAACAGCAACAGTACAAACCGGCGGGTCATGGAAACGGAGGCAAGCGCAAGGCGGATGGCAGCATGGACTTTGTGGCCAACACTAATGCACAGGACAGGGGGCAGCGGCGCAGAGGTAAAGCGGCAAATCGTAATGGGGCTCCCAATCCTAACGCAAGCCGCTTGAGTTATTTGCTGAATCAGCCTTGCCCGAAGCACGGGACGAAGGAGGCGCCGGCTAACCATCTTTGGAAGGATTGTTATATCATGCAGGAGTTTAAAAACTCTAATGCCTTCCGGTATGATCACGGGTTAGGTGGCGGTTCAGGATCCGGTTTTCATGGGCCGGATCACGATGGAGCTTCCGGTTCAGGTCGCAATCAGGGCGGTCACAATCACCAGAATAATCAGAACGGCCAGCAGCAGCAGCAGCAGCAGTCGGGTTATCAGAGCCAGCCAAAACAGTTGAACAATGGGCAATATCATGTTTTCACAACTAGCTTGGATAAACGCGACCGAAAACTCCACAAGCGAGCCGTGAATTCTGTTGAACCGGCCTTACCACGTTACTTGCGCTGGTCGGAGCAGCCTATCGTGTGGAGCAGAGAGGATCACCCGCCCCGGGTTGATAATCCGGGCCAGCTAGCATTAGTGGTAGACCCTCAGGTGGGGGGTTATAAATTCACCAAGGTACTCATGGATGGAGGAAGCAGTATTAACATACTGTACTATGAGACATTCCGCCGCATGGGTTTAACAGAAAAAGATCTCAGACCGTCTAATACGGTGTTCCATGGTGTGGTGCCTGGCAAATCTGCATATCCTGTTGGTAAGATAGCCCTGGACGTGGCTTTTGGGGACGAGCACGACTCCCGGTCGGAAAAACTAACATTTGAGGTGGTGAAGATCCGGAGCCCATATCATGCCTTGTTTGGCCGTCCGGCTTACGCCAAGTTCATGGCGCGGCCTTGTTATATCTACTTGCAGCTCAAGATGCCGGGTTACAAGGGGACAATAACGGTTCATGGGAGCCGTAGGGTCGCTTTGGAATGTGAGGAAGGTGATGCGGCTTATGCAGAGTCGGTCTGTGCCACGGAGGAGTTGAAGTACTATAAGGACAATGTTGATCCGGCGGATATGACTCCTTTGAAGAAGCCGACTACGGAGCATGATTCAGATCTGAAGTTCAAATCGGCAGCTGAGACCAAGCTTGTTGACTTCGTGCCCGGCGATTCATCTAAGCAGTTCACTGTTAGTGCCAATTTGGATCCCAAATAGGAAAGCACGCTCGTCGAGTTCATCCGTGAGAATCGGGACATCTTCGCATGGAAACCATCCGACATGCCAGGTGTACCGAGGGAACTCGCTGAGCACACTCTTAATGTGGATCCTAGGTATAAACCGGTGAAACAATTCCTCCGCCGATTTAACGAAGAAAGGCGAAAGGCCATTGGAGAGGAAGTGGCCAGGCTTTTGGCAGCTGGCTTTATCATTGAGGTGTTCCATCCAGAGTGGCTTGCTAATCCGGTGCTGGTTCTTAAGAAAAATGGCACTTGGCGTATGTGTGTGGATTACACAGATCTTAACAGGGCCTGTCCAGCGGATCCTTTTGCCCTCCCCCGCATTGACCAGATCATTGATGCCACGGCGGGTTGTGAGCGTTTGAGTTTTTTGGATGCATACTCTGGATATCATCAGATCAAAATGGCGGTTAAGGACCAGGAGAAAACAGCGTTTATTACTCCCTTTGGAGCCTTCTGCTATGTATCTATGCCCTTCGGACTCAAGAGTGCCCAAGCCACCTATCAACGGTGTGTACAGAATTGCCTGCATAAACAGATCGGCCGCAATGTGCACACCTATGTGGATGATATTGTAGTAAAGTCAAGGCAGAAGGAGACGCTAGTGGATGACTTGAAGGAAACCTTTGACAACTTGCGGGTTTACAAGATGATGCTTAATCCGGCCAAGTGTGTCTTTGGTGTTCCGGCAGGCAAGTTACCGGGTTTCCTGGTGTCTAATAGAGGAATTGAGGCTAATCCGGAGAAGATTACAGCTATCACCTCCCTGGCTAAACCGAAGTGCATCAATGATGTTCAGCGTTTGGCGGGCCGGATCGCCGCACTAAGCCGGTTTATCAGCCGCCTCGGAGAGAAGGCCATTCCTTTGTACCAAATGCTGAGGAAGACAGACCATTTCATTTGGAGTCCGGCTGCTGATGAAGCATTTGAGGACTTGAAGCGACAGTTAGCCAATCCGCCTGTTCTTGCAGCTCCGGTCGACAAGGAGCCACTATTATTATACGTAGCAGCCAATGCTCGGGCAGTTAGCGTGGCTATTGTGGTGGAACGCAAGGAGGCAGGCAAGGAATATCTGGTTCAGCGGCCGGTTTATTATATCAGTGAGGTGCTTATTGAATCCAAGCAAAGGTATCCGCATTGGCAGAAGCTGGTCTATGGTGTTTTCATGGCCAGTCGGAAGTTGAAGCAGTATTTTCAAGGGCACCCCATCACAGTGGTCAGTTCAGCTCCCTTGGGTGATATCATACAGAACCGGGAGGCGACTGGCCGGGTTGCCAAGTGGGCTATAGAGCTTGGGCCACATGGACTGAAGTATGTGCCTCGGACGGCGGTGAAGTCTCAAGCACTTGTTGATTTCATCAATGACTGGACGGAGCTACAAGCACTAGAGGAGAAGCCGGATCATACATATTGGACTATTCATTTTGATGGATCCAGGCAACTGGAAGGCTCGGGGGCTGGAGTCGTGTTAACTTCCCCACGAGGCGATAAGTTTTGTTATGTTCTCCGCTTAATGTTCCCTTGCACTAATAATGCAGCTGAGTATGAAGCCTTGCTCCATGGTCTCCGGATGGCTAAAGAGATGAACTTAAGCTGGGTTAAGTGCTTCAGTGACTCGGATCTCGTGGTTCAACAGGTGTCTGGCACTTGGGATTCTAGGGACCCGCTCATGACTGCATATCGTTGGGAAGTGGATAATATTGCGGGTTGCTTCCAGGGTTATCAAGTGGATCATGTGGACCGTCGGAAGAATGAAGCGGCAGACGCTTTAAGCCATTTGGGCTCTCAGCGCAAACCGGTCCCGCCTAATATCTTTCTGGACGTGCTGCACAACCCGTCAGTCAAGCTCCCAGGTGAAGCGGATTTGGCTATTCCTGATCCGGAGGCTCAATTGGTGGCAGCATTGCATGCTATTCCGGATTGGACAGTTCCTTATCTTATGTACATGAACCGGGGGGAGTTACCAGAGGATGAGATTCTAGCCAGGCAAATAGTCCGGCGATCCAAATCTATGACGATTGTCAATGGTGAATTGCATCGTCGCAGTGTATCAGGGCCGTTTCAACATTGTGTTTCTCCTGAGGAAGGCTGTGAAATCTTAAGAGAAATCCATGAAGGGGATTGTGGACACCACGCCGGTTCAAAGTCTCTGGTGGCAAAGGCGTTTCGTCACGAGTTCTACTGGTTGACAGCGCATGCTGACGCGGAGGACTTGGTTAAACGGTGTGATGGATGTCAGAAATTTTCAAGGCGTGCTCATGTGCCGGCTCAAGAATTGAGGATGATCCCAATAACGTGGCCGTTTGCAACTTGGGGGCTGGATATGGTCGGACCTTTTAAAAGATCCAAGGATAAGAAAACCCACCTTTTGGTGACAGTTGACAAATTTACCAAGTGGGTTGAAGCGGAGCCTGTCAGCAAGTGTGATGCAGCAACAGCGGTGCAGTTCATCAAAAAGGTGATTTTCCGGTTTGGCTTTCCACACAGTATCATTACTGACAATGGTACCAATTTATCTAAGGGCGCTATGAAGGAGTTCTGTGAACGAGAGCATATCCGGCTTGACGTGTCGTCAGTGGCACACCCCTAGTCCAATGGACAGGCAGAACGAGCTAATCAAGAGATCTTGCGAGGCATCAAACCCCGTCTTATGGTCCCATTGCAAAGAACACCAGGATGTTGGGTTGAAGAGCTACCATCTGTGCTATGGAGTATCAATATTACGCCAAACCGATCCACAGGATACACGCCATTTTTCATGGTCTATGGAGCAGAGGCAGTTCTCCCTAGTGATATCCGGCATGATTCGCCTCGGGTGGCAGCTTATGTCAAAGCGGACAATGAGACAGCACGGCAAGACGCTTTGGACCTATTGGACGAGGAGCATGATATAGCAGCTGCCCGTTCGGTGATTTACCAACAAGATCTTCGTCGCTATCACAGTCGCCGGGTTAGAACCAGAACTTTTCAAGAAGGAGATTTGGTGCTTCGGCTCATCCAAGACCAAACAGATATACACAAGTTATCCCCACCTTGGGAGGGACCTTTCATGGTCAGCAAGAATCTGCACAACGGGTCGTACTATCTGATTGATATTCGAGAGCATAAAGACTCACGTACATCAGAGGAGGAGACTAACAGGCCGTGGAATATAGCTCATCTTCGGCCTTACTACACTTGAGCCATCGGCTCTATCTATGTACATATCATGACAGTGTATATATTATCTTTGATATAATAAAACCGGAGCCTCAGCTAAAGCGGGGTCTCTGTCTTTCTTATCATGCGTGGTTACATGAAGTGGATCTGTTTTTAAAGCGGACTCCGGTTTACCCCTTGACATTTGCTTTTTATACATCACTGGGGGCCTTGGTCGTGTCCGAACCAACGCGACACCTTTTGATAGGCGACAGCCACCAGATCACTTGGGGACATGGTCAAGTCTGAACCAGTCACGCCTCTTGGTCGGCCTAAGGCCACAAAATCACTTGGGGGCTTGGTCGAACCCGAACCATTGCCACGCCTCTTGATCTGGCATATATGCCACGAATCATTTGGGGACCTGGCTGACTTGAATCATTGTCACTCCTATTGGGGGCTTGGTCCTGTCCGACCATCGTAATACCATCTGATCAGCTCAGTACAGCATATTTTTGCAAACAGTTTTTATCATTGCCTTGGTTTCCATGGTATTTTCATGGCTTGTTCTTAGTTTTTTGTTGGATTCCTTTTATGTCAACAAACACCTTTAATCCGGAGAAGTATGCCCGGTTTATTTTTATTTTTTCTTGTTAACATCATGGAGTAACAAGGGGGTTTATATTGACCCAGTACGGTCTATACGGGAGCTGTTTTCTCCCCCCTTGTTGACGGTAATGGTTTATAAAACCTCCGCTTCAAAGCTTGGCTAAACCAGCTTCATGCCAAGACATGGCAGGAAATATGAATGGAGGTTTTTTCGAACAAAAGCTTCAGTACTTATGCACGAAGGCATATTGAAGATAGAAGTATTAACTATCCTGTTACAAGGCATCACGGTGCCCGAATAAAGATCATTTGTTATTTTGGAAAGATTCCAAGGACAGCTATACAAACCGGCTCCCGGTTTAGGCTTGCTCCTCGTCATCATCCGCTTCAGCTTCTTCGTCCCTACCCATTGGATGGAAATCAACAGTGGTCCAGTCGATTCCCATTAAAGCTTGGAAAACAGCCTCTTCATGTATCAGGGAAGACGGTTCAATATCAGGAGCGTAAGTGTGCTTACGGATTGGAGGGATCAGATTCTCCACTTCAAGAGTTGGGGCAGGCACTCGCTTGTTCTGGTCATTGTATTGTGCTTGATAATGCGTCAAGTCTGACTCTTCAGCTAGCTGACAAGCCAAAGGGCGCACTGCACGGTTTATTGCCCTTAAACCCTCTTCGTTGAATTCAGAGCCATCTTCCTTCAGGCTGGGATAGCCTTGAGATGCTTCCACAGGGTCGAAATCTGGCACACATGCCTTTGCCCGGATCAAGGCGTTAATAGCTTCGGTTCGAGCAGCAGATTTCTTCAGCTCCTCCATCCGGGCCGGAAGCATCGACAACATGTTAAGAGTGTCCTGGATTAAAGAAGGTGCCGGGTTGTTATGAGAGGCTGTGGTGATGATCCGCTGGGCTCCGGTATATAATTGTTCCACTAAGGTGTAGGCAGCCTTCAGTTTCTTCCGCACATCGTTTCCCAAGTGCCCGATGCATGTGCTTACAACAATATAGGGACGGTTTCAAACCGGATTTACGCTGCAGCAGGTTCAAATTATCACAAAAGTTAAAAGGAGCTTACCAAAGATCGCAGTGGTCATGGAGTGTATTTGCCGCTTTACGGATGTCAGTTCATCCGCCACCAGTTTAAGGGCAGCTTCAGCATTTTCCGCTCTTTTGGTTAAAGCGGCCTTCTCAGTGGCCCAATCAGCCCGCTCTTTCTTGAAGCGTTCCTTCAGGTGTTCAGCGGTGCTCAAGGCGCTGGTTAATTCTTCCTTTGCCTTGTCTGTTTCAGCTTGTTGAGTTTTCAAGGCCTCCTGCAAATCAGCAATCCGGTCCTCCTTGATTCTCACCTCAGCCTGCATACAGACAGCATTTAGCTTTAAACAAGCGGTCCAAGAAATTGAAGTATCAACCACATAACAAAGTTATACGCCTGATACTTGGGGGCTAATGAACCTTCAGTTTTCAAAAGTTACTAGATTGCAAAGTCCCAAGCTCAATACAGGTATTCAACTTGGCACTTGGGGGCTAATGGCTATTTGCTCAAATTATGTTCTAAGGGTAGTTTTCTGTTGGAGCCCCGGTCTAATTCTGCTAAGTTAAACCGCCCCTTGGGGGTTATATTAATGGATTTCAAAAGTGTTGAGGATCATATTCAAGTCCCAGTTTGACGAAGGCTACAAACCGACCCTTGGGGGCTAGGAGGATTGATGCGAAGGCAGTCAGTAAAGAAGTAAGTTACCTCAAATTTATCCCTCATCATTTTTACCAGACCAGCTTCACAGTCACGGCTAGTATAAAGTCGGTTTAGATAGCCGGAATGAAGATCTTGGGCACTCAGAGCAGCATATGTCTCCAGTTCAACATCCCATTTTTCTTTATTCAGAGCGGAAAAATCCTCTTTTATGGTATGCTTGGTTAAGGTGACAAGATTCCCGGGTTCAAAGCGGCCTACACCGGTAATCACAACATCATCATCTTTGGACTCGCCGGTTTGTGTTAGTGTGATCGGTTTGTCAGCAGGACTGTGGGATTTCTCAATCCGGACGGAGGTGACAGGCGGGTCAGCAGAGACTGAAGTATTAATAGGCCTCTCTTCGGGAATAGCATCGTCTTGTAAAGGAGGATCATTGGGAATATCCTCAGGAGCAAATGCTTCAAGATCTGGCGTTTTGTCATGTTCTGGGGCTACATCTTCTTCAGCCGCTTTATCCAGGCGGGCTTTCTTGCTCGGTTTAGGTTTGGCCCTGAAAGAAAATCAAAGAGTCAAGGAAAAGCATAAGCCATTACATAGTGTACTGGAAGCATATGTTCAGCTTAGCTTACCCAAGAACCGTTTTTAACGGTGGCAGCTGAGTGGCCGACGATTCACCAGAAGATGAATGAGAAGTAACCTGATAATCGGAGTCGGATGGGTTAAGAGGTTGACGGAAGAAACCCGCTTTAGGATGTAAATCAACAAAAAGGTCAGAGACCTCGGAGCGGCATTTTCGAACCGGACTGTTTGGTAAACCGGTGGAGGTAACTACCTGGCCACTGTGCCGGGTTGTGCGGCGAGCTTCATGTTGCTGAGTCTTCATAAGAAATTTAGGATCCAAATAAGCAAGAGGATGAGAAAATTTAACTTTCCGGTTTGCCTGTCGAAATTTTGGCAAAGGCAAGATTTCTGAATCGGAAGAGAGAATAGTTACCTCAACGAATTCCGCATTGCTGGCTTCAGCGTCGTCCTGACAAGCATCATCATCAATAAGGCGTGTAAAAAATAAGGCAAGCGAGTCAAGTTCTACCTCAAGGTCCGGGTTACCCACATCGTCATCAATAGCTGGATCAGAGGAAGCGGTGGTTTTTCTCTTGTGAGCTGGCTTCTTGATAACCTTGGTCTTGGGACGGATTGGCCGCCCTACTTTCTCCGTTTTGTCTTGAGAAAGCTTCTTGCTCCAAAACGGATTATCGCCCTGGATCAGCAGTAATTAAATGTCAAACAGATAAAGCAGTAACCGGTTCAACAATAGAGCAATTAAAATCTTACCGCTGGCGGTTTGTTGGTGGTGCAGTAAGGAGGCAGACCGGTTTGAGCACAGAGGTGCTCCGGTTCATTCAGCATCTTTTTTACAGATTCTGTGACTTCATCATCGGGGAGTTGGATTTTAGTGTGTCGGAGTGGGTCATCGACACTATCAGTATACTTGCACATCAAACTGGAGCGCCGGCTCAGAGGCAGTATGCTCCATGATATTCAACAACGTGCAAGATCTATTCCCGTTAAGCCGTTGGCCATAAAAGCTCGGAGCTTGGACAGTTGCGGAGCGTATTTAATTCTTTCCTTGGCGTTTAGTCTTTGTGGAAAAGGGTGCATGTTGCTGAGCCGTTCCGGACGGAAGCCAGGCAAGGGATTTTCATTGTCAGGGGAGGTATCCTTGCAACAAAACCAAGTTGCATTCCACTCCTTGGGGTGAGTATGGAGTTTAACGTGGGGATAAGTGATCTCCTTCCTCTTCTGAATGGCCATACCGCCCAATTCAGTGTTGGGGCCATCGGTGAATTCAGTGCGACGGTTTAAATGGAAGAGGTCTCTAAACAACTCAACTGAAGGCTCCTCTTGAAAGTATACCTCAGAGAGCACTTGAAAGTGGCATAGATTGGTAACAGAGTTGGGGCCAATATCCTGTGGACGGAGCTGAAAATTGGCTAACACATCCCGGTAAAATTTAGAGCCGGGCGGTTTGAAGCCCCGAGCCAAGTGATCTGCAAAGAACACAACCTCTCCTTCCTGGGGGGTGGGAGGACATTCATTTCCAGGAACCCTCCAGTGGATCGTATCTTTACTGTCTAAAGCGCCGATCAAGACTAGATCGTCCAACTGTGATTCCGTGACGCGAGAAGAAACCCAATTGCACTCATACACTTGTTTGGCCATGGCGAGATCTACAAGAAATAGGTGATCCGGTTCAAGAACATGCTGGGTAAAAGAAGGTGTTGATCTAAACTACGATAAACCGGGGACAGTACCTATAAACCGGTCTTCCACAATGCGGCATCATGTGGATTCTGGCGGTTCAACCAGGGGACTAATGGTATATACCGGTTTAGTAACTTTTTTCTATGATAAGTTAAACCGCCTGACCTAAGCATCGGAAGAAATTGAAGCTATGGATAACTAGGTATGCAGAAACAAGTTTCACATGATCTTATCACAGCCGCGGATCTACCGCGAGCTCACAAAAACAGAAAATATTCCGAAGAGTAAGGCAGAAACAGAAGTGAACCATTGAGCGGGTATGTGCGAGAGATATATGGACTTAGATGAGAAACTACAGGTGGATGCTTAAAGACTACTACTAAACGCAGCAGGGATTCTCAGATTCATTCAAGGTCAGAAAACAGGTATGAGCATGCGACGAACACAGCACGAACATGGAACCCTAAGAACAGATCTAGGTCAAGAAGAGGAGAAAGCTTACCGGGAACGGAGAAGATGCGGAAAGATGCCGCAATGCTCTGGTACGTTTAGGTTGATGCAGCAGCCCAAGACGAAGCAGAGGTCGACGGCGGTGGCGGAGCTCCAAGGCTGGCGACGCGAGGAAGACGAAGAAGAAGGGACGAAGGGAAAGGGAAAGAAATGACCCTTCGGTCTTATTTATAAGGCAACAGAGCTAGGTCAAGCGCGCGAATCCAGGAGCTATTGTTAAAAGAGGGCGTTATAAATGATAAAATTTCATGATGACGTCATGCCGGCTTACAGCAACCAGAAATGACGACGACACGGCGGTTTACCAATTACCCGAAGATGTCCAAGACACCAGATTTTGTGAGGGATTGACATGAACCAGTTCAAATCAATCTGGGGCCTAATGTTGGGGATATTACCACTAGGCGTGAACCGGCCTGCTTGGGCCGGGATAACTTCATTAGTGGTATGAACAGATGAAGGCCCAAGGCCTGTAGCGGGTTTAGAACCTGTAGCCGTAAACCGGCCTGATGTGCAACTTGTATTGTAAGTTAGGAACAGAGAGATACCAACCGGGATACGAGTATGGACCGGTTGGGACTCTATGGACCGACGGGCGTCACCCGTGTATATAAGGGGACGACCCGGCGGCGGTTCAGGAGGAGAACGACAACTCGAGTCTAGGCGAAGCTTGTTTGCTCCCTAGCCATCGAGACCACATCAATTCCATCGCAACTAGATGTAGGCTTTACCTTCATCGAAGGGGCTGAACTAGTATAAAACCCTGGTGTCTTTGTGTCCGCTTTAACCCCTTCAAGTAAACTCGTAGCGATGGCTCCACGACTAAGTCCTTTCGCTAGGACATCTGCCGTGACAAATCCACGATAGGTAGTATACAACCTTGAGTATCCTTGCACTCAGCGTTGCAGGCCCCTCCACTAAGCGCCATGTTTGTCTCGCCAGGAGTGACAGGTTGAATAGTTCTATGTCTCAAAATCCTAGTCCTCCCAGGCATTTTGGTTTAGTGCAAACCTCCCATGAGACCCAACAAGGCTTCCTCTTGCCTCGCTTGCTTCCCCACCAAAACTGGCGGATCATTGACATCACATTCTCACAAATGCCACGCGGCAACCTGAAACAAGCCATAGAATAAACAGGAATAGCTTGAGCTACTGCTTTAATAAGCACCTCTTTACCCGCATAAGACAATAGCTTCTCCATCCATCCCTTGATCTTGTCCCATACTCTATCCCTCAGATATTTAAAGGTTCCATTTTTTGAGTGACCCACATCAGTGGGCATGCCAAGGTACCTCTCACTCAATTGTTCATTATGGACATCCAGAGAAATTTTTATACCATCTCAAACAGAATGAGGGTATCCTTTGCTGAAAAATATTGATGATTTTGAATTATTCACTCGCTAGCCTGAAGCATTACAGTAGATAGTCAACAAGTTTGACACTGTATTTGCCCCCTCATTACTCGCTTTGAATAGCAACATGCTATCATCATCAGAGAGAAGGTGGTTAACAGCCGGAGCTGTCGGAGCCACCTGTACTCCCACAAAATGCGATGATTGAGATTCCGATTTCAAGAGGCACGAGAGGCCCTCCACTGCAATCAAAAAGAGATAAGGGGAGATTGGGTATCCCTGTCGAATACTCCTGGTGGGTTTAAATTGGTCTAGTTTCTCTCCATTAAAAAGAACTAAGAATGATACTGACTTGATCATGCCCATTACAACACCAATCCATAATCTTGCAAAGCCAAGCATGATCACAATTGCCTCCAGATATGTCAATTCTAGCCTGTCATAAGCTTTCATCATATCCAACTTCAAAGCACAATGACTATTAGATTTAGATTTGCTCCTTTTCATGAAACGGAGGCATTCATAGACGCAACTGATGCTATCTGTGATCAATCTTCCAGGAATGAAAGCAGATTGTTCTTCAGAGATAATATCAGGCAAGATTTGCTTCAATCTGTTCGCCACTACTTTTGAAGCAATTTTATACAAAACATTGCACAACTTAATTGGTCTGAATTGAGTGAGGAGTGTTGGATTCAGTACCTTCGGTATTAAAACCAGAAAAGTATCGTTAATGCACTCCGGACTTTCCTCCCCCCTGACAATCTTCAACACCGCCTTAGTAATCTCTTCACCACACACATCCCAATGCCTCTGATAAAAATATGCAGGGAAGCCATCCGGCCCGGGAGCTTTTGTGGGGAACATTTGAAAGAGCGCTATTTTCACCTCTGCACTAGTGTAGGGAGCGTGTAGAATATTGTTCATGGCAGTCGTGACTTTCCGAGGCACATGGTCAAGCACAACCTCCATGTTTGTTACCCCCTCAGATGTTTATAGAATATTGTTTTGAATTCCTGCACATATTTCTAATTTAAGAACATTGTTAAGATCCACTAACATTTTTCTTAATCCTTGATATTACTTGAGCAGGCTTGCAGCTGTCAGATGGCCTTCGTCGTCGCGCAATCATGTCATGGCTTAAGCATGGCTAACATGCCATGCGCAACAATAGTTGTCGCGTCGTATATCAACGGAAACTTTTTGCCAAATTCAATACAAAGTATATCAAAATTGGAAAACATTCAGCTAATACAAAGTTGTCGCGTCGTATATCAACAGAAGTGAACCATTGAGCGGGTATGTGCGAGAGATATATGGACTTAGATGAGAAACTACAGGTGGATGCTTAAAGACTACTACTAAACGCAGCAGGGATTCACAGATTCATTCAAGGTCAGAAAACAGGTATGAGCATGCGACGAACACATCACGAACATGGAACCCTAAGAACAGATCTAGGTCAAGAAGAGGAGAAAGCTTACCGGGAACGGAGAAGATGCGGAAAGATGCCGCAATGCTCTGGTACGTTCAGGTTGATGCAGCGGCCCAAGACGAAGCAGAGGTCGACGGCGGTGGCGGAGCTCCAAGGCTGGCGACGCGAGGAAGACGAAGAAGAAGGGACGAAGGGAAAGGGAAAAAATGACCCTTCGGTCTTATTTATAAGGCAACAGAGCTAGGTCAAGCGCGCGGATCCAGGAGCTATTGTTAAAAGAGGGCGTTATAAATGATAAAATTTCATGATGACGTCATGCCGGCTTACAGCAACCAGAAATGATGACGACACGGCGGTTTACCAATTACCCGAAGATGTCCAAGACACCAGATTTTGTGAGGGATTGACATGAACTAGTTCAAATCAATCTGGGGCCTAATGTTGGGGATATTACCACTAGGCGTGAACCGGCCTGCTTGGGCCGGGATAACTTCATTAGTGGTATGAACAGATGAAGGCCCAAGGCCTGTAGCCGGTTTAGAACCTGTAGCCGTAAACCGGCCTGATGTGCAACTTGTATTGTAAGTTAGGAACAGAGAGATACCAACCGGGATACGAGTATGGACCGGTTGGGACTCTATGGACCGACGGGCGTCACCCGTGTATATAAGGGGACGACCCGGCGGCGGTTCAGGAGGAGAACGACAACTCGAGTCTAGGCGAAGCTTGTTTGCTCCCTAGCCATCGAGACCACATCAATTCCATCACAACTAGACGTAGGCTTTACCTTCATCGAAGGGTCCGAACTGGTATAAAACCCTCGTGTCTTTGTGTCCGCTTTAACCCCTTCAAGTAAACTCGTAGCAATGGCTCCACGACTAAGTCCTTTCGCTAGGAAATCTGCCGTGACAAATCCACGATAGGTAGTATACAACCTTGAGTATCCTTGCACTCAGCGTTGCAGGCCCCTCCACTAAGCGCCATGTTTGTCTCGCCAGGAGTGACAGGTTGAATAGTTCTATGTCTCAAAATCCTAGTCCTCCCAGGCATTTTGGTTTAGTGCAAACCTCCCATGAGACCCAACAAGGCTTCCTCTTGCCTCGCTTGCTTCCCCACCAAAACTGGCGGATCATTGACATCACATTCTCACAAATGCCACGCGGCAACCTGAAACAAGCCATAGAATAAACAGGAATAGCTTGAGCTACTGCTTTAATAAACACCTCTTTACCCGCATAAGACAATAGCTTCTCCATCCATCCCTTGATCTTGTCCCATACTCTATCCCTCAGATATTTAAAGGTTCCATTTTTTGAGTGACCCACATCAGTGGGCATGCCAAGGTACCTCTCACTCAATTGTTCATTATGGACATCCAGAGAAATTTTTATACCATCTCAAACAGAATGAGGGTATCCTTTGCTGAAAAATATTGATGATTTTGAATTATTCACTCGCTAGCCTGAAGCATTACAGTAGATAGTCAACAAGTTTGACACTGTATTTGCCCCCTCATTACTCGCTTTGAATAGCAACATGCTATCATCATCAGAGAGAAGGTGGTTAACAGCCGGAGCTGTCGGAGCCACCTGTACTCCCACAAAATGCGATGATTGAGATTCCGATTTCAAGAGGCACGAGAGGCCCTCCACTGCAATCAAAAAGAGATAAGGGGAGATTGGGTATCCCTGTCGAATACTCCTGGTGGGTTTAAATTGGTCTAGTTTCTCTCCATTAAAAAGAACTAAGAATGATACTGACTTGATCATGCCCATTACAACACCAATCCATAATCTTGCAAAGCCAAGCATGATCACAATTGCCTCCAGATATGTCAATTCTAGCCTGTCATAAGCTTTCATCATATCCAACTTCAAAGCACAATGACTATTAGATTTAGATTTGCTCCTTTTCATGAAACGGAGGCATTCATAGACGCAACTGATGCTATCTGTGATCAATCTTCCAGGAATGAAAGCAGATTGTTCTTCAGAGATAATATCAGGCAAGATTTGCTTCAATCTGTTCGCCACTACTTTTGAAGCAATTTTATACAAAACATTGCACAACTTAATTGGTCTGAATTGAGTGAGGAGTGTTGGATTCAGTACCTTCGGTATTAAAACCAGAAAAGTATCGTTAATGCACTCCGGACTTTCCTCCCCCCTGACAATCTTCAACACCGCCTTAGTAATCTCTTCACCACACACATCCCAATGCCTCTGATAAAAATATGCAGGGAAGCCATCCGGCCCGGGAGCTTTTGTGGGGAACATTTGAAAGAGCGCTATTTTCACCTCTGCACTAGTGTAGGGAGCGTGTAGAATATTGTTCATGGCAGTCGTGACTTTCCGAGGCACATGGTCAAGCACAACCTCCATGTTTGTTACCCCCTCAGATGTTTATAGAATATTGTTTTGAATTCCTGCACATATTTCTAATTTAAGAACATTGTTAAGATCCACTAACATTTTTCTTAATCCTTGATATTACTTGAGCAGGCTTGCAGCTGTCAGATGGCCTTCGTCGTCGCGCAATCATGTCATGGCTTAAGCATGGCTAACATGCCATGCGCAACAATAGTTGTCGCGTCGTATATCAACGGAAACTTTTTGCCAAATTCAATACAAAGTATATCAAAATTGGAAAACATTCAGCTAATACAAAGTTGTCGCGTCGTATATCAACAGAAGTGAACCATTGAGCGGGTATGTGCGAGAGATATATGGACTTAGATGAGAAACTACAGGTGGATGCTTAAAGACTACTACTAAACGCAGCAGGGATTCACAGATTCATTCAAGGTCAGAAAACAGGTATGAGCATGCGACGAACACATCACGAACATGGAACCCTAAGAACAGATCTAGGTCAAGAAGAGGAGAAAGCTTACCGGGAACGGAGAAGATGCGGAAAGATGCCGCAATGCTCTGGTACGTTCAGGTTGATGCAGCGGCCCAAGACGAAGCAGAGGTCGACGGCGGTGGCGGAGCTCCAAGGCTGGCGACGCGAGGAAGACGAAGAAGAAGGGACGAAGGGAAAGGGAAAAAATGACCCTTCGGTCTTATTTATAAGGCAACAGAGCTAGGTCAAGCGCGCGGATCCAGGAGCTATTGTTAAAAGAGGGCGTTATAAATGATAAAATTT
This sequence comes from Triticum dicoccoides, assembly GCF_002162155.2. Lineage (NCBI taxonomy): Eukaryota > Viridiplantae > Streptophyta > Magnoliopsida > Poales > Poaceae > Triticum > Triticum dicoccoides. Next base: position 535,016,556 of record NC_041391.1, on the reverse strand, counting down.
CATGATGACGTCATGCCGGCTTACAGCAACCAGAAATGATGACGACACGGCGGTTTACCAATTACCCGAAGATGTCCAAGACACCAGATTTTGTGAGGGATTGACATGAACTAGTTCAAATCAATCTGGGGCCTAATGTTGGGGATATTACCACTAGGCGTGAACCGGCCTGCTTGGGCCGGGATAACTTCATTAGTGGTATGAACAGATGAAGGCCCAAGGCCTGTAGCCGGTTTAGAACCTGTAGCCGTAAACCGGCCTGATGTGCAACTTGTATTGTAAGTTAGGAACAGAGAGATACCAACCGGGATACGAGTATGGACCGGTTGGGACTCTATGGACCGACGGGCGTCACCCGTGTATATAAGGGGACGACCCGGCGGCGGTTCAGGAGGAGAACGACAACTCGAGTCTAGGCGAAGCTTGTTTGCTCCCTAGCCATCGAGACCACATCAATTCCATCACAACTAGACGTAGGCTTTACCTTCATCGAAGGGTCCGAACTGGTATAAAACCCTCGTGTCTTTGTGTCCGCTTTAACCCCTTCAAGTAAACTCGTAGCGATGGCTCCACGACTAAGTCCTTTCGCTAGGACATCTGCCGTGACAAATCCACGACAGGTAGTATACAACCTTGAGTATCCTTGCACTCAGCGTTGCAGGCCCCTCCACTAAGCGCCATGTTTGTCTCGCCAGGAGTGACAGGTTGAATAGTTCTATGTCTGAAAATCCTAGTCCTCCCAGGCATTTTGGTTTAGTGCAAACCTCCCATGAGACCCAACAAGGCTTCCTCTTGCCTCGCTTGCTTCCCCACCAAAACTGGCGGATCATTGACATCACATTCTCACAAATGCCACGCGGCAACCTGAAACAAGCCATAGAATAAACAGGAATAGCTTGAGCTACTGCTTTAATAAGCACCTCTTTACCCGCATAAGACAATAGCTTCTCCATCCATCCCTTGATCTTGTCCCATACTCTATCCCTCAGATATTTAAAGGTTCCATTTTTTGAGTGACCCACATCAGTGGGCATGCCAAGGTACCTCTCACTCAATTGTTCATTATGGACATCCAGAGAAATTTTTATACCATCTCAAACAGATTGAGGGTATCCTTTGCTGAAAAATATTGATGATTTTGAATTATTCACTCGCTAGCCTGAAGCATTACAGTAGATAGTCAACAAGTTTGACACTGTATTTGCCCCCTCATTACTCGCTTTGAATAGCAACATGCTATCATCATCAAAGAGAAGGTGGTTAACAGCCGGAGCTGTCGGAGCCACCTGTACTCCCACAAAATGCGATGATTGAGATTCCGATTTCAAGAGGCACGAGAGGCCCTCCACTACAATCAAAAAGAGATAAGGGGAGATTGGGTCTCCCTGTCGAATACTCCTGGTGGGTTTAAATTGGTCTAGTTTCTCTCCATTAAAAAGAACTGAGAATGATACTGACTTGATCATGCCCATTACAACACCAATCCATAATCTTGCAAAGCCAAGCATGATCACAATTGCCTCCAGATATGTCAATTCTAGCCTGTCATAAGCTTTCATCATATCCAACTTCAAAGCACAATGACTATTAGATTTAGATTTGCTCCTTTTCATGAAACGGAGGCATTCATAGACGCAACTGATGTTATCTGTGATCAATCTTCCAGGAACGAAAGCAGATTGTTCTTCAGAGATAATATCAGGCAAGATTTGCTTCAATCTGCCCGCCACTACTTTTGAAGCAATTTTATACAAAACATTGCACAACTTAATTGGTCTGAATTGAGTGAGGAGTGTTGGATTCAGTACCTTCGGTATTAAAACCAGAAAAGTATCGTTAATGCACTCCGGACTTTCCTCCCCCTGACAATCTTCAACACCGCCTTAGTAATCTCTTCACCACACACATCCCAATGCCTCTGATAAAAATATGCAGGGAAGCCATCCGGCCCGGGAGCTTTTGTGGGGAACATTTGAAAGAGCGCTATTTTCACCTCTGCACTAGTGTAGGGAGCGTGTAGAATATTGTTCATGGCAGTCGTGACTTTCCGAGGCACATGGTCAAGCACAACCTCCATGTTTGTTACCCCCTGAGATGTTTATAGAATATTGTTTTGAATTCCTGCACATATTTCTAATTTAAGAACATTGTTAAGATCCACTAACATTTTTCTTAATCCTTGATATTACTTGAGCAGGCTTGCAGCTGTCAGATGGCCTTCGTCGTCGCGCAATCATGTCATGGCTTAAGCATGGCTAACATGCCATGCGCAACAATAGTTGTCGCGTCGTATATCAACGGAAACTTTTTGCCAAATTCAATACAAAGTATATCAAAATTGGAAAACATTCAGCTAATACAAACACCTTTCGTGACTTTTCCAAAACAAGCTTATGGATCTAAAAAATGTTATTAAGTTTAAAAAAATCTTTATTCACCTAATTCAAATAAAATTATTTTAATATTTTCCATGGAAATCGAACGAGGTTCGCTACATATTGAAAATAAATTTTATCTAACTAAAAAAAGATATGCAGAAACAAAATAATATTCATGGAATTCAACAAATGTTCGTTACATTTTCCTGAAAATAACCGTTCAACTAATTAAAAGTTGCTCATTTTATTTTCAATTTTTGTCACCTAATTAATATATTCATGAATTTCAAAATATTTTACAAATATGTTTGTTATGTTTTAAATAATTTTCCATCTCACTTAAATAAATTCAAGAAAATAATAATAAAATTAATAGAATTCTGAAAATACTCTGAATTCATGGACATTTTGTTAATTCATGGACATTTTCTAAAAATTCCTGATGCTTTGATTTCCTGTACATATTTCTAATTGAAGAACATTGTTATAGATCCACTAACATTTTTCTTAATCCTTGATATTACTTGAGTTCTCGAACATTTTTTCAATAAATATTTTTTCGAATTTCCAAACATTTTTTCACATTAATGTACCTTTTGAAAAACAGAAATAATTTTTTGTATTCATGATCATTTGATAAATTTACAAACCTTTATCAAATTCAAATTTATTTTTCAAAGTCACAAGTTTTTTCAAACTGTCAAACATAGCTTCAGAAATGATGGCCATTTTTAATTCTTTAGTTTTAAAAGTTCTAGATCATTTAGAAATTCCTTTTTTACATAAATTATCTCATTCTCAAATTCATAAACATATTTGAAATACATTGACATTTATATAATCTGAGAACCTTTTTGAGTATGTGAACTTTTCTCAAGTTTGTGAACATTTTTCAATTAACAAACATTTTTTGATTCATAATTTTTTATATTCATGAACATGTTTGCAATTCCATGGTTATTTGTTGAATCGAATGACATTTTTTCAAATTCGTGAGCATTTTTTGAATTTACATTGTTTTCCGAATTGCTTACAGTTTTGTTGAATTCATGAACACCTTTTTTATCCATGAACATGTTTTCACATTCGTGATCATGTTTGGAGTTCCAAAACAATTTTTGAATTCACGGTCTTTATGAATTTACGAATATATTTTGATAAAACAAACTAAAAGGAATCTGTTGATAAACATTTTTTAAATATTGATTTGTAAATACGATATGTCATAGAGCAAATCTTGAAATTGGAAGAAACAAATAGCAGCAAAAGAATGAAAAAAAAACATAGCGCCGCTGTAAGGAGCTATGGGGCAATGACCTCGCGGTCAGCCGGTTGAGAAACGAATGAAGAGAGAGGTAACCTTCAAGAAGGTTGCTGAACCATTTCTTTTCCCATTTACAGTTTTATTCGATTTCCTTTTTATTTTTTCTTCTCTTTAAACATTTTTTTTGCTTTTTAGTTATATTTTTATTAGTCAAAAACTAACTCATTTCAAGAAATGTTTAAGATTTCCAAAATTCTTTGTATTTTCCCAAAAAATGCGTGAAATTTAAAAATCCTTTAAGATTTCAAAAAATATTCATTTTTCAAAAATGTGGGAATTCCAAAATTGTTCCACAATTTCAAGAAATGTTCACAAAAATGTTTACTTCGTGAGAATTTTTAAATTTGCATACATTCTTTTGTATTTAAGAATTATTTTTAAATTTTGCACATTTTCTGAATTGACAAATTTTCCCAATTCCTACTATTTGTTGACTTCAAATTAAACGGATCGAAATAAAAGACAAAATGATAAAAAATACGAAATAGGCGCATGCTTCTGTCCCTAGCTTTGATTGTGCTCATTGGGCCCGCAGGCGATGTGAGCGGCGCGGTGGCCTGCTCGCTACGATCGATATGGTAGAGCCACGTCGGTCAAATTAAACGACGAAGAACGAAATCAACATGGGTGACACGAGATTTTAACATGGAAAATCTCTCCAACATGGAGGGGGGAAAACCACAGGCGCCAGTCAGCAAATGTTCACTAT
>NC_041391.1:534950264-535011604 GCF_002162155.2 Triticum dicoccoides | reverse complement strand
CGGGCGATGGATCTCGCTCATCAGAAATTAGTCTTTATTTGTACACTTAAATTTGGATCACAACATAACACGATACATAGCAGCACTCTGTATCGCTCAGCACAAATGTTGATTATTTATTAAGAAATTTAAACATTTACATAAAAATGTTCCTGATGTATTAAAAACATACAAATGTTGACCATGTATTAAAAAAGTCTTGTATTTGAAAAATATTGAACATGTATTATATATATACCAAAAATATGTATATATAAAAAACAAGCATAAAAAGTAAATTAAGAAAAATCTTAATTACTCCCTCCATTCCTTTATCTAAGGTGCACTATTTCCACCGCGGTGACCAAGGCAGTAAACTTTGGAGCGCGGTGACCATGTATATAAAATGTTAAATATTTATATAGAATATTCTTATGATGTAAAAAATGTTGAATGTGTAAAAAAGGAAATCCAATAAAAAATGAAAACCAAATATAACCTATGCAAAGGAATGGAAAAGAGAAAACCACGAAAGAAAAATAAAAAAAAATGTTAAAACTGTGAAAGAAACAAAAAAAGTCAAAAGTAGATAATAAGAAAACCATTGAAAATCATGAAAGAAAAACAAATCTGGTGAAAAAACTAAAAGAAAAAGAAAAAAAGGGAACCAATGAAGAAATAAAAAAATAGGAATAAGACAAAAGAAACCAATGAATCAATCGGCCCAGCAGGTACGTGGAGGAAACCTTTTAGGCGAGCGTGTCATATATCCCGCGGCAAGCAAGATATAGTGTCTGCGGAGACCTCCTAGTCGGCGCCTTAGGAGAGCAACTAATTGAGGAGCGCTCCTTTAGGAGCCTCTTCAAGGTTCACTTGGGGTGGGCTGGCGTGCTCTTAGTCGCCGCCAACTATTGCGCTCTGGACGCTTCTTTGAAATTTTTTTCCGCACGCGTTTTCTGCTTTTAAAATGGATTTCCCCCCGCCTTTTTGGTTTTTCATCGGTCTTTCTTCTCTTTTCAACAAAAAAAAGGAAAACTCGTTTTTTCCATTGGTCTAGGCTTGGTTCGCTCGTCCACTATTGACGTCTTGACAAATTAACTATTTAGTTTTGAAAAAAGAAAAAGAAGAAAAAAATTCAGGGGAACGGTAGCACGGGCCATTGGTCTACAACATAGATATGCAAATACTATCAGTACTAAGTTCATGATAAGTTAAGTTCAATTAATCAAATTACTTAAGAACTCCCACTTAAATAGACATCCCTTAAGTCATCTAAGTGATACGTGATCCAAATCAACTAACCCATGTCTGATCATCACGTGAGATGGGGTAGTCATCAATGGTGAATATCTCTATGTTGATCATATCTACTATATGATTCATGTTCTACCTTTCGGTCTCCAGTGTTCTGAGGCCATGTCCGTACATGCTAGGCTCGTTAAGTTTAACCCAAGTATTCCGCATATGCAAAACTGTCTTGCACCCGTTGTATGTGAACGTAGAGTCTATCACACCTGATCATTAGGTGGTGTCTCAAGATGACGAACTGTAGCAACGGTGCATACTCAGGAAGAACACTTTTATCTTGAAATTTAGTGAAGGGATCATCTTATAATGCTACCGCCGTACTAAGCAAAATAATATGCATAAAAGATAAATATCACATGCAATCAAAATATGTGACATGATATGACCATCATCATCTCGTGCTTTTGATCTCCATCTCCAAAGCATCGTCATGATCTCCATCGTCATCGGCTCGACACCTTGATCTCCATCATTGCGTCGTGGTAGTCTTGCCAAGTATTGCTTCTACAATTATCGCTAACGTATACTGATAAAGTAAAGCAATTACATGTCGTTTGCATTTCATACAATAAAGAGACAACCATAAGGCTCCTGCCGGTTGCTGATAACTTTACAAAACATGACCATCTCAGGAAATAACGTTTATCACATCATGTATTGACCATATCACATCAGAACATACCCTACAAAAACAAGTTAGACGTCTTCTACTTTGTTGTTGCAAGTTTTACGTGGCTGCTACGGGCTTCTAGAAAGAACCGTTCTTACCTACGGCAAAAACCACAACTGTTGGGGATATAACTACTGAGTGTAAATCACCCAGGAGGGGCCGGTTCACCTTCAACTACATTGAAGCCCATGAAGACCCAGAAGACGGTGCTTTACTAATGAAGCTTAGAGGCCCGGAGCCCAAAAGCAGATTAGGGCCCATAGTGGTAAACCGCCATGGTTATGTAACTTGTATTGTAAGTTAGGAAAGGAGAGACCGAGCCGGACACTTGTATGAGTCGGCCTCGGGACTCTGTAGACCGGCCGGCGGTCAACCTATGTATATAAAGGGACGACCCGACGGCGGTTCAGGGACAATAGACAACAACTCGAGACTCAGGCAAAGCGTATTTGCTCCTTGGTCATCGAAACCCAATCAATTCGATCACAACTAGACGTAGGCTTTTACCTTCATCGAAGGGGCCAAACTAGTATAAAACTCCCGTGTCCCTTGTCCGGTTTAACCCCTTCAAGCTAACCCGTCACGATGGCTCCACGACTAAGTCCTTTCATGAGGACATCTGACGTGTTAATTCCACGCCAGTTGGCGCCCACCATGGGGCTATCACATGATGGTTTCGAGTTCTTGAAGGGCAGCTCTGAAGGACTCAAGGGGTACATGGTTGGTCGGATGACCAAGAGTCGTCGTGGCAAGCTCTACATCAACGACGAAGGATGGGGCCCTGAGGCCGGCTTAATCGAGTACGGGTACCAGGTCCCCTTTGGCGGAATTCATGTCTTCATTGGCAAGATCGGCGAACCGGGCCCTGAGCCGGACATCTGCACCGACCTCGTCGAAACGGCTCAGCATGCAAATCCTGCCCGGGTTAAGCCCGCCTTGAAGCGTGCGTTCGTAGGATGTGTCCACAGGATCGGATCTGAACTGGTGTTTGAAGGCGAGACGGCTGTTTATTCCGACGGCGAGTCATCCACTGGTGAAACCGAGTCCCTATACCAAATTCATGATGGTGTGTTCGAAGGATATTCCGATGGCAACAGTATTCCGGACCTCCTTGAACCGCCAAGTCGGGTTGTTGTTTTTATGGCCGGAACACATCCCACTTTGCAGTCTTCATCTACAACAGGAATGAATTCCGGATCAGCGGTTGCGACAGGAGGCCCGGTGCACCGACCGGCTCAAGTCCTCTCCAGTTTGATGGATGCCTGGGCGACCTTGTTAACCACAACAGTTACCCCGGAGATGCAGGATCAGCACAATGCGGATATTGCAAAGCTGAAGGACCAGATAACACAGGCTAAGGAGGACCTGGCAAATGAGGATGCTAGGATGGCTGAAGAACAGGCCGCTTTGGATACCCAGTCATAGCAGATACAGGCGCAGAATTACTGGCTCATGTTGGATTAGAATGCCTCAAATGACGTAATGCGAAGGAAGTACCGATCGCGTATGCCGCCGGTCTTTGAAGGATTGAACCTCTTTAATACGCCGGGGGCTGGGCCGAGTAATCTGGCAGCTACGAACCGGACCGACACGCCTAGGGCAGCGCCGGATCAACCACGATTGACGGAACCACCTCGACAAACGGATAACCCGCCGCCCTATGTGTCAACACCACCAGGGCATTTTTCAAGCCCTTTGGATAACATGATTGCTGCAGCATCTCGCCTGGCAGCTATTCCGATGGAGGGCGATTCACTGGCAGCGATTGAGACGCGGTGGGCCAGGGATCTTCTTCAAATCGCCGTGGTGCAGCAGCAGGCTTATTCCTATAGCCGAGATAGAATTCATTCGACCCCCCGTCCGAGCAAAAGTTATAGCAGGCACATGGATGAACCGGAAGTGTCTAGCAGTGCGCGGCGCCGCAATGTCCCTCAAGGACCCAATCCGACGCGTGGTGAAGTAAATACTCAAGACATGGTGGATAATGGCAGAGCACGAAGGGAGGCCGCTTTGGCAGCACAATATACGGGTCGTTATCAACCCGCCCCGATTCAGCCCGCGGCGTCAGTAGACCGCGGCACCGGGTTAGCCTTCAGTTCCTGGGGAGTGCCGTGTCTCATTCCGGCTCTCCGTAACGTGCGACTGTCTAAAGATTTCAAGGGTCCACGTAAGGTGCCTAATTACACCGTTGATCAGCCACCTGAGGCGTGGGTCGAGAGTTATGGGATGGCAATGGAGATGCTGGATGTGGATGAAGCGGCCTGTGCAAAGTATTTCACGATGATGTTGGAAGGGACAGCCCGTACTTGGTTGAAAAACCTACCAGCCAACTCCATCGAGTCATGGGACCAGTTGAAAGCCCGGTTTAGAGCCAATTCCAAGGACACATGCAAATAGCCTATGTCCATTCTGGATTTGGATGCCTGTGTTCAAGGGGAGAACGAGTCAACAACTCATTGGGTGCGCCGGGTTTCAGAAGTTTTGCATTCGTCGGACCGGATTAATGCTGGCCAAGCGATCATAACGCTGGAGCGTAATTGCCGGTTTAAGTCACTTAAGATGAAGTTGGGACGGCTCAAGCGCCACTGCAATGACATGGGAACACTTATGGCAGCCTTGGTCAGATATGCCGATTCTGATAATACCAAGGATCCCGATTCTGATGAGACTTTTTGTCGCATGGGGTTGACAGATAAGAGTCTTAAACCGTCAAACACTGTTTTTCATGGTGTGGTACCAGGTAAATCGGCATATCCTGTTGGCAAGATCGCTTTGGAAGTTGTGTTTGGAGATGAGCATGATTCCAGGTCTGAAACATTGACCTTTGAAGTGGTGAAAATCCAGAGCCCGTATCACGCACTGTTTGGACGGCCGGCTTATGCCAAATTTATGGCGAGGCCCTGCTATATCTATTTACAGCTTAAAATGCCAGGTCATAAGGCGACTATCACAGTGCATGGAAGCCGAAAGAACGCTTTGGATTGCGAGGAAGGTGATGCGGCTTATGCTGAGTCGGTTTGTGCTACAGAGGAGCTGAAGTTTTACAAAGATATTGTTGATCCGGCAGATATGACCCCTGTGAAGAAGCCCAGCACCGAGCATGACCCGACCCTAAAATTCAAACCGGCCGATGAGACTAAACTTGTTGACTTTGTTCCTGGCGATTCATCCAAACAATTTAACATCAGCACCAATCTGGATCCGAAATAGGAAAGCGCGCTCATCGAGTTCATCCATGAGAACCAGGACATTTTCGCATGGAAGCCTTCTGACATGCCAGGTGTACCGAGGGAACTCGCTGAGCACACTCTTAATATTGATCCCAAATTTAAACCGGTCAAGCAGTTTCTTCGCCACTTTAACGAGGAAAGACGCAAGGCCATTGGTGAAGAGGTAGCCCGGCTGTTGGCGGCTGAGTTTATTGTCGAAGTATTTCACCCCGAGTGGTTGGCTAATCCGGTGCTCGTTCTTAAGAAAAACGGCACTTAGCGTATGTGTGTGGACTACACAGATTTGAACAAGGCTTGTTCGGCAGATCCTTTTGCTCTCCCGCGTATTGATCAGATTATTGATGCGACGGCGGGTTGTGAGCACCTGAGTTTCTTGGATGCTTATTCAGGTTATCATCAGATTAAGATGGCAGTTAAGGACCAGGAGAAGAAAACCTTCATCACTCCCTTTGGAGCCTTCTTCTATGTTTCTATGCCCTTTGGGCTCAAGAGTGCCCAGGCAACTTATCAGCGTTGTGTGTAAAATTGTCTTCACACGCAGATTGGGCGTAATGTGCATGCCTATGTGGATGACATTGTGGTAAAATCCAGGAAGAAGAAACCTTGATAGATGACCTCAAGGAGACGTTCGACAATCTTCGGGTTTACAAAATGATGCTCAATCCGGACAAGTGTGTTTTTGGTGTTCCAGCAGGCAAGCTCTTAGGTTTTCTGGTGTCCAACAGAGGCATTGAGGCCAATCCGAAAAAAATCAAAGCGATTACATCCTTGGCTAAACCGAAGTGTATCAATGATGTTCAGCGTCTTGCGGGTCGAATTGCAGCCCTTAGCCGGTTTATCAGCCGCTTGGGAGAGAAGGCGATTCCTTTGTATCAGATGTTGAAGAAGACAGACGATTTCGTCTGGAGTGACGCAGCTAATGCGACATTTGAGGATTTAAAGCGGCAGTTGGTTGAACCGCTGATTCTTGCTGCTTCGATTGATAAGGAGCCCTTGCTATTGTACGTGGCTGCCAATGCCCATGCGGTCAGTGTGGCAATTGTGGTTGAGTGAAAGGAGGCTGGGAAGGAGTATCTGTTTCAATGGCCAGTCTATTACATCAGCGAAGTCCTGATCGAGTCAAAATAACGATATCCGCATTGGCAGAAGCTGGTGTATGGAGTTTTTATGGCAAGTCGGAAGCTCAAGCAATATTTTCAAGGCCATCCCATCACAGTGGTTAGCTCTTCTCCTTTGGGCGATATAATTCAGAACAGGGAAGCAACTGGCCGGGTTGCAAAGTGGGCAATTGAGCTTGGTCCACATGGTTTGAAGTATATGCCTCGAACGGCCATCAAATCTCAGGCGCTTGTTGACTTCATCAATGATTGGACCGAGTTACAGGCACCAGAGGACAAACCGGACAGTACATACATACTGGACTATTCATTTTGATGGGTCCAGGCAATTGGAAGGCTCGGGGGCTGGAGTTGTCCTTACTTCCCCTCGAGGTGATAAAATTTGTTATGTTCTACGCTTAATGTTTCCTTGTACTAACAATGCAGCTGAGTATGAAGCCTTACTCCACGGTCTCCGTGTGGCTAAGGAAATGAACTTAAGCCGAATTCGTTGTTTTGGAGATTCTGATCTAGTGGCTCAGCAAGTTTCTGGTACTTGGGATTCTAAGGATCCACTCATGGCGGCTTATAGACGTGAGGTGGATATTGTGGCAGGTCACTTTAAGGGTTATCAGGTTGAGCACATCGACCGGCGCAAAAACAAAGTAGCAGATGCTTTAAGCCGGCTGGCGTCTCAGCATAAACCGGTACCACCCAATACATTTTTAGATATCCTGCATAACCCGTCTGTTAAGTTGCCTTCAGAGGAGGATTTAGCTGTCCCCGATCCAGAGGCCCAATTGGTAGCAGCTTTACATATCACTCCGGATTGGAAGGTTCCATATTTGGCATATATGAACCGTGGCGAGTTACCAGATGATGAGGTTTTTGCCAGACAGATAATCTGGCGGTCCAAGTCCATGGTTATTCACAATGGCGAGTTACACCGTTGCAGTGTCTCAGGCGTGTTTGAACATTGTGTTTCTCCTGAAGAAGGACAAGAGATTCTACGTGAAATCCATGAAGGGAATTGTGGTCACCATGGCGGTTCAAAATCCCTGGTGGCTAAAGCTTTTCGTCATGGGTTCTATTGGTTGACAGCTCATGCTGATGCGGAGGATCTGGTAAAGCGGTGCGATGCTTGTCAGAAGTTTTCACGTCGAGCTCATGTTCCGGCTCAAGAACTACGGATGATTCCTATCACTTGGACTTTTGCCACTTGGGGGCTTGATATGGTGGGACCTTTTAAGCGTTCCAAGGATAAGAAGACCCACCTGTTGGTGGCGGTTGACAAGTTCACTAAATGGGTTGAAGCGGAGCCCGTCAGCAAGTGTGATGCAGCCACGACGGTTCAATTTATTAAAAAGATCATTTTCTATTTTGGCTTTCCACACAGCATCATCACAGATAATGGTACAAACCTTTCTAAAGGTGAGATGGAGGATTTCTGTCATAGAGAGCACATCCGGCTTGATTTAGCATCCGTAGCACACCCCCAGTCCAATGGTCAAGCTGAGAGGGCGAATCAAGAAATCCTGAAGGGTATCAAACCCCGGCTTATGGTTCCTTTGAAGCGGACGCTGGGTTGTTGGGTGGAAGAATTGCCATCTGTGTTATGGAGTATAAACACCACCCCAAACCGATCTACGGGTTATACACCTTTCTTCATGGATTACGGGGCTGAGGCAGTCCTCCCCAGTGATATTCGTCATGACTCGCCCCAGGTTGCCAATTATGTTGAAGCGGACAATGAGCAAGCACGTCAAGAGGCGCTGGACCTGTTAGATGAGAAACAGGACATGGCTTTGGCTCGATCGGCGGTTTATCAACAAGACCGGCGGCGTTATCACAGCCGCCAGGTTAAGACAAGAACCTTTCAAGAAGGCGACTTAGTGCTCCGGCTCATCCAAGATCAGACCGATATGCACAAGTTATCCCCACCTTGGGAAGGACCCTTTGTGGTCAGCAAGAATCTGCACAATGGATTACTACCTCATTGACATTCGAGACAACTCACGCAATTCTGAGGAGGAGACCCGGCGGCCGTGGAACATAGCTCTCCTTCGGCCTTACTATACTTGAGCCATAGGATTTTCTTATGTACATATTTCAACAATGTATATATTATGGTCAATATAATAAACCGACATCCTTGCTATAAGCAGGGCCTCTATTGTTTTTTCTCAAATATCCTTTGAGTTCCATCGGGGCTTCAGCTGACAAAGCGGAGTACTACCTTTTAAACCGGCTATCAAGCCACAATACAGCTTGGGAGCTTCACACCCAAGGGGCCAAAGAGAGTCTGGATGCTATGCACAGCTCAAACATAGGCACCCATGAGCACAGCTCACAAAGTTACTTGGGGGCTCCTTGTGTAAAATACCAAGGAGTTTGAAAGGACCCTTGTAGCTGGGTATCGACCCACGGCTTGGAAGCCTGGTGTATTCACCTAAAACCCCGGGTTAACCTGCCTTCATCAAGTAAGCCACTCCTATCCAGGTAATCCTGGCATGACCTACCGAACGTTTGACAGTTACTCTCATTGAGACCCCGAACTTGTCAAAGTTAAAATGATGATTGGTTAGTTGGAGGCCCATCTTAAAAGTCTTTGTCAAATGGTTCAACTCAGTGGCCTGGCAGCCCATGAAAAGCCTCGAATTTGGGCCTGGCAGCCCTTGAAAAGCCTCGACTACAAGTTTTATTTGCCTTTTGAAGTTTTCTCTCCTTTGATAAGGTTTTGAGTTAAACCGGCGTCTCTTGACCCCGTGTTGCTTTTCAGTCATTATATTAACCCAGTGTTGTTAACCCGGCTTGGCTTTCAACTCTAAGTTGTCAGACCATCTCATCAAATCGGTGTTTAAACAACCCGGCCTGGCTTTGATTCTATGTCGCCAGTTTGATCATCTGGTGTTCATCGTAACCCAACATGACCTATTACATAACATCATTACATGGTGTGAGTTATAACAACTCAGGATTTGGGTTTTCACCCTTATTGCAATAAAAGTTGGTCAAACCAACTAAGTGATTTCATATCACAAGTATGAGTTATTTCATATTTATTCTGTTTTGGTTATTAACCAGGCTTTATCTTGGGCATTATGACCCGTCCGACGGTAAACCGCCAAGACAAATCTCTTTATGCAGATATCAGAATCGCATGACATCATCAAGGTATAATTAAGAATAGCAAAAATCATGACGGATCAACAAACGTTATGCATTAGTACCGCAGAGCAAAGTACTTTCACTAGCCTATTACAAGGCACGTTGAGGCCCAAAATGCTGATTGTTTTTTACACTAAACAAAGTCTGTCAACTTAACCCGATGGCCGGATTAAGATTCATTGCCAGTACGACATGAAGTTGACGGATCTTCAGGCACCGGTTCAACCTCCCCCTCTCCACCCAGTGGCTGGAAGTCAATGGTGGTCCAGTCAATCCGGGTTAGAGCCTGAAATACAGCTTCTTCACTTATCAGACTGGACGGTTCAACATCAGGAGCGTAAGTATGCTTACGGATTGGCGGGATAAGGTTTTGCGCTTCTGCCACAGTCGTCTCAACCCGTTGGTTTCTTTCATCATAAAAAGACCGATGGATAGTCAAGTTTGCCTCCTCAGCCAGTTGACTCGACAGTGGACGCATTTCCTTTGTCAAGGCTGAGAGCATCATTGTCAAAAGCTGATCCGCCTGCTTGTTCATCTGGAAATCCCTTAGCAATATCAACAGGATCCAAGTCAGATATCCATGCTTTGGCCCGAGTCAGTGCCAGTAAAGCGCCAACCCTGGCAGCAGATCGCTTCACCTCTTCTATCTGGGCCGGCGTCATGGATAATCTTACTAGTGTGTCCTTGATCAAAGTTGGTGCCGGTTTGTTGTATGAGACTGCACTGATAACCCGTTGGGCACCAGTATACAATTGCTCAATCAAAGTGTATGCTGCCTTCATCCGCATGTCTGTGCCTAGATGAGCAATGCGGTTACCTGAGACGGTTTAAAAAATTAATGTTAAACCGACGGAGTTGAACAATACTTCAGATCAGGTTATTATAAAGTACTTACCAAAAATTGCAGCTGTCATAGTGTTCACTTGATGCTTTAGCCCAGTCAGCTCTTCCTCAACCGGTTTAAGAGCTGCTTCAGCTTCTTTAGCCCACTTTAACAGAGTAGCCTTTTCGGTTTCCCAGTTGGTGCATTCTGTTTTGAAGCCGTCCTTTAATTTTTCCATGGCGGTCAAAGCGCCCTTAAGCTCCTCTTTGGCTTTAGAGGTCTCTTCTTGCTGGGACTTGATGTTTTCTTGAAGGTCGGCGATTTGAGATTCTTTGATACTCTTCTCAGTCTGCAAAAGTCAGAAGATGAAGTTGTTAAAGTCCCAAGCACATAACAAGTTATGCACTCGACACTTGGGGGCTAATGTGGATTGCTTTTTAAAGTGAATATTTTCAAAGTCCCAAGGCTCAATCCAGGTATTCAGCTTGGCACTTGGGGGCTAATGCACAATTGATCAGTAAAGGCAATTAACAAGGATAGACAGTTCCAGTTTATCTTTAAAAGACAAACCGGCCCTTGGGGGCTACTCAGTTGAAGTATGCTTCATATCGAAGTTCCGGTTTATCTTCAAGAGATAACCCGGCCCTTGGGGGCTACAATGGAAGAGATATACAGAATAAAGTAAACTTCAAAGAGTTCAAGATTACCTCATAACGTTCCTTCATTAGATTCACCAAATCGGCTTCAAAGTCATGGCTGGTGTAAAGGCGGTTCAGAAAGCCGGAATGAAGTTCCTCGGCACTAAGATTGATGAAGTTGGATAAGTCAGTCTTCCCCTTCCCCTTGCCCATAGTAGTGAATTCCTCCTTGGCAGTATGTTTGGATAAAACAACTGGGTTGCCAGGGGCAGTGAAACCATGACCGGTGATAATAACATCATCATCATTACCCTTTGGTGGACTTGGCGGGTTGACGGTACCTCTGGCTGGGCTCGGCGAATTAACAGCTGGGCTCGGCGGATTAGCGGCTGGACTTGGCAGATCAGCAGCCGGGCTCGGGGGAGTAGCATGGGGACTTGATGGATCAATATTAATGGCCGGATCATCCTCCAACGGATTGGCCTCAGTATCTTCACCTCGTGGGACGGAATCATCCATAAGATCAGTAGTCCTACCGGTGCCTTCAGGAGCCCTCTCCGGTTCAACTTCACTAGAAGGGACACTGGTTTTAGCCTTCTTGCTAAAACGGGCTTTGGCACTGTGATATCGAAACGAAGATTAGCATGATAAACCAAAATATGAAGGAATAAGATAAAGGGCAGTATACTTACCCAGGGACGGTCTTAAGGGGAGGCAGCTGAGTGGTTGGTGAACCGCCAGACGAATTGGAAGACACCTGGTAATTCAGATCAGACGGATTGAGTGGGCATCGGAAGAAAACCTTCAGAGGATAAAGTTTTTCAGGAGAACAAGTAACCTCTGGACGATGCTTCCGGGTTGGCGTATCCGGTAAACCGGAAGAAGTGACTTGTTGGCCATTGTGCCGGGTTGTGCGACGCCCTTCAGCTTGCTGTGTCTTCAAAGAAAATTGCGGATCCAAATAAGCAAGAGGGTGAGAGCATTTTACTTTCCGAACTGCACGGCAAAATCTTTGAACCGGCACAAGATCTGAATCGGTGGAAAGAGAGATTACCTCAACATGGTCCGCACGGCTGGCCTCCGCATCATCCTGGGAATAGTCATTGTCAATAAGGTGTATGAAAAAGGAACCAAGGAAGTCAAATTCTACCTCTTGATCCGACTCGACAATATCTTCTGGCGGATCAGAAGACTCAGCGGTTTTCTTCTTGGCAGCTCTTTTTGTGGCTTTAGTCTTCACACGGGGAGCCCTAGCCGGTTTGTCTTGAGCTTTCCTCTTCAAGAAGGAGCTGTTAGCCTGTGAAATTAAAACAAAGGAGTATTAGCACATTATTAAAATGGAGGCGGATCAGTAAGCATCAAGTTAAACTTTACTGCTGGCGGTTGGTTGGAGGCGCAAAAAGGTGGCAACCCGGTTTGGCTGCATGCGGTGATTGGTTCGTCAAGCATCTTCTTCACAGATTCAGTAACTTCATCGTCCTTCATCACCAGTGCATGATATCATTGAGGATCCTTGACGTTGCCAGTGTATTCATGCATTAATCCGGGGCGGCGACTTAAAGGCAGAATACCCCAAGAAACCCAGCAACGGACGAGATCAATGCTAGTCAAACCGTTGGCTAGGAGAGCCCGGAGCTTGGCGAGTTGAGGTGCATAAGTTTGCCGTTCCTTGGCAGTTAGTCGTTGAGGTAACGGGTGGCCATTGCTAAGCCGGTGAGGACGGTAACCCGGCAATGGATTTTCTCTGTCAGGGGCAGTGTTCCGGCAATAAAACCAAGTTTGGTTCCAATCTTTGGGATGACTGTGGTGTTCTGCATGAGGGAAATCAACTTCTTTCCTCTTCTGGATTGATACCCCGCCAAGTTCCGTGTTGGGACTGTCAGAGAACTCGGTGCGGCGGTTTAAATGGAAAAAATCTCGAAAAAGCTCCACAGATGGTTCTTCTTGAAGGTAAGCTTCATAGAACACTTGAAAATTGCATATATTGGACACGGAATTCGGTCCAATATCTTGTGGATGGAGTTGAAAGCTCGCAAGGACATCCCGGAATTTTTTTGATCCGGGCGGGCTGAATCCCCGGTCTAAGTGTTGCATAAATACAATCACCTCTCCTTCTTGAGGTTCATGAGGGCACTTCCGGCCAGGGACTCGCCACTGAAGGACCCTTTTTGAAGCTAAAGCGCCAGTTGTAACGTATCCATTAATTTGTGTTTCCGTGATCTGGGACGGAACCCAGTTGCAAGCAGAGAATTGTTTGGTCATCGTGGAAAGCAGACTGTAAAGGAAAAATTAAGGCCGGTTTACGATTGACGGTTTGAGTGTAGTAATCAGTGTTAAACTGGGAATTTGATCAAAGCATACATGTGAGATAAACCGGAAATTATTGTTTAAGTCAAGATGGCGGTTTTAGTGACGGCTAATGGCATATGGCGGATTGTCACTACTAAAAGTTAAACCGCCCTTAGGTGGAAGAGCCAGAGCTGAAAATCTACTAAGTGTTGACAGAAACAGGTTTCGCGATCTGCTGTTATAAATTTGGATCTACCGTGGTGTAGTAAGAAAACTATTCTGAGCCCTAAAAATGGTGACGACAGAAATAGAACACTACAAGTCCAGAAGGGAACTATCAAGGCAGGAGGAGAAACTACGGCAAGGTGAACTAAGGCCGCGACTTTGGCCGCATGAGAAGGATGACAAGTTCATCTAAGTTTCGACAGTAAGGGAAAAGGCAGCAAGCAAAGAGGAACGCTTATGAACATGGATGAACATGAAAACCCTAAGAACAGATCTGGGGTTGAGAGGGAGAAGCTTACCAGATGCGTAGGGATAGCGGAGGAAAGCCATAGATTTCTGGTACAATCAGGTTGATGCAGTGGCCTCTGTCGATGTAGTGCTCGAAGGTTGAGGGCGGCGGCGGAGCTTCAGAGCTTGAGCGTCGCGAGGAGGAAGAAGAGGCATGGAAGGGGAAGAGAGGAAGGAACCCGAGCCTATTTATAAGGCAAATGGATAAAGGCAGGCGCGGGGATCGAGGAGCCTGAAGCGGCGAACGAGGGCATAGCTGTCGCCTCGATTTTCGGGATACCATTAAATGAAGGGAATCTTTTTAAATATTTTATAGAGATGCCGTCATGATGATCCGTTGTTGTGTCCAGAGGATGACGTCACGGCAGCGGTTCAACAAAATTTGCAGGAGAAGACATCATGGCGGTTTACGAGAAATGTAAGGAGATGTTCATAGAAATTCTTTAAGTATTGAGGATTGACATGAACAGGTTCAAATCTATCTGGGGCCTAATGTTGGGGATATAACTACTGAGTGTAAACCGCCCAGGAGGGGCCGGTTCACCTTCAACTACATTGAAGCCCATGAAGACCCAGAAGATGGTGCTTTACTAATGAAGCTTAGAGGCCTAGAGCCCAAAAGCGGATTAGGGCCCATAGTGGTAAACCACCATGGTTATGTAACTTGTATTGTAATTTAGGAAAGGAGAGACCGAGACGGACACTTGTATGAGTCGGCCTCGGGACTCTGTAGACTGGCCGGGCGTCAACCTATGTATATAAAGGGACGACCCAGCGGCGGTTCAGGGACAACAGACAACAACTCGAGACTCAGGCAAAGCGTATTTGCTCCCTGGTCATCGAAACCCAATCAATTCCATCACAACTAGACGTAGGCTTTTACCTTCATCGAAGGGGCCGAACTAGTACAAAACTCCCGTGTCCCTTGTCCGGTTTAACCCCTTCAAGCTAACCCGTCGCGATGGCTCCACGACTAAGTCCTTTCATGAGGACATTTGACGTGTTAATTCCACGACAACAACGATGATTCGTCAAGTTTGCTGTTTTAACCTTCTTCAAGGACCGGCCATAGTCAAATTCAATTCAATTAAAGTAGAAGAAATAGACACCTGCCAGCCACCTTTATGCAAAACTAGTTGCATGTGTGTCAGTGGAACCAGTCTCATGTACGTGGACATGTAAGGTTGGTCCGGGCCGCTTCGTCCCACAATACCGCCGAATCAAAATAAGACGTTGGTGGTAAGCAGTATGACTCTCACCGCCCACAACTCTTTGTGTTCTACTCATGCATATCATCTATGCTTAGACCTGGCCCTGATACCACTATTGGGAATCATGGCATGGAAAACAAAAAAAATTGTACGCACACGCAATGACCTATCTATGGAGATGCATAGCAACGAGGGGGAGAGTGTGTCTACGTACCCTCGTAGACCGTAAGCAGAAGCGTTTCACAACACGGTTGATGTAGTAGAAATTCTTTGCGCTTCAATCGATAAAGTACCGAATGTACGGCACCTCCGCGTTCTGCACACGTTCAGATCGGTGACATCCCTCGCCTTCTTGATCCAGCAAGACGTTGAGGTAGTAGATGAGTACGGTCAGCACGACAGCATGGTGACGGTGATGGTGAAGTGATATCTGCAGGGCTTTGCCTAAGAACTACAAAAATATGACCGAGGGTCTAAACGGTGGAGGGGGCGCCGCACACGGCTAGGCAATTGTCTCGGGTGTGCTAGGCGCCCCTCCTCATATATATAGGTGGGAGGGAGAGGGGAGATGAAGGAAATATTCCCTAGAGGCAATAATAAAGTTTTTATTTTATATTTCCTTATTCATGATAAATGTTTATTATTCATGCTAGAATTGTATTAACCGGAAACTTGATACATGTGTGAATACATAGACAAAACAACGTGTCCCTAGTATGCCTCTACTAGACTAGCTCATTGATCAAAGATTGATAAGTTTCCTAGCCATGTACATGAGTTGTCATTTGATAACGGGATCACATCATTAGTGGAATGATGTGAGGGACAAGACCCATCCGTTAGCTTAGCATAATGATCCTTCAGTTTTATTGCTACTGCTTTCTTCGTGTCAAATATATATTCCTCTGACTATGAGATTATGCAACTCCCAGACACCGGAGGAATTCCTTGTGTGCTATCAAACGTCACAACATAACTGGGTGATTATAAACATGCTCTACAGGTATCTCCGAAGGTGTTTGTTGGGTTGGCACAGATCGAGATTAGGATTTGTCACTCCGAGTACCAGAGAGGTATCTCTGGGCCCTCTCAGTAATGCACATCGTATGAAGCCTTGCAAGCAATGTGACTAATGAGTTAGTTGCAGGATAATGCACTACAAAACGACTAAAGAGACTTCCCGGTAACGAGACTGAACTAGGTATGAAGATACCGATGATAGAATCTCGGGCAAGTAACATACCGATGACAAAGGGAATAACGTATGTTGACATTGCGGTTTGACCAATAAAGATCTTCGTAGAATATGTGGGAACCAATATGAGCATCCAGGTTCCGCTATTGGTTATTGACCAGAGAGGTGTCTCGGTCATTTCTACATAGTTCTCAAACCCATAGGGTCCGCACGCTTAATGTTCGATGACGATAAGTATTATATGAGTTATATGTTTTGGTGACCGATGGTTGTTCGGAGTCCCGGATGAGATCACGGACAAGACAAGGAGTCTCGAAATGGTCGAGAGGTAAAGATTGATATATTGGACAATAGTATCTGGACACCGGAATGGTTTCAGAAAGGTTCGGGTATTTTTTGGAGTACCGGGAGGTTACCAGAACCCCCCAGGGGTTTGTTGGGCCTACATGGGCCATAGGGGATAGGGGAGGCAGCCCACAAGGGGTGGCCGTGCCCCCTCCCATTGGGAGTCCGAATTGGACTAGGGGAGGGGGCGCGCCCCCCTTTCCTTCTCCTCTTCCCTCTCCCTTCCCCTTTTCCCCCTCCGTAAGAAGGAAAAAAAGAGGGGGCAGAATCCTACTAGGAGTGGAGTCCTAGTAGGACTCCCCCTCCTTGGGGCGCCCCTTGTGGCCGGCCTCCTCCCCTCCTCCTTTATATACGGGGGCGGGGGGCACCCCAAAGCACATCAATTGTTTAGCCGTGTGTTGTGCCCCCTCCACCGTTTACTCCTCCGGTCATATTGTCGTAGTGCTTAGGCGAAGCCTTGCACGGATCACTTCACCAACATTGTCATCACGCCGTCGTGCTGACGGAACTCATCGACTCCTTCGTATCTCTACTAGATCAAGAGTTCGAGGGACGTCATTGAGCTGAACGTGTGCAGAAATCGGAGGTGTCGTATGTTCGGTACTTAATCGATTGATTTGAGAAGACGTTCGACTACATCAACCGTGTTAAGTTAATGCTTCCGCTTTCGGTCTACGAGGGTACGTGGACACACTCTCCCCTCTCATTGATATGCATCTCCTAGATAGATCTTGCATGAGCATAGGATTTTTTTTGAAATTGCATGCTATGTTTCCCAACAGTGGCATCCCAGCCAGGTCTATGCGTAGATGATATGCACGAGTAGAACACAAAGAGTTGTGGGTGGTGATCGTCATACTGCTTACCACCAATGTCTTATTTTGATTTGGCGGTATTGTTGGATGAAGCATCCCGGACCAACCTTACATGACCACGTTCATGAGACCGGTTCCACCGACAGACATGCAACCAGTTTTGCATAAAGGTGTCTGGCGGCTGTTTGTTTCTCCAACTTTTATTGAATCGAATTTGACTACAGCCGGTCCTTGTGAAGGTTAAAACAACAAACTTCATAAATCACCATTGTGGTTTTGGTGCCATAGGTATGTACGGTTCATGCTAGCAGCCCATAGCAACCACGTAAAGCTTATAAAAAACAAAGTAGAGGACATCTAACTTGTTTTTGCAGGGCATGTTGTGATGTGATATGATGATGTAATATGGTCAAGACATGATGTGATATAAAGATTGTTGTATGAGATGATCATGTTTTGTATAAGTTATCGGCAACTGGCAGGAGCCATATGATTGTCACTTTATTGTATGAAATACTAGCGCTATGTAATTGCTTTACTTTATCACTAAGCGGTAGATATAGTCATAGAAGCAATGGTTGGCGAGACGACAATGACACTACGATGGAGATCATGACGTTGCTTCGATGATGGAGATCAAAAGCACAAGATGATGATGGCCATATCATGTCACATATTTTGTTTGCATGTGATGTTTATCTTTTATGCATCTTATTTTGCTTAGTATGGCGGTAGCACTATAAGACGCCCCCTTACTAAATTTCAAGGTATAAGTGTTCTCCCCGGGTATGCACCATTGCGAAAGTTCTTCGTGCTGAGACACCATGTATGATCGGGTGTGATAAGCTCTACGTTCAAATACAATGGGTGCAAGCCAGATTTGCACACGCGGAATACTCGGGTTAAACTTGACAAGCCTAGCATATACAGATATGGCCTCGGAACACTTGAAACCGAAAGGTCCAACGTGAATCATATAGTAGATATGATCAACATAGTGATGTTCACCATTGAAGACTACTCCATCTCATGTGATGATCGGACATGGTTTAGTTGATTTGGATCACGTATCATTTAGATGACTAGAGGGATGTCTATCTAAGTGGGAGTTCTTTAGTAATATGATTAATTGAACTTAATTTATTATGAACTTAGTCCTGATATTTTTTTGCATATCTATGTTGTAGATCGATGGCCCGTGTTACCGTTCCTTTGAATTTTAATGCGTTCCTAGAGAAAGCTAATATGAAAGATGATGGTAGCAACTACACGGACTGGGTCCATAACGTGAGGATTATCCTCATTGCTGCACAGAATAATTATGTCCTTGATGCACCGCTAGGTGTACCACCTACCCCAGCAACTGCAGACATTGTGAATGTCTGGCTGTCGTGTGTTGATGACTACTCGTTAGTTCAGTGTGCCATGCTTTATGGCTTAGAATCTGGACTTCAAAGACGTTTTGAACGTCATGGACTATATGAGATGTTCCAGGAGTTGAAGTTAATATTTCATGCAAATGCCTGAGTTGAGAGATATGAAGTCTCCAACAAGTTCTATAGCTGCAAGATGGAGGAGAACAGTTCTGTTAGTGAGCACATACTTAGAATGTCTAGGTACCATAATCACTTGACTCAGCTGGGAGTTAATCTTCTAGATGATTGTGTCATTGACAGAGTTCTTCAATCACTGCCACCAAGCTACAAAGGCTTCCTGATGAACTACAATATGCAAGGGACAGAAAAGACTATTCCCGAGCTCTTCGCGATGCTAAAGGCTGCGGAGGTAGAAATCAAGAAGGAGCATCAAGTGTTGATGGTTAACAAGACCACTAGTTTCAAGAAGAATGGCAAGGGTAAAAAGAAGGGGAACTTCAAGAAGAATGACAAGCAAGTTGTCATTCCTGGGAAGAAACATAAAAATGGACCCAAGCCTGAAACTGAGTGCTTCTACTTCAAAGGGACTTGTTGGGGGATATAACTATTAGGTATGACCTGCCCAGGAGGGGCCGTGTTATACCTATGAGTACTCTTGAAGCCCAAGACAAAGCTTGAAGATGGCGGTTCAGTTAAGGGCCCGAAGCCCAGAGGCGACTTAAGGCCCGTAGAGATAAACTGCCACATGTACATAACTTGTATTGTAAGGTAAGAATAGTTAGAGACCGAGTCAGACACTATTTATGAGCCGGTCGGGACTCTGTGAGCCGCTGGGCGTCGACCTCTGTATATAAAGGGATGACCCGACGACGGTTTAGGGCAAGTAACATCAGATCGAGAGCTAGGTCAAGCGGATTCACTCCCTGGTAATCGAGACATAAGCAATCCCACTCAAAACTGGATGGTAGGCTTTTACCTTCACCGTAAGGGGCCAAACCAGTATAAACCCCGTGTCCTTTGTCCCGATTAACCCCTTTAAGCTTCCTAGCTACGATGGCTCCACGACTAAGTCCTTTCACTAGGACATCTGGCGTGACAATTCCACGACAGTTGGCGCCCACCGTGGGGCCAGTGCATGGTGGATTTGAGTTCTTGAAAGGCAACTTTGAAGGGCTCAAGGGATGCGCTGTGGGCCGGATGACCAAGAGTCATCATGGCAAGCTCTACATCAATGACGCAGGCTGGGGGCCCAACGCCGGCTCAATTGAGTACGGGTACCGGGTCCCCTTCGGCGGAGTCCACGTCTTCATCGGCAAGATCGGCGAGCCGGGCCCTGAGCCGGACATCTGCACTGACCTCGTTGAGATGGCTCAGCGTGCGAGACCCGCCTGGGCTCAGCCTGCTATGAAGCGTGCCTTCATGGGATGCATCCATGGAGGGGAACTTTCTGAAGGATCTGTGTCTGCCGGTGAGTCGGCCATCTACTCTGATGGTGAGTCATCCACAGGTGAGACGGATTTGTTGTATCAATTGCAAGATGGCGGGCTTGGGGCTGTTCCGATGGCAGTAGTATTCCGGTCTCCTTTAACCGCCAAGCAGAGTTGGGATTTTCATGTCTGGCATGCAACCCGTTCAAAACTCTACGGCTGCAACAGAGATAACCTCCGGGTCTGCGGCAGCCGGGGCAGGAGGCCCTGTGCGTCCGCCGGCTCATGTCCTGATGGATCTCATGGATAAGATGACAGCTCTGTTAACCGCCGTGGTCAACCCAGCGGATCAAGCTCAACATGATGCGGAAGTGGTGCAGTTAAAACAGGATATAGTGCAGGCTAAGGAAGACCTGGTGGCGGAAGATGTCAGGATGACGCAGAGCGGGCGGCTCTGGATGCTCAGGCTCAGCGGATTCAGTCGCAGGCTTTACAACTCATGATGGATCAAAATGCGTCAAACGAGGTCATGAGGAGAAGGTACCAGAAGAGTCAGTCCCGTCTGCCTCCGGTTTATGATCCTCAAAATCTCTTCCGAACGCCCGGGGCAGGGCCCAGTAACCCGCCAGAGGGAAACCGGGTTGTAACACCCGGGGCTGGAACGCTAGTTCAGCCGCGCACGATGGAACCTTCCCGGATGAATACTGCTCCGCCTCATTATGTACCAACACCACCGGGTCATTATTCTAACCCTTTGGAGAACATGATTGCTGCGGCAGCATGATTGGCGACTCTCTCGGTGGAGGGCGACTCTCTGACTGCGGTTGAAACTCGCAGGGTCAGAGAGCTTCTTCAGACAGCCTTAGCGCAGCAGGAGGCGTACTCATATAGCCGAGACAGGATTCATTCGACCCCTCGTCCAAGCCGGAGCCCAAGTTATAGCAGGCACATGGGTTCTGCGGCTGTTTCAAGCAACGCCCGACGCCATGACCAGCCATGCGGGCACGACCCGACGCATGATGGAGCTCTTAACTTGGTTGATCAGGACAGAATACGTCAAGAGGCTGAGCAGGCGGCTCAGCAGGCGGCTAAGCAGGCGGCTTACCAGTCTTTTCCGGTTTATCCGACGACTTCCATTGAGGCAGGCGTGACCACTAGGACTGAAGGTGTCCCTTGTCTGGTGCCGGCTCTGCATAATGAGCGTTTGCCCAAGGATTTCAAGGGGCCTCGAAAGATGCCTAATTACACGGCTGACTTATAGCCTGGGGCGTGGATTGAAAGCTATGAGATGGCTATGGAGCTACTGGAAGTCAGTGACGCTGCGATGGCCAAGTACTTCACCATGATGTTGGATGGGACGACCCGCACTTGGTTGAAGGGGCTGATACGTCCATTTTGCATCATGCTTTTATATCAATATTTATTGCATTATGGGCTGTTATTACACATTATATCTCAATACTTATGGCTATTCTATCTTATTTTACAAGGTTTACCATGAAGAGGGGGATGCCGGCAGTTGGAATTCTGGCTGGAAAAGGAGCAAACGCTGGAAACCTATTCTGCACAACTCCAAAAGACCTGAGACTCCACAAAACAACTTTTTGGATTAATTAAAAAATTATGAGCAAATGAAATAGGCCAGGGGCCCACATCCTGTCCAGGAGATAGCCCCCCCTAGGGCACGCCCCCTATCTCCTGGGCCCCCTAGTGGGCCTCTGGCGTCCATCTTCTGCTATATGAAGGGTTTTGTCCTGGAAAAACTCGTGGGCAAGCTTACGAGACGAAACTCCGCCGCCACGAGGCGGAACCTTGGCAGAATCAATCTAGGGCTCTGGCGGAGCTGTTCTGCTGGGGACACTTCCCTCCAGGAGGGGGAAATCATCACCAACGTCATCACCAACGATCCTCTCATCGGGAGGGGTTCAATCTCCATCAACATCTTCACCAGCACCATCTCATCTCAAAACCCTAGTTCATCTCTTGTATCCAATCTTGTATCAAAACCACAAATTGGTACCTGTGGGTTGCTAGTAGTGTTGATTACTCATTGTAGTTGACGCTATTTGGTTTACTTGGTGGAAGATCATATGTTCAGATCATTCATGCATATTATTACCCCTCTGATTATGAACATGAATATGCTTTGTGAGTAGTTATGTTTGTTCCTGAGGACATGGGTGAAGTCTTGCTATTAGTAGTCATGTGAATTTGGTATTCGTTCGATATTTTGATGAGATGTATGTTGTCTCTCCTCTAGTGGTGTTATGTGAACGTCGACTACATGACACTTCACCATTATTTGGGCCTAGAGGAAGGCATAGGGAAGTAATAAGTAGATGATGGGTTGCTAGAGTGACAGAAGCTTAAACCCTAGTTTATGCGTTGCTTCGTTAGGGGTTGATATGGATCCATATGTTTAATGATGTGGATAGGTTTACCATAATACTCCTTTTTGTAGTTGCGGATGCTTGCAATAGGGGTTAATCATAGGTGGGATGCTTGTCCATGTTAGGGAAGTACCCAAGTGCCGGTCCACCCACATATCAAATTATCAAAGTACCGAACGCGAATCTTATGAACGTGATGAAAACTAGCTTGACGATAATTCCCAATGTGTCCTCGGGAGCTCCTTCCTCATTATTAGAATTTGTCCAGGATTATCCTTTGCTACATAAAGGATTGGGCCACCTTTATGCACTTTATTTACTTTATTTACTTTTTGCTTGTTACTATTTATCTTATAACAAAACTATCTATCACCTACTATTTCAGTGCTTGCAGAGAAAACCTTACTGAAAACCGCTTATCATTTCCTTCTGCTCCTCGTTGGGTTCGACACTCTTACTTATCGAAAGGACTACGATAGATCCCCTACACTTGTGGGTCATCAAGACTCTTTTCTGGTGCCGTTGCCGGGGAGCGTAGCGCTCTTGGTGATGGAACTTGGTAAGGAAACATTTATATAGTGTGCTGAAATTTTCTGTTACTTGTCACTATGGAAACTAATCCTTTGAAGGGCTTGTTTGGGGTATCTTCACCCCAACCAGAAGAGCAAAGAGATGCTCCTCAACCTACTGAACCTTATGAAAATATTCACTTTGAGATTCCTTCGGGTATGATAGAAAAACTGCTAGCTAATCCTTTTGCAGGAGACGGAACATTGCATCCCGACTTACACCTTATCTTTGTGGATGAAGTTTGTGGATTATTTAAGCTTACAGGTATTCCCGATGATGTTGTCAAAAGGAAGGTCTTCCCTTTATCTTTGAAGGGAGATGCAATAACATGGTATAGGCTATGTGATGATACGAGGTCTTGGAATTATAAGCGATTGAAGTTAGAATTTCACCAGAAGTTCTATCCTATGCATCTTGTTCATCGTGATAGTAATTACATATATAATTTCTAGCCTCGTGAAGGAGAAAGCATCGCTCAAGCTTGGGGGAGGCTTAAGTCAATGTTGTATTCATGCCCCAATCATGAGCTCTCTCGGGAAATGATTATTCAGAATTTTTATGCTCAGCTTTCTCTTGATAATCACAACTTGCTCGATACTTCCTGTGCTGGTTCCTATATGCTGAAGACTATTGATTTCAAATGGGACTTATTGGAAAGAATTAAACGCAACTCTAAAGATTGGGGTTCCGACGATGGTAAGGAGTCAGGTATGACACCTAAGTTTGATTGTGTTAAATCTTTTATGGATACCGATGCTTTCCGTGGATTTAGCTCTAAGTATGGACTTGACTCTGAGATAGTAGCTACTTTTTGTGAAACCTTTGCTACTCACGTTGATCTCCCTAAAGAGAAGTGGTTTAAATATAATCCTCCTGTTGAAGTGAAAGTAGTTGCACCTATTACAGTCGAAGAGAGGACTATTACATATAGTGATCCTATTATTCCTACTGCTTATGTTGAAAAACCTCCTTTTCCTGTTAGGATAAAAGATGATGTTAAAGCTTCGGCTGTTGTTCGTAAGAGTAACACTAGGACCTATACACCTCCCGAGCAAATTAATGTTGAACCTGGTATTGCCATGATTAAAGATCTTTTGGATGAGGATTTAGATGGGCATGTTATCTCTTTCTTGGGTGAAACTGCTAATATTGCTAGACCCGATACTAAGACACGTAGACCTGTTGTAGGCACTCCTGTTATTTCTGTTAAAATAGGAGATCAATGTTATCATGGTTTATGTGATATCGGTGCTAGTGCTAATGCGATACCTTATGATCTTTATAAAGAAATTATGCACGGTATTGCACCCGTTGAATTAGAAGACATTGATGTTACTATTAAGCTTGCCAATAGGGACACCATTAAACCTATTGGGATTGTTAGAGATGTTGAAGTCTTGTGTGGGAATATTAAATACCCTGCTGATTTTCTTGTTCTTGGTTCCCCACAAGATGATTTTTGTCCCATTATTTTTGGTAGACCCTTCTTGAATACTGCTAGTGCTAAGATTGATTGTAAGAGGAAGGTTGTCACTGTTGGCATAGATGGTACATCTCATGAGTTTAATTTTGCCAAGTTTAGCAGACAACATCGTGAAAAGGAACCATCTAGTAAGGATGAAATTATTGGTCTTGCTTCCATTGCTGTTCCTCCAACTGATCGTTAGAACAATATTTGCTAGACCATGAAAACAATATGTTTATGAAGGAAAGGGAAGAAATAGATGAAGTGTTCCTTAAACAAGAACCTATGCTGAAACATAATATTGCTGTTGAAATTCTTGGGGATCCCCCTCCACCCAAGGGTGATCCTGTGTTTGAACTCAAACCATTACCTGATAATCTTAAGTATGCGTATCTTGATGAAAAAGAAATATATCCTGTTATTATCAGTGCTAACCTTTCAGAGAAAGAAGAAGAAAGATTATTGAAAACTCTGAAGAAGCACCGAGCTGCTATTGGATATACCCTGGATGATCTTAAGGGCATTAGTCCCACATTATGTCAACACAAAATTTCAATGGAGAAAGATGCCAAACCAGTTAGAGATCCTCAAAGACAATTAAATCCCAAAATGAAGGAAGTGGTAAGAAAGGAGATACTAAAACTCCTTGAGGCAGGTATTATTTATCCCATTGCTGATAGTGAATGGGTAAGCCCTGTCCATTGTGTCCCTAAAAAGGGAGGTATTACCGTTGTCCCTAATGATAAAGATGAATTGATCCCGCAAAGAATTATTACAGGCTATAGGATGGTAATTGATTTCCGCAAGTTAAATAAAGCTACTAAGAAAGATCATTACCCTTTACCTTTTATTGATCAAATGCTAGAAAGGCTATCCAAACACACACATTTTTTGCTTTCTAGATGGTTATTCTGGCTTCTCTCAGATACCTGTATCAGCGGGGGATCAATCTAAGACTACTTTTACTTGCCCTTTTGGTACTTTTGCTTATAGACATATGCCTTTTGGTTTATGTAATGCACCTGCTACCTTTCAAAGATGCATGATGGCTATATTTTTTGATTTTTGTGAAAATATTTGTGAGGTATTCATGGATGACTGCTCCATCTATGGATCCTCTTTTGATGATTGTTTGAGTAACCTTGATCGAGTTTTGCAGAGATGCGAAGACACTAGTCTCGTCCTGAATTGGGAAATGTGTCACTTTATGGTTAATGAAGGCATTGTCTTGGGGCACAAGATCTCTGAGAGAGGTATTGAAGTTGATAAAGCCAAAGTTGATGCTATTGAAAAGATGCCATGTCCCAAGGACATAAAAGGTATAAGAAGTTTCCTTAGTCATGCCAATTTTTATAGGAGGTTCATTAAGGACTTTTCTAAAATCTCTAGGCCTCTGACTAACTTATTGCAAAAAGATATTCCTTTTGTCTTTGATGATGATTGTGTAGAAGCATTTGAAACACTCAAGAAAGCTTTGATCACAACACCTATTGTTCAGCCACCTGATTGGAATTTACCTTTCGAAATTATGTGTGATGCTAGTGATTATGCTGTAGGTGCTGTTCTAGGGCAAAGAGTCGATAAGAAATTGAATGTTATCCATTATGCTAGTAAGACTCTTGATACTGCCCAGAGAAATTATGCTACCACTGAAAAAGAATTCTTAGCAGTTGTGTTTGCATATGATATGTTTAGACCTTATATTGTTGATTCCAAAGTTACTATTCACACTGATCATGCTGCTATTAAATATCTTATGGAAAAGAAAGATGCTAAGCCTAGACTCATTAGATGGGTTCTCTTGCTCCAAGAATTTGACTTGCATATTGTTGAAATTAAAGGAGCTGAGAACCCCGTTGCAGACAACTTGTCTAGGCTAGAAAATGTTCTTGATGACCCACTGCCTATTAATGATAGCTTTCCTGATGAACAATTAGCGGTCGTCAATGCTTCTCGTACTGCTGGTTGGTATGCTGACTATGCTAATTACATTGTTGCTAAATATATACCGCCTAGTTTCACATACCAGCAAAATAAAAAGTTCTTTTATGATTTAAGACATTACTTCTGGGATGATCCACACCTTTATAAAGAAGGAGTAGATGGTATTGTTAGACGTTGTGTGCCTGAGCATGAACAGGAACAAATCCTACGCAAGTGTCACTCTGAATCCTATGGAGGACACCACGCTGGAGATAGAACTGCACACAAGGTACTACAATCTGGTTTTTATTGGCCTACTGTTTTCAAAGATGCTCGTAAGTTTGTCGTATCTTGTGATGAATGTTAAAGAATAGGTAACATTAGTAGACGTCAAGAAATGCCTATGAATTATTCCCTTGTTATTGAACCGTTTGATGTTTGGGGCTTTGATTATATGGGACCTTTTCCTACCTCCAATGGTTATACACATATTTTAGTTGCTGTTGATTACGTTACTAAGTGGGTAGAAGCTATTCCAACTAGTAGTGCTGATCATAACACTTCTATTAAAATGCTTAAAGAAGTTATTTTTCCGAGGTTTGGAGTCCCTAGATATCTTATGACTGATGGTGGTTCACACTTTGTTCATGGTGCTTTCCGTAAGATGCTTGCTAAGTATGATGTCAATCATAGAATTGCATCTCCTTATCACCCGCAGTCTAGTGGTCAAGTAGAGTTGAGCGATAGAGAGCTCAAATTAATTTTGCAAAAGACTGTGAATAGATCTAGAAAGAATTGGTCTAAAAAACTTGATGATGCATTATGGGCCTATAGAACTGCATACAAAAATCCTATGGGTATGTCTCTATATAAGATGGTTTATGGAAAATCATGTCATTTACCTCTTGAACTTGAACATAAAGCATATTGGGCTATTAAAGAGCTTAATTATGACTTCAAACTTGCCGGTGAGAAAAGGTTATTTGATATTAGCTCACTTGATGAATGGAGAACCCAAGCATATGAGAATGCTAAGCTTTTCAAAGAAAAAGTCAAACGCTGGCATGATAAAAGGATACAAAAGCATGAGCTTAACGTAGTAGATTATGTGTTATTGTTCAACTCTCGTTTAAGATTTTTTGCAGGAAAACTTCTCTCAAAATGGGAAGGTCCCTACGTTATCGAGGAGGTCTATCGTTCTGGTGCTATAAAAATCAACAACTTTGAAGGCACAAATCCGAGGGTGGTAAATGGTCAAAGAATTAAACATTATATTTCAGGTAATCCTATCAATGTTGAAACTAATATTATCGAAACCATAACCCCTGAGGAATACATAAGAGACACTTTCCAGAATGTTCCAGACTCCTAAAAGGCATAGGTATGTGGTACGGTAAGTAAACCAACTCCAAAACAACTCTAATGGCAATTTTCATCAGTTTTGGATTATTTACGGATTTTAGGAAGACAGAAGTAGTCCGAAAGGGACACGAGGCTCCCACGAGAGAGGAGGGCACTCCCCCTATCTCGTGGGCACCTCATGTGCCTCCCGGACTCCGTTTTCTTGTATGTTACATATTTGGTCGGTAAAAATTCATTATATATACTCCCGAAGGTTTTGACCACCGTATCACACAAATATCCTCTGTTTTCGTTTCGAGCTGTTCCTGCTGCAGAACTAAACAAGATGTCGTCCCAAGATTCTGAGGGAGAGAGCTACATAGTTGATTATATTGCAAATCCAAAAGTATATGGGGATGTGGAATGCTATGGCTGGACCACAAAGGAGGAAGAAGACTATGATACAAAGAGGAAGGAGGAGACAAGCTCTGATGAAGAGAACGATCCACTGCCTCAACCTGGTGATATGCATGTGGAGTTCAAGAAGTCAAGTCTCCCTAAGGTCCAATCTATCCCACCACGTTTTTTGCAGGACAGCAAGGCAACACTATGCAAAAAGATAATGAAACTTGAGCTCGAGAATGAGGATCTGAGGGAGGAAAATTTTAGCCTCAGACGTAAGCTAGAGAAGAAAAGTGCAACAACTCCTACTTCACCACCTCCGAAGAAATAATCACATGGGTATGGGCACTCCCCTTGGCAACTGCCAAGCTTGGGGGAGGTGCCCCGGTATCGTATCACCATCACACTCCTATCTTTACCGCTTTATTTAGTTCGATCTTTTTAGTAGTATCTTGATCTATTAGTTCGAAGTTTTGATATCAAGTAGTTTTGAATTTTCGTTGTGATCTCTTTATGTAATTGAGTCCGTGTGCTATCTATAATAAAGATTAGTGTTGAGTCAAGGGCTTTGCTATGTTGCTATGATCTTGAGAAAGTAGAAAGAACAAAAGAGTTCATATTGATCTTATGGATAGTGATAACTTCACACCTAGAAAGTATGAGGCATAAAAATTGTTGAGGGTTGATGAATGTAGCCTTGGTCATCGTTGCAATTAATAGGAAGTGATAATGAAAGAGGGGTTCACATATAAATATATTATCTTGGACATCTTTTATGATTGTGAAGCACTCATTAAGTATGACATGCTAAAAGAGTCGACGTTGGACAAGGAAGACAACGTAATGGTTTATGTTTTCTGACATCTCAGTTAAAGTATATTGTCATTGACCTTCCAAACATATTGAGCTTGCTTTTCCCCCTCATGCTAGCCAAAACTCCTTGCACCAAGTAGAGATACTACTTGTGCTTCCAAATATCCTTCAACCCAGTTTTGCCATGAGAGTCCACCATACCTACCTATGGATTGAGTAAGATCCTTCAAGTAAGTTGTCATCGGTGCAAGCAATAAAAATTGCTCTCTAAATATGCATGACTTATTAGTGCAGGGAAAATAAGCTTTGTACGAACTTGTTGTGGAAGTAATAAAAGCGACGGAGTGCATAATAAAGGTCCACATACAAGGGGCAATATAAAGTGACGTTCTTTTGCATTAAGATTTTGTGTATCCAACCCTAAAAGCGCATGACAACCTCTGCTTCCCTCTGCGAAGGGCCTATCTTTTACTTTATGTTTTACTTTTTGCTTGAGTCAAGGTGATGCTCACCTTTCCCTTTTCATTTTATCCTTTGGCAAGCTCCTCGTGTTTGAATGATCATGATATATATATATCCAATTGGATGTAAGTTGGCATAGACTATTATTGTTCACATCACCTAAAGGTGAATATGTTGGGAGGCAACACAATAAGCCCCTATCTTTCTCAGTGTCCAGCTGAAACTTTATAACCACAAGTATTGCGTGAGTGTTAACAATTATGGGAGACTACGAGATAGTTGAGTATGTGAGCTTGCTGCAAAGCTCTATTATTGACTCTTTCTGATGTTACGATAAATTGCAATTGCTTCAATGACTGAGATTATAGTTTGTTAGTTCCCAACGAAGTTTTTGAACCATACTTGACATTGTGAATTGCTTATTACTTGAATGATCATGATGCCCTCATGTCTGTATTTTATTTTTATCGACACCTCTATCTCTAAACATGCGGACATATTTTTCGATTTCGGCTTCCGCTTGAGGACAAGCGAGGTCTAAGCTTGGGGGAGTTGATACGTCCATTTTGCATCATGCTTTTATATCAACATTTATTGCATTATGGGATGTTATTACACATAATATCTCAATACTTATGGCTATTCTCTCTTATTTTACAAGGTTTACCATGAAGAGGGGGGATGCCGGCAGCTGGAATTCTGGCTGGAAAAGGAGCAAACGCTGGAAACCTATTCTGCACAACTCCAAAAGACCTGAGACTCCATGAAACAACTTTTTGGATTTATTAAGAAATTATGAGCAAAAGAAATAGGCCAGGGGGCCCACATCCTGTCCAGGAGACAGGGGGGCGCCCCCCCCTAGGGCATGCCCCCCTATCTCCTGGGCCCCCTGGTGGGCCTCCGACGTCCATCTTCTGCTATATGAAGGGTTTTGTCCTGGAAAAATTCGTGGGCAAGCTTACGAGACGAAACTCCGCCGCCAGGAGGTGGAACCTTGGCGGAATCAATCTAGGGCTCTGGCGGAGCTGTTCTGCCGAGGCACTTCCCTCCGGGAAGGGGAAATCATCACCAACGTCATCACCAACGATCCTCTCATCGAGAGGGGGTCAATCTCCATCATCATCTTCACCAGCACCATCTCATCTCAAAACCCTAGTTCATCTCTTGTATCCAATCTTGTATCAAAACCACAAATTGGTACTTGTGGGTTGCTAGTAGTTATAGTTGCATGCTTCTTTATATGTAGTCTCACAATTTGATGTACACAAACACTTCCTATGTTCATTGTTGGACTAGCACCTACGCGCAAGAGGAAACAAACATCAGGGATAATGCTTGATAGGTTAACTAAATCTAGAGGAGGAAGAATGGAGATCCATTTTGAGGCAGGTTGAAAAAGGCCAGGTGATGCTACAGAGTCGGCCAAGTCAGTATCAGAGGCAGCGGTTGCCGTTAGGTGTCATGTACGTATCCTCCCAACATGGATTTAGTACAGGAATGACAAAGACGAAACCCAGTTCAACACCTTCCTCGACCATTTATCTGTAAGTATGGTTATGTATGGAAACTAGTAATATCGTCTTGCTCTGTCCCATACTTTCTAGGTTGCTGATAATGAGACTCCCATAATTTTCAACAGATGAGGTTCAAGTTGGATAGCCAAGATGATGCAACTAGACAAGCTTGCACCCATGTTTTCAAGTCTGCTCTGCGATAGTATCGGTATAACATGAGGAAAACTCACTTTGAAGGCAAGGCTAACAATGAACTTTCCCAAACATCTCCAGTGGAAAATATATCAGATGAAGACTGGAGGGGCCTTGTTAAACGCTGGTATGATCTAAAGTATCAGGTACATTATATATATGTGATCAGATCACATGTTGAAGTCCTATTTACGCATGTGCCACACAAATCTATCTTCTTGTAGGTGAACTGTTCAAAGAACATGGCCAACCGTATGAAAGTGAAATTCCAACAGACGACAGGATCTCGTAGCTATATTGCACACTGTGAAGCTCTTGTAATTAGTTGTTGTTTCACTCTTTTTGCTATACCATATTATCAGATCTATATTGACTTGTTCGAAATGCATAGGAAAGCCCGCAAGGACCAAAAAGTACCTGAACCAAATGCTGTGGAAATCTTCAAGGACTGTCACACCAGCAAGAAGAAGGGCATGACTACACCAGTCAAAGCCGCTGTTGTACGTCCTTAATCCTCATGCCTTTTAACTACTAATTACTCTGACTTGTGCCTTGAACTGCATGGTTTGCAGCCAATGTCTATTACTCTTTTCACTTTTATACACAATTGTCTTAGCGTATCATTGCACCTTACAAGGTTTAAAAGATAGGAGTGATGTTCCTTTGATCTTGACCCATAATCTAGTTCCATGTTGGACTTGCCCACACAATGTTACAATTGCATGTTTGTCTGTTCTCACTTGTTTTGTGATATGAATGATGTCATACTATGCTTACCATATTATAAACTTCGTCTCTTTATCCTTAGCTCTCAATACAATGTGAAGAAATAGACAATACATTAGCGATGGTACATCGTCATATGTTTGGAACCTAGTTTTATTATGTACTTTGCAATAAAATACAACTAATATTTTACATGGGTTCACCAGAATAAGTTTTGTATATAAACCAAAGCTATTTTGTTTGGTTTGGCTACCTCCTTAATATCTTCTGTTCTGGTACTACTAATGTAAAACCTCAACTTTTCAGTGAGCTATGGAAAAAAGGGTGGAACCGCCACCTTCTGAAGGTGGCGAGCCAACTATAACCGCAATGTCAGCTCTTGCTACAGTGGGTCAGTACCTGTCCACTAACAGTGCCAAAAGCACATTCCTGCGTAATACTGGGTTGGTTGTTAAGGCAATACCGTCCAAACTGCCTCATGATCAAGATATGCAAGCTCAAATCAATGTTGTATCTGCGCTCCAGACACAAGTCCATTCCCTAATAGAGACCCTTTGTGAAACAAGGAGAAACATTTCTCAATGTCGTCAAGATATGCATGGTTTTGAAACTAGACTATGGGAGACGTGCTCATCATAAACACAGCTTTGTTGAGTGTCTATGCATGTGTTGTCTTGGAAATCATCTTGGGGGTGTGGAGGCGTAGAAACTGTAGAGGCCCTCCATTCGGAAGGAGCACCTTTATCCGCTGCCTTGCTAACTTCCTTCCGCTTTACTGATTTTGAATTGTCAAGTAAAACCGACAAGAAAAAGCAATAAAATTCTCTCTTCAGAACTCATTCATGCATGATACTGACAATCACTACTTTGATGTAAGGCAAACACATGATACCAGGATGGAATATGTACGAAAAACAGGACGGCATGTCATGTTCACAACTGTTTGTGTAAACTAAGCAGAAACCATTCCAGCAAATAAGAAGCAATGCAAGATAGACACCACATGAAAGATGGAACCAATATGACTCTGCCAAGTTAAAAGCATCCCATCATAAATGGAATTTCAACAAATTAGAAGCAGAACACTATAAATCATATGAAAGGTGCAACTAATATCGCACTGCATTTACTAAAGGTGTCTCGTCATATTGATTGATGCGGGATACAAAAAAAACAATAGTTTTATGTAAGGACATGCTTAATGGACAGATGTACTATGTAATAAATACAGGAAGGCATGTCACATTAACAGGTATAATGTATAAGCTAAGCAGACTAGCACATGCAGTTTAACCAGATTGGAAGAATTACAATCTAGACACCATATGCAACATGCGACCACATATCACGCTGCCAAGTTAGAGCAAGCACCTGCGATGCTAGTGTAGGGGAAATGCTGTAATCAACTACAGAGCGATGTTCACTATCTTCATCTAGCATTTCTGTTTCTTGAGAATCATGTCGGGAGGCTGACGCTGCATTCTTTAAATGAGGAGTAGTCCCCTTGCTTGCCTGCCTCATCATAAGTGATTGATGAGGGATACACAATAACATTAGTTTGATGTAAGAACATGGTTAATACACAGGTGTACTAGTATGTACCAAAAACATAAAGGCATGTCATATTCAAAGGTATAATGTGTAAGCTAAGCAGATGCAATTTAACCAAATTGGAAGCAATACAAGCTAGACATCCGGCTGGAGTGGTGAGCATGATCATCTAGGACCTGAGAGCCTGGTGGGAGGCAGGCTGCTTCACCACCATCGCAGCTTTTTAGTTGGCTTCCAGGTGATGCCTATCTTTGCTGGGCTTGTCACTGGCTCGGCCAATGCCCTGACTAGCTATTTGTCTTCTGGTGCTCACGTGATGGTGGTTCATGTAAAAAATATCTTTCCTTATCTTACCGACTTCGGCCTTTCGAATACAAGCTAGACACCATATGGAACATGCAACCACATATGACACCGCGAAGTTAAAGCAAGCACTTGGGATGGTGGTTCATTGCGAGCGAGGTCATCAACTCCAGAGCTACGTTTACCGTCTCCATCTGCTGACTCTGCACCCTTTATAGCACTGTAACGTGTCTTGCCTACCCGCACACGAAGCTAGAGCGACTTCTCTCTTTTCTTTTCTGCTTCTCTCAAGGCAGAGTCTGAAATACCCTTGCATAAAAACACAATAGTGAGAGTATGGGTGAAGTGTGTGCAGAACTAGTGCACTGTAAAAGTAGCAGATAACAGGTGGCTGAAAAATAAATGACAGGAGACATATGATAGCTCTACAACATTGCATGGCAAAAAAAATTAGATTCTACTCCGTATGATTTTGTAATATATGAGCACAGGAAATGCAAGTACTCTTCCAGCACACCACCACATGTGGTCATATCTAAGATAACAGTCGACTGAAAATAAATAGGTCAGTCGATTTTTTAATGAACCGTCCGATCTATAAGGAACGGGCAGATGTCCTTCGTCTACCTCCCGCCAGTCACTGTTGATGATCTTTCTCGAACCGCCAGCGACCACCGGCCCAGACCCCTGCCTCCGCCGCCCCGCCCTCCCATCGACCTCACACCACCACCGTGCTTTGCAATGCCCCCAGGCCATCCCTTTAATCCCGACGACCTCCAGATCGGGCGCCAGTAGCTCTAGGCCACACATGCCCCTAAGATAAACACCAAGGCACTGCTTCCCCGGCGTAATAGGCATACTAGCGCCTGTTACGCCGGGGAATGCTTCCGTTAATTGGGAATCAACTGGCCAGAAATTGAAATTCAGGGGGGCGGCGGACCTCTAGCTAAGGTGAAATAGTATATGAGGAGAAACTTTGTGCATCGCGAGTTACTAGGAACATCTAGTATCAAGAAGAAGCGGTCAACTAGTGTCTTCTGTGGGATGAATACCGTGCAACAGAGACGTAAGATTTGCATGAATAAGGGAAGAGGAGTACCTTTTTCGGCTGCTGGTGTGGTCACCTCCACATGTCGCGCCGATCTTCTTCTTTTTACCGGGGAAACCGATGTTCTGGAGGGTGCAGGCTTGGATGAACCCATGGCCAAATTGTTGACTGTGTTACCATGGCCGTATGTTGGTAGAGGGGAAAAAGATTCGAGGTGGCAAAGGACGGCGTAGCAGGAACAGCTCCGATGCGGTGGAGGGTGGTGAAGTTGGAGCGGCAGTAGTGAGGCGCAGGACGACATGGTTGAACTGGCTCGGGTACGGACGTCTCGGCCTCGGCTTCAACTACTAGCCGTGGAGGCCGTTGGGGTTGAGGTTGTGGTGGACGACGACGTCGGGGTATCGGCTCCGGCGTGATGGAGGAGGGTGGCGGTTGATGGGTGGGATGGGGTGGCGGACGGAGGACGCCGGGGTTTCGCGGCTGGTGGAGAGGTAGTTTTGGCGCCCACGGAGTATGAATGGGGAATCAGATGGGTGGGGGGAACCATGTTTTGGTCTGGGACGCGCTTATTTTTGGCTTTTTTGAACAGAAGATGGGACGCGCTTCTTTGAAATTTGGGGAAAGTACGAACTTTGCCCTCCTCTTAAATTTCGGACTTACTGCAGGTCGGGGGTAGGATGGTAATCCCAGGTGTCCCAAATAGTGGGCGAGAGCAATTTCGGCCGCGCGCATGTGTGCTTAGGTGCCATTGTGTCTAAATGTTTTTCGGAGGTGGTTGCGTGGCGTCTAGATGAAGATACAAACCTACCCCGGTTTAGACCTTTGGACGTCGGGCCGGTAGGTTTCATGGGTCGGAGTTATTAGAAAAGTAATTTCCTTGTACTACCAAACATTGGTCTCACGCGGTTTCGGGCGAGTAGAGGCTCTTTTGGTGCTTCGTTCAAAATTTTGAAACACAAGCATTCACGTTTAGAGTACTCTTGAACTATGAGGATTGACCTAAATAGACAACGTTATATTTGACCTTGTATGTTTGAAAACCTCATTAAATTATCTGCTTCTTTTTGAAATTTTGACACTTGAAAATCCTATAACTATGATTATTTCGGAATGGAGGAGCTAAATTTGAATCTATTTTGTACACGACTACATATGCTATTATGTACAAAATCAGAGCAAAGATTGGTGCCCCCATAATTTAGGTATGGTTTACAAATGCCATGATATCAAATTCAAATAATTGAATGGACTTCATGTTGAATTCGATTTTTTTAAACCACCTTAAATTGAATTCAAATGTATGCTAGTTCATAGGTAGCTATTTATAATGTCCATTGTGTAACTTTCGTATGTATAATGTGCTTTACACACACAACATGAACTATACTCACGTTTATATTCGATTGCTAAAGCGATGCATTGTCTGGAGTTCAAAATACTAACTATGTGGATCAATTGTGTCGAATAATAACATAGACATGCTCAAATTCGATAGAATCTAGATGTCTGATGGATCAATGACGGCTCCTTACGCAAATTGCAAATATCATGATCCCATCCTAATATTTGGATACAATTTATATCTTTAATCAATGTGTAGAGTAGTCTTTTACGTGTAGTTTCACTCTCCATCGGTGGTCGCTAACACATGCTCAAACACTCTCTCCCGAGGTGTCTTTCTCACACACATGCTCTAGATATAACCCTCGCTCCCTCTCGTAACCATTTACAACTGTTTTCACTAACCTTTATCACAAGCACTCGTCCTCTCGCAAACATACACACGCACAATCCTCATCGACCCTTTCTATATACATGGACCTGCCTACGTGTCTCATGTACGCACATTATCTTTACGCCTGTCTCTCATGCATTGTCTCACACCTCTCTTTCTAATCGACGGGTATGATTCTAGCAGAGCATTCTGTAGGATGCCCCTTAAAGTTAGGTTGGATGAATAGTAATATTAGAGATAAAGGGGTTACCTTAGTCCGAGAACCTAGGGTTACAAATCCTAGCTGGCTTTGTCAGTGGACACCAAGTCCTTCACAATTTTGCTATCTTTGTCTTGTACGACTAGTCATCCATG
Source organism: Triticum dicoccoides (assembly GCF_002162155.2). Lineage (NCBI taxonomy): Eukaryota > Viridiplantae > Streptophyta > Magnoliopsida > Poales > Poaceae > Triticum > Triticum dicoccoides. The sequence goes on along the minus strand of NC_041391.1, from coordinate 534,974,731 downwards.
GGTCTTCCTAAATGCGTCACGTGCTGGCCAATGTGGCGCAGGACGGAACCGAACGAAGGGCCTCACCTCGACCCACCGGACCTCACGCGGTGACACACCCTCTGCCCCACGTCTCATTATCTTCTCACACCCACACATACCAACACAAACACCACACACAGAGAAAATTTCTCCTGGTGCCTCTATTCCCTCCCCCCTTGCGTATACACACTCAAGGGAATGGAATCTCTTGTCGTGACGTCATATTCGTCTCTCTCTCTAGACGACTCTCATTTCTCATGCTATCTCTCCCATGCCCCCCGTCGGTGCCTCTATCCATGCCTCTCTCGAATACGTAATACACACACATACCTCTCTAGGCCCCACCAAATGCATCAACTACACATTCACACATGTTAGATCACGTACCTTATTGATCTAAAAAGCTCTCTCTTCACGTTTATTTCACATACAACATTCTTTTTGAATAAAGTGTGGCCAAAAAATTATTTTAGAGTTTCTACATATATACAACATTACAAAGTTATATCGAGGAGTGCGAACGCTAATTTTCATTGCATGGTGCCCACAATGATATTTATTCTGCACTATGAATTTGTATATTTTTATACTATATACAAAGTTAGTCATAATAAAGAGAAACGAAGAGCATCTCTCTCTCCACCGCATACCCCCCCTGTACGCCCCTTTCACGTATGCACACAAAACTATCTCCAGGTCCTCTAAAAGTAAGCCCCCAGAAAATTCACGCATGTTTCATCTTTCTCTCGCGATATATGCAATGACGATCATTGTATTTGAAGTGAAAGCACGATACGTACATTGGACTTCAGAATCCACTCATTACGGTCACCATTTACGTTTAGTGGTTATTATACAGTCATGGTCTCACCGTACAACTCTCTATTTGCTCATGACATGACTAGTTGACCAGTTAAACGCTCCACGTGGCACCTCTAGTGTTGCATCACATTATCTCACTACCATCGTGCCTACCTGTCGACTTGTATCTACTCTACATGCACACTCTTATAAAATACATAAAATACACTCTTATAAAAAACAGAGTTGGTGATGATGGAGTGCCTGCCATCCTGCAATATAGGCCGTTCGATTTATATCTGACAGATAGGAAAGAAACTATGGAAATTTTGCAAAAAAGTACCCATACACCTCTCCACATTTGCAAATAAGGCCTTCCCTCGTTCATCCTTTTCTCTCACAAGATAAACAAGTCATACAAATGCATCTTGATGTTACGTGCAATGCACGGGCATCTTGCTAGTAAGAATGAAAACAAACGACAAAAATATATTTGGACGGTGGTTTGAAGTCATGACCGCGGGCACAGCAGACAAGGTGGCCTTGTATTGGTATGCCGAGCCATCTGTTTTAACACACAGGAGCTGGTGTGGTGATTATACACACACGCACGCATGCACACGAACTGCATCCATGCAACACTCACACAAACACATGCACCCACACACGCACGCAACACTCACACATACACACGCAGCCATACACACACGCAACACTCACACGCACACACGCACGCATGCATGCGCAACCAGTACACCACACGATCAACACACACTCTCACGCTCAAGTGCTCAACCTACACGTGCATGCGCACACATCAGGCCCTGACAAACACATACACAAGCAGGTGATTCCCGCGCACGGTTTGGAGCCTTGTCGCGCCTGCGTAAATTTATGTTTATCTGACCTTTTCCCTATGCAAACTGACAGGTGGTACCCACAAGGAATATGGTCAATTTAACTAGTCAACATGGCGCCACGCAGACTATTTAGCCGGTCAATAGAGTGCAATCCGATGCTGAACTGTGAGCAAGTGACCGTATAATCACCGCAAAACATATATAGTGACCGTAATCAGCTTATTCTGAAGTTCTGCGACCTTATTACGCTTTTCTCTCTGTAGGCCCTCCAAAACTATATCTCTACACATTCTTGCATGTTACAGCACTACTACTACACTCTAACACAATATATCATATGCGTTTTTAGTTTTACTAGATATCATATTGTTACTTATAATTATTCAGTTTGCATAGATTAAAATTGCCTTTGAAATGTATGGCCAGTATCATCTACCGCGCGGGAAAAATCTCGCCCTTTCCTGTTTAATCGGGGTTGTATCGATGGATCGTGCGAAACAGCAAAACTATAGTACTATACAGTACAAGTGACAGTTCACTGGGCCGTCGTGTCGTCTACTCATCCATCGTAAGAGTGGAGCGCTCGCTTTCATAAATCTTCTAGTCCCTTTCGCCGACATGTGGGACATCAAGCTACCGGGTCCACGTGCCATACCGGAATACAGTGCAGAGCAGCCGGGGTGAAGCACCCCAGTCATGGCACCGGCGTAGTAATGAGCAATGAGGCATCAAATCACAAACCTGCACCTTTCCCGCAGTTAAGTTGGAGGGACGAAGTAATAATGCTAAAAAAGAAGAAGTTGGAGGGACGAAGCAACCCTCATTTCACTCTGAATCCGCTTCTCCCTCATCTTCTTCAACTTAACCACGTGTTGCTTCTGCCGTTGTTCTCCCTCATGTGGGACGCGGATCAGCTTGGTAAAGTACTGACACGTGGGACCGCATGTTAGCAAACCACCAGGACAACGTCCTCCGAAAATAAGAAGCCTAATACTAGACTTACAAAGGGCTACGTAGCTGCTACGTATACTTTCCATCTAATCTATATATGCCCCCCCAATTTTCAGGTGGGGTGGGCCTAATCCCCTCCTTTAATCCAATCAAATAGTCCCACATCACATCAGTTTGTGAATGTAGAATTGCTCAAATAAGAAACCTCCCCCGCCATTCGCGCGGCAAAATCACCTCCTTTTTACTAATCTTGATTCTATAATTTTTTAGATCAATATAATTGAGATTTGTATAGATAGCACCTAGTAGCAAAACCAAGTGGTACGGTTAAGGGCATCCACAATGTGTAGCCAAATGTGAAAATAGCTTTTGGCATCGTGGGAACTGTTGAGGACATAACTACTGAAGTGTAAACCGCCCAGGAGGAGCCGGTTCACGCTTCATTGTATTGAAGCCCATGAAGACAAATATAGTACTTTACTATTGAAGCTTAGAGGCCCAGAGCCCAAAGGCGAATTAGGGCCCATAGTTGTAAACCGCCATAGTTGTACAACTTGTATTGTAAGTTAGGGAAAGGGGAGACCGAGCCGGACACTTGTATGAGCCGGCCTTGGGACTCCGTAAACCGGCCGGGCGTCAACCTGTGTATATAAAGGGACGACCCAACGGCGGATCAGAGATAAGAAACAACAACTCGAGACTCAGGCAAAGCATATTTGCTCCTTGGTCATCGAAGCCCAATCAATTCCATCACAACTAGACGTAGGCTTTTACCTTCATCGAAGGGGCCGAACTAGTATAAACTCTCGTGTCCCTTGTCCGGTTTAACCCCTTCAAGCTAATCTCATTGCGATGGCTCCATGACTAAGTCCTTCTGTTAGGACATCTGACGTGTTAATTCCACGACAGTTGGCGCCCACCGTGGGGCTATTGCATGATGGTTTTGAGTTCTTGAAGGGCAACTTTGAAGGACTCAAGGGGTACGCAGTCGGCCGGATGACCAAGAGTCGTCGCGGCAAGCTCTACATCGACGATACAGGATGGGGCCTCGAGGCCGGCTCAATCGAGTACGGATACCGGGTCCCCTTTGGCGGAATTCACGTTTTCATCAGCAAGATCGGCGAACCGGGCCCTGAGCCGGACATCTCCACCGACCTCGTTGAAACGGCTCAGCGTGCGATTCCTGCCTGGGTTCAGCCTGCCGTGAAGCGTGTGTTCGTAGGATTCATCCATGGTGCGGAATATGAACCGGTGTCTGATGGTGAGACGGCCGTCTACTCAGATGGAAAATTGTCTACTGGTGAAACCGAGTCGCTGTACCAATTGCAGGACGGCCGGGTTGGGGGATATTCTAATGGCAACAGTATTCTGGACCCCTTTGAACCGCCGAATTGGGTTGCTGTTTTCATGGCCGGAACACAGCCCACCTTGCAGTCTTCATCTACACCAGCAATGACGTCCGGATTAGCAGCCGCGGCAGGAGGCCCGGCGCGCCGACCGGCTCAAATTCTCTCTGATTTGATGGATGCCTGGGCGACCTTGTTAACCACGGCAGTTACCCCGGAGACGCAGGATCAGCATAATGCGGAGGTTACCAAGCTAAAAGACCAGATAACACAGGCTGAGGAGGACCTGGCAGCTGAGGACGCTAGGATGGCTGAAGAGCGGGCCGCTTTGGATGCCCATTCACAGCAGATCCAGGCGCACAATTACTGACTCATGTTGGATCAGAACGTATCAAATGATGTAATGCGAAGGAAGTACCAATCTCGTATGCTGCCAGTCTTCCAAGGACTGAATCTCTTTAATACACCGGGGGCTGGGCCGAGTAATCCGGCAGCCGTAAACCGGACCGAGGCACCTAGGGCAGCACCGGATCAACCACAGATGACATATCCGCCTCGCTGAACGGATAACCCACCGCAATACGTATCAACACCACCGGTCACTTTTCTAGCCCTTTGGATAACATGATTGTTGCAGCATCTCGCCTGGCAGCTATTCCAATGGAGGGCGATTCACTGGCGGCGGTTGAGGCACGGCGGTCCAGGGATCTTCTTCAAACCGCCGTTGTGCAGCAGCAGGCTTATTCTTATAGCCTAGACAGAATTCATTCAACCCCCCGTCCGAGCAAAATTTATAGCAGACACATAGATGAACCAGAGGTATCTAGCAGTGCGCGACACCGTGATGCCCCTCAAGGGCCCAATCCGGCGCGTGGTGGGACGAATGCTCAGGATGTGGTGGACAATGGCAGGTCATGAAGGAAGGCCGCTTTAGCAGCACAGCATGCAGGTCATCGCCAACCCGCCCTGGTTCAACCAGCAGCGTCAGTAGAGCGGGGGACTGGACTTGCCTTCAGTTCCTGGGGAGTGCCGTGTCTCATTCCGGCCCTTCGTAATGTGTGATTGCCTAAGGATTTCAAGGGTCCGCGTAAAGTACCTAATTATACCGCCGATCAGCCTCCTGAGGCGTGGGTTGAAAGTTATGAGATGGCAATGGAGATGCTGGATGTGGATGAAGCGGCATGTGCGAAGTACTTCACCATGATGTTGGAAGGAACAACCCACACTTGGTTAAAGAGCCTGCCCGCCAACTCCATCGGATCATGGGATGAATTGAAGGCCCGGTTTATAGCAAACTTCAAGGATACATGCAAACAACCTATGGCAATTGTGGATCTAGATGCCTGCGTCCAAGGAGAGAATGATTTAACAACCCATTGGGTCTGCCGGGTTTCAGAGGTCTTGCATTCGTCGGACCGCATTACGGCTGACACGACAATCTTAACGCTGGAGCGTAATTGCCGGTTTAAGTCATTGAAGATGAAGCTGGGACGGCTCAAACGCCACTGCAATGACATGGGAACCCTCATGGAAGCCTTTGTTAAATATGCCGATTCTGATAATACCAAGGATCCCGATTCTGATGAGGAGAAACCGGAGAAGGGAAAGAAGAACGTCGGTACGAAGGGACAACAGCACAACCAAGGGAACCATTGGAACAATGGTAAGCGCAAAGCGGATAATTCAGATTTTGTGGCTAACACCAATGTGCAGGGCAATATACAACATCGTAAGGGTAAACCGCCCCAGCGCGGTGGAGGTATGAATCTGGAGCGTCTGTTAAACCAGCCATGCCCAAAGCACGGGACCAAGGAGGTTCTAGCAACACATCTCTGGAAGGACTGTTTCATTATGAAGGAGTTCAAAAATTCTGATATGTTCCGGTATGATTAGGGTCCATCGGGTGGCTCAGGTCCAGGTTTTCATCAAGGCGGCGGTTCAAACTTTGGATTTCAGAATAATCAGGGCAACCAAAACAACCAAGGTGGTAACAACAAACAGAACAATCAGGGGAATCAACAGCAATCAGGTTTTCAGAGTCACCCAAAGCAGTTGAATGGCGGGCAGTATCATGTTTTCACCACTAGCTTGTGTAAGCGCGATCAGAAGGTTCACAACAGGGCAGTTAATGCTATTAAACCGGCGGTACCACGTTACTTACGTTGGTCCGAGCAGCCCATTGTGTGGAGCAGAGAGGATCATCCACCCCGGGTTGACAATCCAGGTCATCTGGCTTTAGTGGTAGCACCTCAGGTGGGAGCTTATAAATTCACTAAGGTGCTTATGGATGGAGGAAGCAATATCAACATCCTGTATTATGAAACCTTTTGCCGCATGGGGTTGACAGATAAGAATCTCAAACCGTCAAACACTGTTTTTCACGGTGTAGTACTAGGTAAATCGGCATACCCTGTTGGCAAAATAGCTTTGGAAGTTGTGTTTGGTGATGAGCATGATTCCAGGTCAACATTGACCTTTGAAGTGGTGAAAATCCAGAGCCCATATCACGCCCTACTTGGACGTCCAGCTTACGTAAAATTCATGGAAAGGCCCTGTTATGTTTATTTACATCTCAAGATGCCAGGTCATAAGGGGACCATCACAGTGCACGGGAATCGTAAGATCGCTTTGGATTGTGAAGAGGGTGATGCGGCTTATGCTGAGTCGGTTTGTGCAACAGAAGAGTTGAAGTTCTACAAGGACAATGTTGATCCAGCAGATATGACTCCTCTAAAGAAGCCCTCCACAGAGCATGACCCGACCCTGAAGTTTAAACCGGCTGATGAGACAAAACTTGTTGATTTCGTTCCTGGCAATTCATCTAAACAGTTTAGCATCAACACAAATCTGGATCCGAAATAGGAAAGCATGCTCATCGAGTTCATCCGTGAGAATCGGGACATTTTTGCATGGAAGCCTTCTGACATGCCAGGTGTACCAAGGGAACTCGCTGAAAACACTCTCAATATTGATCCCAAGTTTAAACCGGTCAAGCAGTTTCTTCGTTGCTTCAACGAGGAACGACGCAAGGACATTGGAGAGGAGGTAGCCCGACTGTTGGCTGCTGGGTTTGTCATTGAAGTTTTTCATCCGGAGTGGCTGGTGATACGTCTCCAACGTATATATAATTTTTGATTGCTCCATGCTACTTTATCTAATGTTTTGGACTATATTGGGCTTTATTTTCCACTTTTATATTACTTTTGGGACTAACCTATTAATCTGAGGCCCCGCCCATAATTGTTGTTTTTTGCCTTTTTCAGTATTTTGAAGAAACAAAATATCAAACGGAGTCCAAACGGAATGAAACCTTCGGGATCGTGATTTTCCAACCGAACGTGATCCAGGAGACTTGGACCCTACTCCAAGCAGTACCCGACGAGGTCACGAGGGTGGAGGGCGCCCCCCTACCTCGTGGGCCCCTCGGAGCTCCAACGACGTACTCCTTCCTCCTATATATACCTATGTATCCCCTAACAATCAGAACAGGAGCCAAAAACCTAATTCCACGACCGCAACTTTCTATATCCACGAGATCCCATCTTGGGGCTTGTTCCGGAGCTCCGCTGGAGGGGGCATCCACCACGGAGGGCTTCTACATCATCACCATAGCCCCTCCGATGAAGTGTGAGTAGTTTACTTCAGACCTTTGGGTCCATAGCTAGTAGCTAGATGGCTTCTTCTCTCTTTTTGGATCTCAATACAATGTTCTCCCCCTCTCTTGTGGAGAACTATTCGATGTAATCTTCTTTTTGCGATGTGTTTGTTGAGACCGATGAATTGTGGGTTTATGATTCAGATTATCTATGGAAAATATTTGATTCTTCTCTGAATTCTTTTATGTATGATTGAGTTATCTTTGCAAGTCTCTTTGAATTATCCTTTTTGGTTTGGCCAACTAGATTGGTAGTTCTTGCAATGGGAGAAGTGCTTAGCTTTGGGTTCAATCTTGCGGTGTCCTTACCCAGTGACAGAAGGGGCAGCAAGGCACGTATTGTATTGTTGCCATCGAGGATAACAAGATGGGGTTTTTATCATATTGCATGAATTTATCCATATACATCATGTCATCTTGCTGACGACGTTACTATGTTTTTACTTAATACTCTGGATGCATGCTGGATAGCGGTCGATGAGTGGAGTAATAGTAGTAGATGCATAATCGTTTCAATCTACTTGTTTTGGACGTGATGCCTATATACATGATCATTGCCTAGATATGTTCCTAACTATGCTCAATTCTGTCAATTGCTCAACAGTAATTTGTTCACCCACCGTAGAATACTTATGCTCTCGAGAGAAGCCACTAGTGAAACCTATGGCCCCCGGGTCTATTCTCATCATATCAATCTATATCAGTTTATTTACTTGCTTTGTTTTTTACTTTGCCTTTACTTTTTTACTTTGCATCTATCTATCAAAAATACCAAAAATATTATCTCTATTAGATCTCACTCTCGTAAGTGACCGTGAAGGGATTGACAACCCCTAAGCGTTGGTTGCGAGTTGCTATCGTTTTGTGTAGGTACGAGGGACTTGTGCGTGGTCTCCTACTGGATTGATACCTTGGTTCTCAAAAACTGAGGGAAATACTTACGCTACTTTACTACATCATCCTCTCCTCTTCGGGGAAATCCAACGCAGTGCTCAGGAGGTAGCAAGAAGAATTTCTGGCGCCGTTGCCGGGGAGGCTCACGCAAGCAAGTCAACCATACCAAGTACCCATCGCAATCCTTATCTCTCACATTACATTATTTTCCATTTGCCTCTCGTTTTCCTCTCCCCCACTTCACCCTTCCCGTTTTATTTGCCCTCTCTTTCCCAATCTCCTCCTCTCTTTTCCGTTTGCCTTTTCCCGTTGCCTTTTTGTTTGCTCGTGTGTTAGTATGCTTGCTTGTCGTTATGTCCAATCCCTTATCCACTCCTATGTCTCCCGAGTTTGAAGTTCTTCACTTCAAGCAAAGGCAAGGAGAAAATTTAAAAGATGCTTGGTATAGGATAATGGAATCCTATCATAAGTGCACCCTAGAGGTGAACTATACAATTCTTCTTCGTAATTTTTATGTTAGGTTAAATATGACGCATAGACAACTCTTGGATTGCATGGCCAAGGGAAATTTCATTGAGATTGATCCCAGTATTGTGCATGAAATTATAGAGGGAATAGTGGGAACACTACCCCAAAAGGGAGGATCTCATCCTACCCAGGAAGAAAGCCAAGTGTCTGAGAAAATTTGCGAGGTAACAAATTTTTTACAAAAATCTCTTGAGCCTCTTAAAGGTGTTAGCGGAAATCTTCACCGTATGAATATGTTGATTACTCTTTGTAATAAGCAGTTGGATTCTTTAGATCTAAAAATTTCCGAGTATGAAGGGAAGTGGGAAGAACCCCCCGGATTCGAGCATGACTTTATTAAAAAACTAAAAATCAAAGATGGCAATACCTAGATCTATCGTCGCTTTTATGCCTAGCTAGGGGCGTTAAATGATAGCGCTTGTTGGGACGCAACCCAATTTTATTTTGTGTTTTTTGTTTTTGCTTCTGTTTAGGAATAAATAATCCATCTAGCCTCTGTTTAGACGTGGTTTTTTCTTTTAATTAGTGTTTGTGCCAAGTAGGACCTATAGGATAACCTACGATGATAGTTGATTTGATTCTGCTGAAAAAACAGAAACTTTGCACGCACAAATATAATTTTGTTAAATCACAGGAACGTGATTTTGCGTTGATTCTTTTTTCTTATGATCAGTGAACAAATTTTCCAGGACTTCCTATTTTGCTAGAATTTTTAGAGTTCCAGAAGTTTGCGTTAGTTACAGATTGCTACAGACTGTTCTGTTTTTGACAGATTCTGTTTTTCGTGTGTTGTTTGCTTATTTTGATGAATCTATGGCTAGTAAAATAGTTTATAAACCATAGAGAAGTTGGAATACAGTAGGTTTAACACCAATATAAATAAATAATGAGTTCATTACAGTACCTTGAAGTAGTCTTTTGTTTTTTTTCTCTAACGGAGCTCACGAGATTTCTGTTGAGTTTTGTGTTGTGAAGTTTTCAAGTTTTGGGTGAATTCTTTTGATGGATTATGGAACAAGGAGTGGCAAGAGCCTAAGCTTGGGTATGCCCATGGCACCCCCAAGATAATCCAAGGACACCAAAGAGTCAAAGCTTGGGATGCCCCAGAAGGCATCCCCTCTTTCGTCCACTTCCATCGGTAATTTACTTGGAGCTATATTTTTATTCACCAACATGATATGTGTTTTGCTTGGAGTGTCTTTTATTATTTGTGTCTTTGCTTGTTAATCTACTACAATCATCCTTGCTATACACATCTTTTGAGAGAGCCATACATGAATTGTAATTTGTTAGAATACTCTATGTGCTTCACTTATATCTTTTGAGCTTGATCGTTTTGCTCGTAGTGCTTCACTTATATCTTTTGAGCGTGATAATTTTTGCTCTAGTGCTTCACTTAGATCTTTTAGACCACGGTGGTGGATTTGTTTTAAAGAAACTATTGATCTCTCATGCTTCACTTAGATTATTTTGAGAGTCTTTAATAGCATGGTAATTTGCTTAATGTTAATATACTTGGTGTTCAAGATATGTGAAACTTTCTTTTGAGTGAATTGAATACTAAGATATGTTTGATGCTTGATAATTGTATTGAGATATGGAGGTGATAATATCAAAGTCATGCTAGTTGGGTGATTATGAATTTGAGAAATACTTGTGTTGAAGTTTGCAAGTCCCGTAGCATGCACGTATGGTTAAAGTTGTGTAACAAATTTGAAACATGAAGTGTACCTGGCTTGTGCATCCTTATGAGTGGCGGTCGGGGACGAGCGATGGTCTTTTCCTACCAATCTATCCCCCTAGGAGCATGCGCACAGTACTTGAATTTTTGATGACTTCTAAATTTTTGCAATAAGTATATGAGTTATTTTGACTAATGTTGAGTCCATGGATTATACGCACTCTCACCTTTCCGCCATTGCTAGCCTCTTCGGTACCATGCATTGCCCTTTCTCACCTTGAGAGTTAGTGCAAACTTCGCCGATGCATCCAAACCCCGTGATACGAACGCTCTATCACACATAAACCTCCTTATATCTTCCTCAAAACAGCCACCATACCTACCTATTATGGCATTTCCATAGCCATTCCGAGATATATTGCCATGCAACTTCCATCATCATCATCATGACATACATTACTTTTGTCATATTGCCATTGCATGATCATGTAGTTAACATCGTATTTGTGGCAAAGCCACCATGCATTATTTTTCATACATGCCACTCTTGATTCATTGCACCATCCCGGTACACCGCCAGAGGCATTCATATAGAGTCATATCTTGTTCTAAGTTTCGAGTTGTAATCCTTGTGTTGTAATCAATAGAAGTGTGATGATCATCATTATTAGAGAATTGCCCAAATAAAAAAATTATAAACAAAAAAGGGAGAAAGGCCGAAAAAAGAAAGGCCCAAAAAAAAGGGCGATGCTACTATCTCTTTTTCCACACTTGTCGTGGATTTGTCACGGCAGATGTCCTCATGAAAGGACTTAGTCATGGAGCCATCGCTACGGGTTAGCTTGAAGGGGTTAAAGCGGACACAAAGACACAAGGGTTTATACTAGTTCGGCCCCTTCGATGAAGGTAAAAGCCTACGTCTAGTTGTGATGGAATTGATGTGGTTTCGGTGGCTAGGGAGCAAACAAGCTTCGCCTAGGCTCGAGTTGTTGTTGTCTGTCCTTGAACCGCCGCCGGGTCGTCCCCTTATATACACGGGTGACGCCCGTCGGTCCACAGAGTCCCACACCGGTTCATACTCGTATCCCGGTTGGTCTCTCTCTATTCCTAACTTACAATACAAGTTTACATACCAAGCCGGTTTATGGCTATAGGTTCTGAACCGACTACAGGCCTTGGGCCTTTATCTGCTTAATCACCTTTACACTACTAATGAAGTTAACCCGGCCCAGGTAGGCCGGTTTATGCCCAGTGGTAATATCCCCAACATTAGGCCCCAGATTGATTTGAACTGGTTCATGTCAATCCTTCACAAAAATCTTTGTCTTCAACATCTTCTGGTAATTGGTAAACTGCCATATCGTCATCATCTCTGGTTGCTGTAAACCGGCATGACGTCATCATGAAGTTAACATTTATAACGCCTTCTTTTATTAATAGACCTGCAATATCCAAGGCAGCAACTCCATGTCCGAATCTTGTGGCTCCTGGATTCGCGCGCCTGACACACGTCCTTTGCCTTATAAATAGGACCGAAGGGTCATTTCCTTTTCTCCCCTTCGTCTCTTTCTCTTCGTCTTCCTCGCGTCGCCAGCCTCGGAGCTCCGCCGTCACCTTTAACCTCTGCCTCGTCTTGGGCCGCTGCATCAACCTGAACGTTCCAGAGCACTGCGGTATCTTTCTGCATCTTCCTCGATTCCGGTAAGCCTTCTGCCCTTCTTAACATAGATCTATTCTAGGGTTTCATGTTCTTGCTGTGCACCTCACTTGTTCATGCTCGTACCTAGATTCCTGGATAGATCTGTGAAACCCTGCTCTGATTAGCAGTAGCCTTTTAGCATCCACCTGTAGTTTCACGCTCAAGTCCATAGATCTCATCTACATACCTGCCCACCCGGGCGGAACCCACCCCGTCCGGCGCCAGCACAGCAAGAGAAGAGCTGCCAAGAGATCCCTCGTCCCCAAGAAGCCGCCCGTGTGCTCCCCGCACCGGCCCGGCACGGGCGCGCTCCCGCTCCAGCGCATCAAGACCCTGCGCTGCACTTGGAGGCAGCGCACAAGGACTTCCAAGATCAAGCTCTCCATCACCCAAGGCTTCCCGCGGCCACCGCAGGCTGCCGCGCCTTCACCGCCGAGCTGCACAGCATGGCCTGGCCGGGCAAGTTCAATCCAGACCTGCCCCCACGCTACGATGGCACGGCTGACCCTACGGAGTTCCTCCAGATCTATGAGCTGGGCATCAAAGCCGCCAATGGGGATGAGAAGGTCATGGCAAACTGGTTCCCCATGGCGCTCAAGGACGGCGCCCGCACCTGACTCCTGAACCTGGCTCCTGGCACGATATGCTCCTGGGATGAGATGTGCACCCGATTCATCGCCAACTTCCAAGGCACCCGCGACCGCCCCCCGGCCATGAGCGACTTGCGCCGCATCAAGCAGCAGCCGGGAGAGACCCTGCAGAAGTTCATCCAGCACTTCAACAACGCTTGCCTTAAGATCCCCAAGGTGTTCGAGGAGGCCATCATCTCGGCCTTCTCTGACGGCATGCGTGACATCAAGATGAAGGAGGAGCTCGTGATTCATGAGGACCTGTGCACCTCCCTGGAGCTGTTCAATCTGGCGACCAAGTGCGCTAGGGCTAAGGAAGGGCGCCTTTCCCTCCTTGAGCTGCCAGCTGCCGACCCAGAAGAGAAGAAGCCCAAGGCCAAGGACGTGAAGTGCAAGGGGGCTGCCGTGCTTGCAGCAGAGCCAGATACCAAGCGAGGCAGGGATCAGCCTGAGTCATCCAAGGGCAGCCGGTACTGCGTGTACCATGACCTCCACACCCACAACACTAACGAATGCCAAGAGCTCAGGGCCGTGCGAGACGTGCGTGCCGGCCGACGCCCCGAGCGCAGCGACCGGGGCTATGGCCGATGAGGAGGAAAAGGTGGAGGGCGATGGGAAGACCGTGGCCCTTGCCAATGGTGGGGCGACCGACCTCGCGAGCACCGCTGGCAGGACCAGCCTCGTGAGGGAGGTTGGAGGGACCCACCTCGCGAGGGAGGTTGGAGGGATCAGCCTCGCGAGGACCGCCCACAAGGCAACGCAGGCCTCCCTCCTCTGCCACCACAACCGAGGAGGAATGAAGACCATCATCAGGACGAGGGGGCTGGAGGCTTCCAGGAGCCGCACGCCATCGCTTGCATCTTGGACGGCGCTCAAGCCCTGGCCTCTCAGCGCATCTTCAATCAGTTTGCCCGCGAAGTGAAAGCAGTCCTCCCCAAGCTTGAGGCCACGTGCCCTCTCAGGTGGTCAGCGTGCACTATCACGTTCAGCTCAGCGGATCAGCTCAAGTGCGCGGCCACAGCCAGAGTCCTCCCAATGCTTTGTTCCCCAATCATCAGCAATGTGCAAGTCACCAGGACCCTCATCGATGGCGGAGCAGGGCTCAATGTCCTGTCCGTCGAGACGTTCAACAACCTCCAAGTGCCCTACAATCAGCTGCAGCCGACCAAGCCTTTCTCAGGAGTCACTGATGGTTCCACAGTTCCGATAGGGCAGGTCCGCCTTCCTGTTACCTTCGAGAAGCGCGACAACTACCGCACCGAGCTCATTGACTTCGACATCGCTCACATCCGCCTGCCGTACAATGCCATCCTCGGGTACCCCGCCCTGGCCAAGTTCATGGCCGTGACCCATCACGGCTACAATGTTCTCAAGATGCCAGGAAGCGGTGGAGTCATCACCGTGCCTTGCAAAGAGAGAGACGATGTGTGTTCTCTAGAACGTGCTTCCCAAGCCGCATCAATTGAAGACCCAGATCACAGAAGCGGGAGGCTTCCCGAGGCTGCTCCTAAGAAGAAGAAGACATTGCCTGGCCCGACCCCTCGGGAGGCAGGCCCCTCAGGGTCTGTGCCTGTTCAGGGGGCGCCTCCTTCTATCGCATAGGAAGGCGCGCCTAGCGCCCTCCTCGAGCAAGGCTCGGGGGCAATCTCCTGGAGGGCCATCGACTTTGCTAGGATCACGAGGGAGGCGCTCGGGCACCACTTGGAGGCGTGCTTCAAAGCACATTTCCCTCAAGAAGGAGCAAGACAAGGAGGGCCAAACCCTCAGGAGTTTATCAGCGAGATTGTTCAAGAGCTGCAGGAGTCAAGAGTCATGAGTGGCAGCCGCCGCTTACCCGCCGTAGCTCCCCATCCAGGCGAGGATGGCGGGCTGCGCGTCTGCATCGACATACCAGGGCTGAACTGAGCTGCCTCTCAGGAGCGCCTCTGGCCCTCATGCGTGGGACGCTGCGAAGGTCCACCCCACAACTATGTTCGCATGCCTTACGGCCTGCCGAACGCAGCTGCCGTGCGTCAGCGCCTCATGAGGAGCATCTTGGAGGCTCAAGCGGCCAGGCATTCCGCAGTCCCGGTGGAGGTGGAGATGGTCCGCGAGGAGCCGCCAGTGCCTCCGGAGATTTTGGACTCTGCAAAGTTTGGATGATCTGACCACAGCCAACGGATTTCCGTAGTCACGAAGGACTAGTTCCGTTTATGGTATTTCAGTAGAAACACATTTAACTAGTACACACCCATTTCACCTCATGATGCCAGGAATCACCCTGGACAACGTCCAAGAAAAACTTTGAGATGGGGAGGCCGCAACCTCGAATAGCATGGGATCAAATTTCTATACGCGCGCTCTAAGGGGTGCCCCCCTCTCGGTCCCAACCGGAAACACCCATGCCCCCTGACCGGATGACGGGCTTTAATCCAGGGCCATGGAACCCTCACCCCGGCCTCTCTATTTGGTGTGTACTAGGAAAACGATTTCCAACTTACTATGCCATATTCCTTTCAGAAAACATGTGACAGTAGGAAGGAATGAATGGAAATGTGATTTGTTTCACGATGACACGGAAGTCAAATAATCTGGCATAAGACTGCATGTCACAACACTGCCATCTTACCCATCCTCATGCCAACACATGGCTATGCAAATATGTATCCAACAACATAATGCTTTCTGAAACTTACTTTCCGGTTATGTGCATGAAACATAACATTTAAAGTGATGTTCCTAAACATGCCATGACCATACTACAATGCAAACATGCAACAACACTCATCATATCAAGAGTTCAAACATGCTTGCCTGGTTCGGAGAAGTCGGAGTCTAATTGTGTGAAGTTTACAGCTCCGTCACCTCCTCCGGTATCTACGGTATAAGAAAAATACATACGCAACATAAATATCGTGAGTGTACAGAAAAGTGTTCCAAATTTTTTTCAAATAAATACGATAAAAAACTAGACAAAAATTTGAAGAGGACAGAAAAAGAATTAATCAAAAATACTTTCCTGATTAAAAGTTATAAGAGTTTTGGTCCAAGGACCCATCTATAATGAAATAGAAAACTTCCAGGGGGCTTTGCAGAAAAATCCAGAAAAACGGTTCAGAGTGGAAGCGTATTTGCCAGAGTACGCTTTCAGTAAATGATTCAAAAAAAACAAAGGAGAGGCTGACGGGCGGGTCCCACCCGTCAGGTTTGAAATTTCAAACGAGGGAGTCGGGGCTCGTCGGTGCCCGAGCGCCGCGGTGGTCGGCGGCGGCGATCCACGGCGAGGCAGGGAGATCGGAGAGTACCTCCGTGTTCAGGGTGCCATTTCGTGTCTGTGGGAGGTGGTGGTGGTCGCCGGCGAGTACCACGTCGGCGGCGACGCTTGCTCCGGCGGACGGCGATTCGGGTGGTCGTGGATCTCGCCGGAGAGAGCCGCGGGATCAAAATTGAGGTGGGGGTTATCTTACTAGAGGTGGTACGAGGCTACGGGCGAAAGTCGGGCAACGGAGGAGTTCTCACCGGAGAGAACGATGCCGGAGCCCGAGGCGGATGGAGGTGGCCGGAGTCGAGGAGGAAAGGCCCCTCGAGGCTCGTTCAGTGGCTGGGCGGGGTCTGGTGAGGTGGTGGAGTCGTGCGGGGGCGAGAGCAAGCTCGGGGTACTATATATAGCCGCCCCGAGGCGGTTGCCGAGAACGGGGTTCTCCGGCGAGGTAATTACGGCGGTGCTATGGTTGCACGGGAGGTTCCAGAGGTTGAGCGTCGTCGCGGGTGTCCCCTGGTTCCGTTTAGGTGCTAACCGCGTCGGGATTTGGTTGCTTAGGGGGAGCTCGACGGAACGGGGCGGCGCGGGCCCGTCGGCGGCAGGGAGCACGCTCTGTGCGTGCCGCGCCACGGCGACGGTGCTGCATGCGTGTGCTGGCGAGGAAATGGCCACGCGGAGCCACCAGGGGGTTTGGGCGGCGCCGAACGGCGTTATGCCGCCGTTCTGCTCCCTGTCGGCCGCTACGGTGATACGGCCGCCGCAAAGCACGTCGGCGCAGGCGGGCCAGGGCGCCAACGACGCTAGGAAGGCGCCAAGCGCGCGTGTGAGGCTCCGGACAAGCAAGCTAGGCCGTGAGCAACGTACCAAGTGTACTGTGAGCATGTGACTGAATTTCTGACGAAAATCGACACTGAAGCTCTGAACTTATCTGAAGATGGACAGGAACAGTGCATGCAAGGTGTTCGACAGAATCATCTAGGCATGTAGGGATTTTTCCCTGAGCTGGTTTTTGGTGGAGGGGCCTCTCATTGCATCTAGAGGCTGCATGAATATTTGTGGAATTTTTGGAGAAGTGTAGATATGAATTTCACCAAATTTGGCAAATCTGGTCCAGACTTGCAGTGAGTGAAATTTGAAATATTCGAACAGGAGAAGAGTGGATCAAGATGGTTCAGGGTTGTGGGTACAAAGGACTATCCAGGAGTGTTGAGTTGAGGTAAAAAATTAAAAGCATTAGGGTACTTGCTTTGCAATCCACCTAGGCTCAAAAGAAAAAACAGAATTATTTTGGGAGGAGAAATAATTGTAATGAAATCCAAAAATTGATTTTATTAGTTTGGACAGAATGTTTGGGTTGTACCAAAGTGGGAGGAGAGGTTTTGGGAAAATTTCACCATAGGAGGCATGGTAAAATTTAGAAGGGATCAAAACCAAATAAAAGCCCAAAAATTAAAAAGGGTTTTCTTTTTTTAAAGAAACTAAATCTAAGGAAAGGATTTTTGAGAGGGCAAACTTAGAAGATGGTTTTTAGGAAGGGTTTAAATGACCTACTTTCAAACCAAGCAAGGCTCTTTCTGAAAAAAAATCACAAAATTTTTGGAGTGTCACAGCACCTACCCCCTTAGGAAAAATCTCGTCCCCGAGATTTCAGCTGTTCCTTAAACAGGTGTGGGTGCTCTGTCCGAAGAAATTCGTCGCTCTCCCAAGTTACTTCATCCTCGGTGTGATTACTCCATTGAACTCTGAAAAACTTAATGGTTTTCTGTCGGGTCCTCCTCTCAGACTCTTCTAATATTTTTATTGGGTGCTCCCGGTAAGTGAGGTCCGGTTGCACGTCAATATACTCATGTGAAACTTGCTTCTCTGGGTTGCTCATGTATTTTCTCAACTGCGAGATGTGAAACACGTTATGGATACCGGATAAGTCTCCGGGTAGGTCTAGCTGGTAGGCTACCTTGCCTCGTCGGGCCACTATATGAAATGGTCCGATGAATCTTGGTGCTAGTTTCCCCTTAATCCTGAATCGTTGCAGACCCTTCGTAGGAGAAACTCTCAGGTATACCAATTCTCCGGGTTCAAAACTGATTTCCCGATGCTTTCGGTCGTAATAACTCTTTTGCCGACTTTGAGATGTTTTGAGTCGCTCTCTAATTGTCTTAACTTTCTCCTCGGCCTCCTTGAGCATATCTGGGCCAAAAATATGGCTGTCTCCGGTCTCTGACCAATTAGCGGGGTACGACATCTTCTCCCATATAGAGCTTCAAAGGGTGCCTTTTGCAAGCTGGCTTGATAGCTGTTGTTGTATGCGAACTCTGCATATGGCAAACTTTCTTCCCACCTGTTCCCGTAGGTGAGGACACAGGCTCTTAGCATGTCTTCTAGGATTTGGTTTACGCGTTCCGTCTGCCCATCAGTCTGGGGATGGTATGCGGTACTGAAGGCTAGTTGGGTTCCCAGTGCCTGTTGTAGGTGATCCCAGAATGTAGAGACGAACTGTGTGCCTCTATCGGAGATGATAGTCTTAGGGACTCCATGCAGGCAGACGATACGGGCAAGATAAAGTCGGGCTAGTCTCTGAGTGGTGTAAGTTGTTTTTACCGAAATAAAATGTGCCACCTTGGTTAATCTGTCGGTTATGACCCATATGGCATCATTTCTGTGTCGTGACCGTGGTAGTCCAACGATAAAGTCCATTCCAATCTCGTCCCATTTCCACTCGGGTATCTTATTTGGCTGTAACAGTCTGGCTGGTTTCTGGTGCTCGGCCTTGATACGTTGACAAGAGTCACAACATGCAATGAACGTGGCTATATCTCTCTTCATACCGTGCCACCAAAAATTTTCCTGAAGGTCTTTGTACATTTTTGTTCCCCCAGGATGGATTGAATACAGAGCTGTGTGACTTTCAGTCAATATCTTCTGTTTGAGGTCCTTGACATTTGGTACGCATAGCCTCTCTCCGTACCACAATATTCCTTGCTCATCTACGTTGAATTCTGAGGCTCTTCCCAAACTCACTTTTCTTTTTATGCCCTCAATGCTGGGGTGTCCGTGCTGGGCTTCCTTGATCCTTTCCATCAGGGTAGGCTGTATTTCTATATTCGACACACTACCTTCGGTAACCATTATTAGATTGAGTCGGGCAAATTCCTGCTGAAATTCTGGCCTCAACTTTGGTATACTGTCGTCATCCGTGCTGGGATTTCGACGAAGTGCATCTGCCACAACATTTTCTTTTCCGGGATGATAGTGGATTCCAACATCATAATCCTTCACCAACTCTAACCAGCGTCGTTGCCGTAAATTTAACTTTGGCTGTGTGAAAATATACTTAAGACTCTTATGGTCTGTGTATATCTCACAACGATTCCCAAGTAGGAAGTGTCTCCATTCCTTGAGTGCATGAATGACCGCTGCTAATTCCAAGTCATGAGTGGGGTAATTTTCCTCATGCTTGCGTAGTTGTCTAGAGACATACGCCACTACCTTGCCTTCTTGCATCAATACGCATCCGAGGCCTTTCCGGGATGCATCACAATATACCTCAAAATTCTTGTGTATTTTCGGCAGAATTAGTACTGGTGCTGTTGTTAATTTGCTGTTTAGCTCTTGGAAGCTTTTCTCACATGCTTCTGTCCATTCAAACTTCTTGCCTTTCTTGAGCAATTGTGTCATGGGCTTTGCTATAGTAGAGAATCCTTCAATAAATCTCCGATAATAGCCTGCCATTCCCAAGAAACTCCGTACGTCCGTTACGTTAGTTGGTGGTTTCCAGCCAAGTACGGCCTTGACTTTTTCCAGGTCTACTGCAATACCTTCTTGGGTTAGCACGTGGCCCAGAAAACCCACCTGTTTTAGCCAAAATTCACATTTGCTGAATTTGGCGTACAATTGATGTTTCCTGAGTTCTCCTAGTACAATCCTGAGATGTTCGGCGTGCTCTTCTGGTGTTTTGGAATATATCAGAATATCATTGATGAATACCACAACAAACTTGTCCATATACTTCATAAATACTTTGTTCATGAGGTGAACAAAATATGCGGGGGTGTTGGTTAGTCCGAATGGCATCACTGTGAACTCATACAGCCCATATCTGGAGGTGAATGCGGTCTTGGGAATATCTTCTGTTCGTACTTTTAATTGGTGGTATCCTGATCTCAAGTCAATTTTTGAGAAGACTTTGGCCTGTGCGAGCTGATCGAATAAATCATTTATTCGGGGCATTGGGTATTTGTTCTTGATTGTGACCATGTTGAGAGCTCGATAATCAATACACAACCTCATTGTTCCATCCTTCTTCTTGGCAAATAAAATTGGAGAACCCCAAGGTGAGGAGCTGGCTCGTATGTATCCTTTCTCCAATAATTCTTTTATTTGCTTCTTCAACTCTACCAATTCGGATGGTGCCATTATGTAAGGTTTCTTGTAAATAGGAGCGGTTCCGGGTGCTAGCTCAATGCTGAATTCTATCTCTCGGTCTGGTGGCATGCCTGGTAGTTCTTCTGGAAATACGTCTGGGAATTCACATACTACTTGAACCTTGTTCAGCTCAGAAACGTCCACCTTGTTTAATCTAGGTTGCCGAGGTATTTGCCTCTCTTTGGCTGAAACTTTTATTTTCTTCCCATGATGGTGTGTGAGAATCACGGTACGGTTGAAGTAGTCAATAAAACCTTTGTTGGTGGTTAACCAATCCATTCCTAGGATGACATCCAGTCCTTTGCTTTCTAGTACAATAAGGTTGGCGTAAAACTTCAATCCTTCAAATTCAATAACCACCCTTGACAGTAACTCTGGGTCACTTGCTTAATTCCAGGGGACATGATGATCATTGATTTTTCCAAGGGAAGCATCAAAAAATTATTTTGCAAAGCAAAACTTTTCGAAATGAATGAGTGAGAAGCTCCAAAATCAAACAAAACCATGACAGGTATTGTGTTGACGGGGTACGTACCGAGTACGATATCTGGGGCGTTCTGTGCTTCCTCTTGGGTCACGTGGTTCAAGTGACCTTTCCGGTGGTTGTTGTTGGGGTTGAAATTGCTTCGCTTTGGTGCTGAATTATTTCCACCATTATTGAGCTTCGGGGTTGAGCTCCTTGGCTTGGGGCACTGCTTGGCATAGTGCCCTTCTTCTCCACAAGCATAACAGTTAATGCCTGGGCAATAGGTGAACTCTTTGTCTCTTGCATGGAAATTCTTGATTGGACGTGAATTAATCGTCAGGGTTTTGTGTGAATCCCCCTTCTGAAATTCCTTCTTGCTTCTGTGATTGCGAGCAAAAGTAGTCTGGTCCCTTTTTCGTTTGCGGAAATCTTCCAGGCTACGTCGCTCATTTTCCAGGGTAATGGCCTTATCCACTAGTGTTTTAAAATCTGGAAAGGTATGCACAACTAGCTGGCACTTAAGGGCGGGTGCCAGGCCTTCTAAGAATTTTTCCATCTTCTTGCTCTCAGTCATGCGTTCTTCATTGGCGTAGCGAGACTGCAGAGTGAATTGGCTGTTGTATTCTGACACTGTCATGGCCCTTTGCTTGAGTTCATCAAATCCTTTCTTCTTGATTTTCATGACGCTCTTAGGAATATGTGCCCCACGAAAACCTTCTTTGAAATTTTCCCAGGTGATTTCATTTTCGTTGGGGTGCATGTGCAGGAAGTTTTCCCACCATGATGCAGCTGCTCCTGTGAGATAGTGTGGTGCATACAATACTTTTTCACGGTCTGAACACTATGCGATAATTAATTTTCTCTCCATGTCCCGAAGCCAGTCATCGGCCTCAAGAGGCTTGTCAGTATGAGAAAATGTTGGAGGACGCGTCTTTTGTAACTCAGATAATTTGGATTGCGGTTGATACTGACCACGGTTACTTCCCATATTGATGAATTGGTTCATCATTTCCTGGTGTTGCTGCTGACTCTATTCATACAAACGACAAACTTGTGTAAAAGCTGTTTCACTGTCCTGTTGACTTGTCTGACCCTGAGTGAAATTTTGGTTCTGCGGTGTGCCATAATTTTCTTCTGGCTGAGTTGGCATGGAGCGCATCCAAGGACGAGACATCTTTCACTCTGGGGATATATTTTGTGAACTCGTAAGATAAGAAATAGAGTCGCAAAAGTCAATAAAATCACACACAAAGAACATTTTTAAACTCCAGGATATTTTTGGAAACACACGATTTCGCGCGGAGAAGGACTGGTGCATATCTTACACGCGGGCATAATTATACATTACATCACTCAGGATATGCGTACATAATCCTGACATGTTATTTAAACTAGTGCACTCCTCCAGATCCTACATGATGCGCAAATAGGCTACTTCTCACAACCTCTGTACATATAAACATATTACACAAGTCGATACATCGCATGGCGTCTATGCGTACTTAGTCGGAGATGGTGAGGATCTCCCTTGGCCTGCCGAGGGTGAGACGCAAAGACGCTGGGGAATCAACCTCCTCCTCGCTAATAGGTTCCAGACGAGAAACGTTGTGCTGAGCTGATGGAGCCGGTGCCGTAGGCGGAATAACACGAATACGAGTGGGTGGAATAGGTGGGGTAGCACGTATGGGAGTGGGTGCAACAAGTGGTGCAGAGCGGATGGGAGTGGGTGCAATAGCCTGGTTAAATTCCTCTGTGGTAGGCAGACGACGAGCAGAGGCGAGTATGGTAGGTGAGTGAGAGGCTGCGGATGACACAAAAGTCAGTGGTGGAGCGGTGTGCATGAGTTCCCTCCTGTTAGCAGCACAGCCATGAACTGAGTCCATGCGTGCATCTACGAGGTCATCCACCATGCAGTCGAATGCTACCTCCAGGGCTCGGAGGTACTCGACAAGCATCTCAAAGGCTTTGTCTCGCTCTCCTCTGGGGCAAGAGAAGGAGTAGTGACAGGTGTAAGGCACATGGCATGGAAGGTAGCGGTAGCGACTGGTCTTCATTGCAGGAAGAACATCCCGAAGACGGGCTATCGTCTCGCGGGCAGCCATCTGCATAGCATGCCTTTCTGTAGGCATGGCTCTCCCCACGAATCGGAGGCGACGTATTTCAGCATGGCCTCCCCTGAACTGCACCGCGGCCTGGTGCATAGTCAGACTGTCGTTGATCTTGTGTGGATAAAGCGTGAAGACTGGGCATACGGATGGCCCCATCGCAACCTGAATGATGAAGGAGAGGAGTTTGACGAACCCCTCAGGCACGTTGGCGAACATTTGAGACTCGCAGTCGTTGCCGGCCATCTACAAAAGTAGGCAAAAATTCTGAGTGATCAGATCATAAATTTTATGCTGACTGTCAGAAAAATGACTACATTTGTAAAAACATGAATAACTCTATCATGCTAATAACCAATTAGTGTTGCACCTAGTGGCTTCCTATAGTCAGCCTGGCTCTGGTACCAAGTCTGTCACGACCGACTTTTCAAAAAAAATATTTATTGATAAAACCGATCTTTTAAACCCAGTATAGGAAAAGTCATCCTTTCTGGTAGACAAAAGCTTGGTAAACAGAGAACTAGTAGCATCAAATATATTACAGGGTTGAGCTGAGGTTGCTCAACAATTTATTACAAACTCGCCAATATCTTACATATGGGCGGTTATGACACAGGGGTGTGGTAGCATGCTACTAGCTCGAGGAAACGCGATGGCGGATAACTTGACTTCTACTGGCAGCTCATCGAGCGTCGAGGTGAGGCTCGATGAATTTATTTCGGGGTTGCGGAAGCGTATAATACAATGACCAAGACAGGATCGCACGGGACTGACTCGGACTCCTCTAGGCATCGGACTCGCTATCAAACTCTTCATCCATAAGATCGCCTTCATCAACATCTGGCCAAATCAACAAGCCAGGTGAGTACTTGAAAGTACTCGCAAGACAGTTCGGACAAAAGATATAATCAATGAATGCATGAATGCGTCATGAATAAAGGATGATGCTCATATAACAACGGTAAGATTTGCAGGACTTGATAAATAAAATAAATAGCTGAAAACCGATCGGGTGTCTGGAGCGACGCCTCGAAAGGTAAATAAATAAAATGCATGCCGCAGTCGGGCGTCTAAGCGACACCACATAAAGGGCTTTAAAAGAAATACCACAGTCGGACGTCTGGGCGACATCACATAAAGGGCTTTAAAAGAAATGCCACAGTCGGAC
>NC_041391.1:534938983-534949929 GCF_002162155.2 Triticum dicoccoides | reverse complement strand
CTGGAGCGACGCCTCGAAAGGTAAATAAATAAAATGCATGCCGCAGTCGGGCGTCTAAGCGACACCACATAAAGGGCTTTAAAAGAAATACCACAGTCGGACGTCTGGGCGACATCACATAAAGGGCTTTAAAAGAAATACCACAGTCGGACGTCTGGGCGACATCACATAAAGGGCTTTAAAAGAAATACCACAGTCGGACGTCTGGGCGACATCACATAAAGGGCTTTAAAAGAAATACCATAGTCGGATGTCTGGGCGACATCACATAAAGGGCTTATAACAAAAGTAAATAACAGGTCTGCCACAGTCGGACATCTAAGCGACATCGCAGACAGGGTTTGTAATAAATGTAAATAACAAGATTAGTCCATCCACAAGAATAATCTTTTAACCGGATTTATCACACATAAATCCCACCGGAGTTTTGTCACTGAGGCTGATATCTGACAAGATAAGATGAATATAGTACTTGAACAAAGTACAAGATAATTGAAAGATTTGGGACTCTGCAGAGTTTGGATGATCTGACCACAGCCAACGGATTTCCGTAGTCACGAAGGACTAGTTCCGTTTACGGTATTTCAGTAGAAACACATTTAACTAGTACACACCCATTTCACCTCACGATGCCAGGAATCACCCTGGACAACGTCCAAGAAAAACTTTGAGACAGGGAGGCCGCAACCTCGAATAGCATGGGATCAAATTTCTATACGCGCGCTCTAAGGGGTGCCCCCCTCTCGGTCCCAACCGGAAACACCCATGCCCCCTGACCGGATGACGGGCTTTAATCAGGGCCATGGAACCCTCACCCCGGCCTCTCTATTTGGTGTGTACCAGGAAAATGATTTGCAACTTACTATGCCATATTCCTTTCAGAAAACATGTGACAGTAGGAAGGAATGAATGGAAATGTGATTTGTTTCACGATGACACGGAAGTCAAATAATCTGGCATAAGACTGGCATGTCACAACACTGCTATCTTACCCATCCTCATGCCAACACATGGCTATGCAAATATGTATCCAACAACA
Source organism: Triticum dicoccoides (assembly GCF_002162155.2). NCBI lineage: Eukaryota > Viridiplantae > Streptophyta > Magnoliopsida > Poales > Poaceae > Triticum > Triticum dicoccoides. The sequence continues at coordinate 534,948,890 of NC_041391.1, read as the reverse complement.
TAATGCTTTCCGAAACTTACTTTCCAATTATGTGCATGAAACATAACATTTAAAGTGATGTTCCTAAACATGCCATGACCATACTACAATGCAAACATGCAACAACACTCATCATATCAAGAGTTCAAACATGCTTGCCTGGTTCGGAGAAGTCGGAGTCTAACTGTGCGAAGTTTGTAGCTCCGTCACCTCCTCCGGTATCTACGGTATAAGAAATATACGTACGCAACGTAAATATCGTGAGTGTACAGAAAAGTGTTCCAAATATTTTTCAAATAAATATGATAAAAAACTAGACAAAAATTTGAAGAGGACAGAAAAAGAATTAATCAAAAATACTTTTCTGATTAAAAGTTATAAGAGTTTTGGTCCAAGGACCCATCTGTAATGAAACAGAAAACTTCCAGGGGGCTTTGCAGAAAAATCCAGAAAAACGGTTCAGAGTGGAAGCGTGTTTGCCAGAGTACGCTTTCAGTAAATGATTCAAAAAAAAACAAAGGAGAGGCTGACGGGCGGGTCCCACCCCTCAGGTTTGAAATTTCAAACGAGGGAGTCGGGGCTCGTCGGCGCCCGAGAGCCGCGGTGGTCGCCGACGGCGATCCATGGCGAGGCAGGGAGATCGGAGAGTACCTCCGTGTTCAGGGCGCCATTTCGCGTCTGTGGGAGGTGGTGGTGGTCGCCGGCGAGTACCACGTCGGCGGCGACGCTTGCTCCGGCGGACGGTGATTCGGGCGGTCGTGGATCTCGCAGGAGAGAGCCGCGGGATCAAAATTGAGGTGGGGGTTATCTTACTAGAGGTGGTACGAGGCTACGGGCGAAAGTCGGGCAGAGGAGGAGTTCTCACCGGAGAGAACGATGCCGGAGCCCGAGGTGGACGGAGGTGGCCGGAGTCGAGGAGGAAAGGCCCCTCGAGGCTCGTTCAGTGGCTGGGCGGGGTCTGGTGAGGTGGTGGAGTCGTGCGGGGGCGAGAGCAAGCTCGGGGTGCTATATATAGCTGCCCCGAGGCGGTTGCCGAGAACGGGGTTCTCTGGCGAGGTAATTACGGCGGCGCTGTGGTTGCATGGGAGGTTTCAGAGGTTGAGCATCGTCGCGGGTGTCCCCTGGTTCCGTTTAGGTGCTAACCGCATCGGGATTTGGTTGCTTTGGGGGAGCTCGACGGAACGGGGCGGCGCGGGCCCGTCGGCGGCAGGGAGAAGGCTCTATGCGTGCCACGCCACGGCGACGGTGCTGCATGCGTGCGCTGGCGAGGAAATGGCCACGCGGAGCCACCAGGGGGTTTGGGCGGCGCCGAACAGCGTTATGCCGCCGTTCTGCTCCCTGTCATCCGCTACGGTGATACGGCCGCCGCAAAGCACGCCGGCGCAGGCGGGCCAGGGCGCCACCGATGCCGGGGCGCCACCGATGCAAGGAAGGCGACAAGCAAGCTAGGCCGTGAGGAACGTGCCAAGTGTACTGTGAGCATGTGACTGAATTTCTGACGAAAATCGACACTGAAGCTCTGAACTTATCTGAAGATGATCAGGAACAGTGCATGCAAGGTGTTCGACAGAATGATCTAGGCATGTAGGGATTTTTCCCTGAGCTGGTTTTTGGTGGAGGGGCCTCTCATTGCATCTAGAGGCTGCATGAATATTTGTGGAATTTTTGGAGAGGTGTAGATATGAATTTCACCAAATTTGGAAAATCTGGTCCAAACTTGCAGTGAGTGAAATTTGAAATATTTGAACAGGAGAAGAGTGGATCAAGATGGTTCTGGGTTGTGGGTACAAAGGACTATCCAGGAGTGTTGAGTTGAGGTCAAAAATCAAAAGCATTAGGGTACTTGCTTTGCAATCCACCTAGGCTCAAAAGAAAAAACAGAATTATTTTGGGAGGAGAAATAATTGGAATAAAATCCAAACATTGATTTTATTAGTTTGGATAGAATGTTTGGGTTGTACCAAAGTGGGAGGAGAGGTTTTGGGAAAATTTCACCATAGGAGGCATGGTAAAATTTAGAAGGGATCAAAACCAAATAAAAGCCCAAAAACTAAAAAGGGTTTTCTTTTTTTAAAGAAACTAAATCCAAGGAAAGGATTTTTGAGAGGGCAAACTTAGAAGATGGTTTTTAGGAAGGGTTTAAATGACCTACTTTCAAACGAAGCAAGGCTCTTTCTGGAAAAAAAATCACAAAATTTTTGGAGTGTCACAGTTGGGGGGGGGGAACCCTAAAGGGGGCGCACCCCCTTTGCTTGGGGGGCAAGCCCCCTCCCTGGCCGCCGCCCCCCTCTAGATCTCATCTAGAGGGGGCCGTCCCCCTTCCCCCTTCCCCTATAAATAGAGGGGCGGGGGGAGGGCTGAACACCTGATCCAAGGCACAGCCCCTCCCCTCCCCAACACCTCTCCTCCTCCGTTGAGCGCTTGGCGAAGCCCTGTCGGAGTACTGCCTCTCCACCATCATCACGCCGTCGTGCTGCTACTGGAGCCTTCTTCCTCAACCTCTCCTTCCCCCTTGCTGGATCAAGAAGGAGGAGACGTCGTCTGTACCGTACGTGTGTTGAACGCGGAGGTGCTGTCCGTTCAGCACTTGGTCATCGGTGATTTGAATCACGGCGAGTACGACTCCATCATCACCGTTCCCTTGAACGCTTCCGCACGCAATCTACAAGTGGTATGTAGATGCAATCTCTCTCCCATGACTCGTTGCTTAGATGAACTCATAGATGGATCTTGGTGAAACCGTAGGAAAATTTTTATTTTCTGCAACGTTCCCCAACAGTGGCATCATGAGCTAGGTCTATGCGTAGTTCTCTATTGCACGAGTAGAACACAATTTTGTTGTGGGCGTAGATCTTGTCAACTTGCTTGCCGCTACTAGTCTTTTCTTGCTTCAGTGGTATTGTGGGATGAAGTGGCCCGGACCGACCTTACACGTACGCTTACGTGAGACAGGTTCCACCGACTGACATGCACTAGTTGCATAAGGTGGCTAGCGGTGTCTGTCTCTCCTACTTTAGTTGGAGCGGATTAGATGAAAAGGGTCCTTATGAAGGGTAAATAGAAGTTGACAAAATCACATTGTGGTTATTCGTAGGTAAGAAAACGTTCTTGCTAGAACCCAATTGCAGCCACGTAAAAGATGCAACAACAATTAGAGGACGTCTAACTTGTTTTTGCAGCAATTGTCATGTGATGTGATATGGCCAGAAGTTGTGATGAATGATGAATGATATATTGTGATGTATGAGATCATGTTCTTGTAATAGGAATCGCGACTTGCATGTCGATGAGTATGACAACCGGCAGGAGCCATAGGAGTTGTCTTTATTATTTTTCTATGACCTGCGTGTCATTGAAGAACGCCATGTAAATTACTTTATTTTATTGCTAAACGTGTTAGCCATAGAAGTAGAAGTAGTCGTTGGCGTGACAACTTCATGAAGACACAATGATGGAGATCATGGTGTCATGCCGGTGACGAAGATGATCATGGAGCCCCGAAGATGGAGATCGAAGGAGCTATATGATATTGGCCATATCATGTCACTACTATATAATTGCATGTGATGTTTATTATGTTGTATGCATCTTGTTTACTTAGAACGGCGGTAGTAAATAAGATGATCCCTTATAATAATTTCAAGAAAGTGTTCCCCCTAACTATGCACCATTGCTAAAGTTCGTCGTTTCGAAGCACCATGTGATGATCGGGTGTGATAGATCCTTACGTTCACATACAACGGGTGTAAGACAGATTTACACATGTAGAACACTTAGGGTTAACTTGACAAGCCTAGCATGTACAGACATGGCCTCGGAACACAGAGACCGAAAGGTCGAACATGAGTTGTATAGAAGATACGATCAACATGGAGATGTTCACCGATGATGACTAGTCTGTCTCACGTGATGATCGGACACGGCCTAATCGACTCGGATCGTGTAACACTTAGATGACTAGAGGGATGTCTAATCTAAGTGGGAGTTCATTAAATAATTTGATTAGATGAACTTAATTATCATGAACTTAGTCTAAAACCTTTGCAAAATATGTCTTGTAGATCAAATGGCCAACGCTCATGTCAACATGAACTTCAACGTGTTCCTAGAGAAAACCAAGCTAAAAGATGATGGCAGCAACTATTCGGACTGGGTCCGGAACCTAAGGATCATCCTCATAGCAGCCAAGAAATATTATGTCCTAGATGCACAGCTAGGTGAAGCACCCATCCCAGAGAACCAAGACGTTATGAACACTTGGCAATCACGTGCTGATGATTACTCCCTCGTTCAGTGCGGCATGCTTTACAACTTAGAACCGGGGCTCCAAAAGCGTTTTGAGAAGCACGGAGCATATGAGATGTTCGAGGAGCTGAAAATGGTTTTCCAAGCTCATGCCCGGGTCGAGAGATATGAAGTCTCCGACAAGTTCTATAGTTGTAAGATGGAGGAAAACAGTTCTGTCAGTGAGCACATACTCAAAATGTCTGGGTTGCACAACCGCCTGTCCCAGCTGGAGATCGACCTCCCGGAAGAGGCGGTCATTGACAGAATCCTTCAGTCGCTCCCACCGAGCTACAAGAGCTTTGTGTTGAACTACAATATGAAGGGGATGGTGCAGACCATTCCTGAAGTATTCTCAATGCTGAAGTCAGCAGAGGTTGAAATCAAGAAAGAACATCAAGTGTTGATGGTCAATAAGACCACTAAGTTCAAGAAGGGCAAGGGTAAGAAGAACTTCAAGAAGGACGGCAAAGATATTTCCGCGCCCGGTAAGCCAGTTGCCGGGAAGAAGTCAAAGAATGGACCCAAGCCCGAGACTGAGTGCTTTTATTGCAAGGGGAAGGGTCACTGGAAGCGGAATTGCCCCAAATACTTAGCGGACAAGAAGGCCGGCAACACTAAAGGTATATTTGATATACATGTAATTGATGTGTACCTTACCAGTACTCGTAGTAACTCCTGGGTATTTGATACCGGTGCCGTTGCTCACATTTGTAACTCACAGCAGGAGCTGCAGAATAAGCGGGGACTGGCGAAGGACGAGGTGACGATGCGCGTCGGGAATGGTTCCAAGGTCGATGTGATCACCGTCGGCACGCTACCTCTACATTTACCTACGGGATTAGTTTTAAACCTCAATAATTGTTATTTAGTGCCAAGTTTGAGCATGAACATTGTATCTGGATCTCGTTTAATACGAGATGGCTACTCATTTAAATCCGAGAATAATGGTTGTTCTATTTATATGAGAGATATGTTTTATGGTCATGCCCCGATGGTCAATGGTTTATTCTTAATGAATCTCGAACGTAATGTTACACATATTCATAGCGTGAATAAAAAAAGATGTAAAGTTGATAACGATAGTCCCACATACTTGTGGCACTGCCGCCTTGGTCACATTGGTGTCAAGCGCATGAAGAAGCTCCATGCTAATGGACTTTTAGAGTCTCTAGATTATGAATCATTTGACACATGCGAACCATGCCTCATGGGCAAAATGACCAAGACCCCGTTCTCCGGAACAATGGAGCGAGCAACCAACTTATTGGAAATCATACATACTGATGTGTGTGGTCCAATGAGCGTTGAGGCTCGTGGAGGATATCGTTATGTTCTCACTCTCACTGATAACTTGAGTAGATATGGGTATGTCTACTTGATGAAACACAAGTCTGAGACCTTTGAAAAGTTCAAGGAATTTCAGAATGAAGTAGAGAATCAACGTGACCGAAAGATAAACTTCTTACGATCGGATTGTGGAGGAGAATATTTAAGTCACGAATTTGGTACACACTTAAGAAAATGTGGAATCGTTTCACAACTCACGCCGCCTGGAACACCTCAGCGTAACGGTGTGTCCGAACATCGTAATCGCACTCTATTGGATATGGTACGATCTATGATGTCTCTTACCGATTTACCGCTATCATTTTGGGGATACGCTCTAGAGACAGCTACATTCACTTTAAATAGGGCACCATCTAAATCCGTTGAGATGACACCGTATGAATTATGGTTTTGGAAGAAACCTAAGCTGTCGTTTCTAAAAGTTTGGGGATGCGATGCTTATGTCAAGAAACTTCAACCTGAAAAGCTCGAACCCAAGTCGGAAAAATGCGTCTTCATAGGATACCCTAAGGAAACCATTGGGTATACCTTCTACTTAAGATCCGACGGCAAGATCTTTGTTGCCAAGAATGGATCCTTTCTGGAAAAAGAGTTTCTCTCGAAAGGAGTAAGTGGGAGGAAAGTAGAACTCGATGAAGTACTACCTCTTGAACCGGAAAGTAGTGCAGCTCAGGAAAACGTTCCTATGGTGCCTACACCAACTGGAGAGGAAATTAATGATGATGATCAAGGTACTTCTGATCAAGTTGCTACTGAACTTCGTAGGTCCACAAGGACACGTTCCACACCAGAGTGGTATGGCAACCCTGTCCTGGAAATCATGTTGTTAGACAACGATGAACCCTCGAACTATGAAGAAGCGATGGCGGGCCCAGATTCCAACAAATGGCTAGAAGCCATGAAATCCGAGATAGAATCCATGTATGAAAACAAAGTATGGACTTTGACTGACTTGCCCGATGATCGGCGAGCGATAGAAAACAAATGGATCTGTAAGAAGAAGACGGACGCGGATGGTAATGTCACCATCTATAAAGCTCGACTTGTCGCTAAGGGTTATCGGCAAGTTCAAGGGATTGACTACGATGAGACTTTCTCTCCCGTAGCGAAGCTTAAGTCCGTCCGAATCATGTTAGCAATTGCCGCATACTATGACTATGAGATATGGAAGATGGACGTCAAAACGGCATTCGTTAACGGGCATCTTAAGGAAGAACTGTATATGATGCAGCCGGAGGGTTTTGTCGATCCTAAGAATGCTAACAAAGTGTGCAAGCTCCAGCGATCCATTTATGGGCTGGTCCAAGCATCTCGGAGTTGGAACATTCGCTTTGATGAGATGATCAAAGCATTTGGGTTTATGCAGACTTATGGAGAAGCCTGCGTTTACAAGAAAGTGAGTCGGAGCTCTGTAGCATTTCTCATATTATATGTAGATGACATACTTTTGATGGGAAATGATATAGAATTCTTGGACAGCATAAAGGCCTACTTGAATAAGTGTTTTTCAATGAAGGACCTTGGAGAAGCTGCATATATATTAGGCATCAAGATCTATAGGGATAGATCGAGACGCCTCATAGGTCTTTCACAAAGCACATACCTTGATAAGATTTTGAAGAAGTTCAAAATGGATCAGTCCAAGAAAGGGTTCTTGCCTGTACTGCAAGGTGTGAGATTGAGCTCGTCTCAATGCCCGACCACGGCAAAAGATAAAGAAGAGATGAGCGTCATCCCCTATGCCTCAGCCATAGGATCTATTATGTATGCCATTCTGTGTACCAGACCTGATGTAAACCTTGTCGTAAGTTTGGTAGGAAGGTACCAAAGTAATCCCGGCAAGGAACACTGGACAGCGGTCAAGAATATCCTGAAGTACCTGAAAAGGACAAAGGACATGTTTCTCGTTTATGGAGGTGACGAAGAGCTCGTCGTAAAGGGTTACGTCGACGCTAGCTTCAACACAGATCTACATGACTCTAAGTCACAAACTGGATACGTGTATATGTTGAATGGTGGAGCAGTAAGCTGGTGCAGCTGCAAGCAGAGCATTGTGGCGGGATCTACATGTGAAGCGGAGTACATGGCAGCCTCGGAGGCAGCGCATGAAGTAATTTGGGTGAAGGAGTTCATCACCGACCTAGGAGTCATACCCAATGCGTCGGGGCCGATCAAACTCTTCTGTGACAACACTGGAGCTATTGCCCTTGCCAAGGAGCCCAGGTTTCACAAGAAGACCAGGCACATCAAGCGTCGCTTCAACTCCATCCGTGAAAATGTTCAAGATGGAGACATAGATATTTGCAAAGTACATACGGATCTGAATGTCGCAGATCCGTTGACTAAACCTCTCTCGCAAGCAAAACATGATCAACACTAGAACTCCATGGGTGTTCGATTCATCACAATGTAACTAGATTGTTGACTCTAGTGCAAGTGGGAAACTGTTGGAAATATGCCCTAGAGGCAATAATAAAAGCATTATTATTATATTTCCTTGTTCATGATAATTGTCTTTTATTCATGCTATAATTGTATTATCCGGAAATCGTAATACACGTGTGAATACATAGACCACAATACGTCCCTAGTAAGCCTCTAGTTGACTAGCTCGTTGGTCAACAGATAGTCATGGTTTCCTGACTATGGACATTAGATGTCGTTGACAATGGGATCACATCATTAGGCGAATGATGTGATAGACAAGACCCATTCCTAAGCATAGCACCAGATCGTGTAGTTCGTTTTGCTAGAGCTTTTCCAATGTCAAGTATCTCTTCCTTAGACCATGAGATCGTGTAACTCCCGGATACCGTAGGAGTGCTTTGGGTGTACCAAACGTCACAACGTAACTGGGTGACAATAAAGGTGCACTACAGGTATCTCCGAAAGTGTCTGTTGGGTTGACACGGATCAAGACTGGGATTTGTCACTCCGTATGACGGAGAGGTATCACTGGGCCCACTCGGTAGTGCATCATCATAATGAGCTCAAAGTGACCAAGTGTCTAGTCATGGGATCATGCATTATGGTACGAGTAAAGTGACTTGCCGGTAACGAGACTGAACGAGGTATTGGGATACCGACGATCGAGTCTCGGGCAAGTAACATACCGTCTGACAAAGGGAATTGCATACGGGGTTGATTGAATCCTCGACATCGTGGTTCATCCGATGACATCATCGAGGAGCATGTGGGAGCCAACATGGGTATCCAGATCCCGCTGTTGGTTATTGACCGGAGAGCCGTCTCGGTCATGTCTGCGTGTCTCCCGAACCCGTAGGGTCTACACACTTAAGGTTCGGTGACGCTAGGGTTATTAGGAAGACTTGTATGTGATTACTGAATGTTGTTCGGAGTCCCGGATGAGATCCCGGACGTCATGAGGAGTTCCGGAATGGTTCGAAGGTAAAGATTTATATATGGGAAGTTGTCATGCGGACACCGGAAAGTTTCGGGGGCATATCGGTATTGTACCGGGGCCACCTGAAGGGTTCCGGGGGTCCACCGGGAGGGGCCACCCCTCTCGGAGGGCCTCATGGGCCGCATGGGGCAGGGAACCAGCCCCTGGAGGGCTGGGTGCACCTAGGGTTGGGGGGGGGGGAACCCTAAAGGGGGCACACCCCCTTTGCTTGGGGGGCAAGCCCCCTCCCTGGCCGCCGCCCCCCCCTCTAGATCTCATCTAGAGGGGGCCGGCCCCCTTCCCCCTTCCCCTATAAATAGAGGGACGAGGGGAGGGCTGAACACCTGATCCAAGGCGCAGCCCCTCCCCTCCCCAACACCTCTCCTCCTCCGTTGAGCGCTTGGCGAAGCCCTGTCGGAGTACTGCCTCTCCACCATCATCACGCCGTCGTGCTGCTGCTGGAGCCTTCTTCCTCAACCTCTCCTTCCCCCTTGCTGGATCAAGAAGGAGGAGACATCGTCCGTACCATACGTGTGTTGAACGCGGAGGTGATGTCCGTTCAGCACTTGGTCATCGGTGATTTGAATCACGGCGAGTACGACTCCATCATCACCGTTCCCTTGAACGCTTCCGCACGCGATCTACAAGTGGTATGTAGATGCAATCTCTCTCCCATGACTCGTTGCTTAGATGAACTCATAGATGGATCTTGGTGAAACCGTAGGAATTTTTTTATTTTCTGCAACGTTCCCCAACATCGCCAGGGCCGCCAGGCCCTCGGGAACCTCTGCGGGCACAGGCCCGTCCCCTTCGAAAGCGGACATGGAGTTCACCACCTGCTCCCAATCCTCCCGAATGAACAGGGGCACAGGAGCACCCTCCAGTCTCGCC
>NC_041391.1:534881932-534938666 GCF_002162155.2 Triticum dicoccoides | reverse complement strand
AGCGAATATTCCCGAAGCGGAGCCACCCGGTGCTCCAGGAACTCCCTCATGAGCGACGCCTCGGTCAGCTTCGCCGTCGCCATGTTGCTCGACCATAGGTCCGCGTCCATCCTCTCCAGCACCGACTTCGCGCGGGGATCAACGAGCTCCGCGGGAGACCAAGCGTCGACAGATTTGGGCTGCTCCATGGGCAGAATCAGCCGAGGATGGATGCGCCCAGCATACACCATGACCCACTTGCTCCTGAAGCCTTCAATCCTCTTCCCGGGCTTCGAGATGGTGTTGGAGCTGCCATACGTGACAAAGCTCGCACACACATTGATGGGGACGCGAGAGACCCGGAGGTAGAAGTAATGGCGCAGCAAGGCCACCGAGGGCCTCACCTCGATGTGAGCCTCACAGTAGTAGGCAAAAATCGCTAGGAGAAGAGCAGAGTTGGGATGGAGGTGCAGAGCCAGAAGGTTGTAATGGTGGAGAACAGAGAAGAAGAACTCAGAGAAGGGGGCCACCAGGCCGGCGGCGATGGCGCTCACGAAGAGCGGGTAGAAGGTGCTTCCTTCATCCTCAGGACCGACAGAACCATCCTTAAGCACGACCGCCCCGTCGTTGCCTTGCGCCGCAATCATCTGGCGCGTCAGGGCAAGGTTCTTCCCCGACACATTCGGAGGATCCAGAGTGGGCGAGTACCATGCTCCAGGCGGGGTCTGGCGAGGCGCCATGCCTTGCTAGGATGCAGAGTTGGAGTAGATCTGGGGATTTCAGAAGCAAGAACAATAGGAGCGAGAAAGGGGATCTGGGCAACAAGTGGAGAAGGTAAAGAAGGTAAGCCTAGGTGGGTACCGCTCTTTCGTCAGCTCGTGCAGTTGCCGAGGCGTCGTGGGGGAGCCAGGATGTCCACGTCCAATCAACCGCCACGCGGCGCCCAAGGCCACAGGCTATTGGGGCCCGTGGCGCTTCGCACTTGCCTCTTCGCTTCTCTGCTAAGCCAAGTCCGGGTGCGCCTTGGGCCCGGGGGCTACCGTCGGTGTTCTAGGAATGGGGGTACCCAGACTTGCCTGCCTGCGGCCTGCAGCGTGGCTCCAGGAGTGACCCAGTACGGCCCATCTTCATCAACACATGCTCAAGACCCTCGCGAGGGGCCAAGCCTCGCGGGGCGGACGGCAGGAGGCTTCCTCGGGCATGGCCTCGTCAGGCTGGCTCACGAGGAGGCAGAGAGATCAAGGCGGGCTACCTCGCGAGGTGCTCATGACGCAAGCCATGACGACCAAGGCCAGGCGGGCGCCAGGCGGGCGCAGGCCTGCGCAGAGTCCTTGTTTCCTCTTTGGTGCAAAGGGGGCAAGCGCAGGCAAGAGTATCAAGGAAAGGCAACCATTTCGGTGCAACAAGACCAAGACAAGCAGAAGGGCAGGATGGAGGTCATCGTGGATCCCAAGCCGGCGTCACCACCAGAGTCTTTGGTAGGCGAGGACCGACTTTAGTCAGGATAAGTGTACTAGATGTTCCCCTTCAAAATTGCCAATTGTTGGCGCCCTTCCTGCTCAATATTTGGGAAGAGGCCCACGGCCTCCGCCTATAAATAGGACTAGCCACCCCCAGGGAAGAGGCATCTGGAGATCAACCAGAGAGAAGAACCTTAGCCAGCACCACCATAAGAACTCCTCCCCTCGCGAGGCAGTTCTTCCTTGTATTGTTCATCATCAGCCCAGAGGCAATCCACCACACCACACACTGGAGTAGGGTATTACACCACAATGGTGGCCTGAACCAGTACAAATCTCGTGTCCTCTGTGTTGTTCTTCGTGTAGTTTAGGTCCTTGCGAGGCGACGAGACATGGGTAGGCAGGGGGTGTGATCTCCGCGTACACCCCAGAGTTCGAACCTTGAGGGTCTGCCGGAACCCGAAATCCGACACCTGCATGCAAAACGGGTCATGATTACCTGTCATCATGGAGGCCGGCAGTTGGCCTCCCCCGGCTATATGTACGGAACGGCGCAAGCCCTTCCAGTCCATCCTTCCCTGCTACTCTCCATCTTCTTCTTGGCCCTTGCTCCACCATACGCCAATGGCACCAATCCGATGGTTTTCTGCCGAAGAGAAGGGGAAGGCCCCCCCGAGAGGGTCCTATCCCGCTTCTGCCGAAGAAATGGCTCGTCTCTTGCTGCGGAGAAGGGGGTGCTCTGCAGGAGGTGTCAAGGCCATGGTTTGAGCAGTCGCCGCCTGGATTCCCATTGCCCTTGTATGCCCAGATCGAGGGTCCTGAAGGCGCAGGCGCCGAGCAGCACCGCCAGAGGCACCGTCGCCGCCGACGGATTATGGCGGTGCACGTCATTCCTCCCGGAGTTCACACCGAGGGCTCCTCTCGCGAGCTCGTGTTTCACGCTGCCATGCCTCCTCGATCTTGGATTCGCCTTCCTCCCTCCTTCGCCTTCGAGATTCCGCCAAGGGTGCCTTTCAAGCTCTGGTTGCAGCATGCCGACTGCCGTACTCTTGCGACCGAAGCGGATGTCCAGGTCGTCGCTCCACGCAAGGTCTTCATGACCCAGGGCTGGGGCGAGATCGCCCGGGTCTGCCGAACGGAGGGGGCCCTCGTGATCCATCTGGATTACGATGGAGCCTCCTTGATGCTCTTCAAGGTCTTCGACGAAGATGGGCGCCGTCTGGAGTGCTGTCAAAGAGGCAGCGGCCGAATTTCCGGGGCGACGGGGACCAGGCCTACCGTCTCCCGCTCTTCCAGTAGCTCCTCTGATGGCAGTGGGCGCTTCGGAGCATCCGCCGACTCTTCTGAGCTCCTTCTCACTCCGGCGACGAGCGATGACAGCTACGAGCCTCCGAGCTTGAGCCGTGCTCGGAGCAGGGCCAGCACGCCCGGCAGTCGACGTGGATGATCTGGATGAGGCTGGCACCGGCCTCTGTCAGGACCCCGACTCAATGCCACATCGATCTAGCATGTAACACCTCATATCACTTTGCGGCCTCACGCACGGTATTCCCACGGGTGTCGCCTTACCTTTGCCCGGGACCGTTTGCGCCTTTCGGCACACGTATATGATAGTGTCACTAGCATCCATATGATAAGGAGCCCCGGCTGACATGGCTAGTCGTGAACCCAAAATGGCACAAACTTACAGGGACAGGCATCCATGACCCAGCATCGAACGTGTCGGTCATCAGCGAGTGAATCCAGGCTGTAGCACTAGGCTAGCAGGACTCCGGTGGACCGGGCTGTAGCGGGCTAACAGGACTCCGGTATTCATCGCGTGACATTTCCCCGAGGGGACAGACACAGGAACGAAGAAGGACACATGCCAGCCAGCCTAAGTGTTCCGGAGCAGTAGCAAGCTACCATGGCTCAGTGGAAACACTAGGAGACATTTCCTGGTAAGAGAGGCTACTAAGGATAAACAACTAGATAGTCAGAGCCCACACATACCAAGCATTTCAATAACATACACACAATATGCTAGATATGTGCAAATACAAGATGGCATCACAACATGACTCTACAACTCAAGTATTTATTCATTAGGCTCCGAGGAGCGAGATATTACAAGCATGGGTCTCACGACCCAACATTCAGAGCATACAAGTCAAAACACAAGTGGAAGCTATCATGTCTGAGTACAAACATCTACAATGAAAAAGGCTTAGAAGCCTGACTATCTACCAGAACCTGTCGCGGGCACAAGATCGTAGCTGAGGTATCAAGCTAAACGTTGAAGTCCACGCGGAACTACTAACGAGACCGAAGTCTCTCTGCAAAAACATAAATAGGCAAACGTGAGTACAAATGTACCCAGCAAGACTTACATAAAAACTAACTACATATGCATCATTATCAACAAAGGGGATGGTGGGGTTTAACTGCAGCAAGCCAGCTTTGACTCGGTGGCTATCCTGAACTACTACTGCAAGTAACTCTTTTGAGGTGGCGCACACGAGTTCACATATTCACCATATCAATACACCACTATGGATCCGCTCCCATCTTCCTACGGGAACGCCATCCATAGCACTCACACTTATCTTGCGTATTTTAGAGTATCCACTTTCACTTGTCTATGAAATGTACAGGCAACCCAGAAGTCCTTTTCTGCGGACACGGCTATTCGAATAGATGATGTTAACCCTGCAGGGGTGTACTTCTTCACACACGCTCTCACCACTTACCGCCGTTTACACGACATGTACTCGGCAACCTTCAAGCGGAAGCCCAACGAGGGTGTCGGCCACGACCTACCTAAACACTCAAGTCTCTAGTCCAGGTTTATCGCCTATTTGGGTTCCATCCGCGAGGAGATCCGGCCGGAGTTTCGCTCACAGCCCCAAACGATGTGTGCAGGGTTCCCGAGACACCAAACGGGCGCCCGGTACACCGTGCCACGTGCCTACCGCATCACAGCCCACCCCTCCGGTCAGCGCTGCCCACGGCCTCCAGCATACTACAAACACCAGAAACTACTTGCAACTCCTAGACAGAGGACAAGGGTGATTAAGAAGCCGAGAGGGTCCATTGGTTTCGGGCCCAATGCATGGTAGTAGCTGAATCATGGATCACAAACACAGAACTCAGTTCCTGAGGACGGCTGCAATGAGACAACCCACCATGTACTCCTACATGGCCTCTCACCGCTACCTTTACCAAATCGTGTTCACACACTTAGCTCACACACAGTAGGACATGTTCACACACCTCTGATTCATTCCCGATGAATCAGACCTGACTCAACTCTAAGCAGTAGCAGGCATGAAAAACAAGCATGAATGAGTAGGCACAACAGGGCTCAAACAATTCCTACTCATACTAGTGGGTTTCATCTATTTACTATGGCAATGACAGGTCATGCAGAGGATAAAGGGGTTCAGCTACCGCAGCAAGTAACAAATGACTCGCTGTTGTCATAATGCAGTAAAAGAGAGCAGGGCGAGAAAGTAGGATTGTATCGGAATGAACAAGGGGGTTTTGCTTGCCTGGCACTTCTGAAGATAGCATTGAGTCTTCATCAGTGTCAACAATCACAACGTCGGTACAACGTCTATCGAGGGGGAACAACACCGACAAACAGAGAAGAAACACGATCAATGCAAAGCACAATATGATGCATGCTATGACATGGCAATATGAATGTGTTTTGGGCTAATGCAAGCTAGAACAGATTGAAATGAGTCCATTTGAACCAAAGATTCAAATGCAAACCCATTATATGAAGTCATAAAGGTGCATTAACTTGTTTCACCTAAACAGCAAGGTTAAAGTGTTTTAACATGCTGAAACCAGTACAGATGGATAGATTGGATTTTTCTGATCATTTTTCATATATAACTTATTTAATTTGGAGTTACGGTTGAATTTCTATGATTTTTAGAAGTTTATAGTATTTTCTGGAATTTCCTGGATTTATTTTAAATCCAGAAAATTGTTAATTGCGTCAGCATGACGTCACTGTGACGTCAGCGGTCAACAGCTGCGGTCTAGGTCAAACCTGACCGGTGGGGTCCACTGGTCAGTGACGCAGTGCTGTTCAGTGTCAATGACAGGTGGGGCCCGGTCAACGGCCACGCCAGCACAGTCAACTCTGACTGGTGGGTCCCGTGTGTTTATTAACTAATCTAAATAGAAAAAAACATAGATTATTTAGAGCGTGGGGCCCAGGTGTTAGTGGGCTAGGTGGTTGGTTAGTGGGGTCATTAGCGCTAATTAAGTGACACGTCGACTTCGCCGGAGTTCGGCCGGCGACGACCAAAACTGCGGCGGGAGCTCGCCGGAGTAGCGCTGCGAGCGGTTTTGGGCCAAGCCAAGGGCACCAGAGGGTTGGCCTTGCTCGCGCGCATCCAAAGGAGGCACGCGGGAGGCGCGGGGTGGTCGGAGCTCGCCGGAAGTGAGCTCGTGGCGGTGCCGGAGGTCGGGTGAGTGCGGGGTTGGCGCTGTGGTGCACAGGAGGGCAAGTTAGCGTGTGCGTTATGCTCCTGGTGGCTTCCTGAGCGCGGTGACGCGCTCCTAATCGAGCTCAAGCGGCTGCAGGGATGGCGGCGACATGGCCGGTGGCAGGGGAAGCTCGGCCACGGCAGGGCTACGGCCTAGAGGGCGGGCGCGACCAGGGGAGAAGGGGGAGAGGAAGAGGAGGTCACAGCAGGGCGAAGAGGGGGCCAGCGAGCTCGGGGAGGCCCTGCGGACGATGAATCAGCGGCGACAATCTCCGGTGACCGAGGAGGAAGAAGGTGGAGTAGCCGGTGATGCAGGTCGCCCCAGCGCTTGGGGCCAGGGTGGGGTGAAGCAGCGATCGTCGGCGGTTCTTGCGGACTCAGAGGGGCGGTGAGGGGAGCACGGTGGGCGCGGCTATGGCGGCAGCGAGCTCGCAGGCGTCTCGGCCATGGTGGAGAGGGCGAGAGGGAGACGAGGGGGAGAGTGCGGGGCGGTCAGAGTGATCCAGACGGCTCTCGCGGGTCTGTCCGCGGCACCACGCAAGCTAGCAGGCAGGAGGTGGCATGGATGCGTGGGCGCGCACGGCGGGCACACGCCTCTCGTCCTTCTGGCGAGAGGAGGGAGACGACTGGCATCGGCCAGCTGGGCTGGGCCGGCTCCTGGGCCGCACAGGTAAGTGGCCCAGGTACTAACTCTCTCTCTCTCTCTCTCTGTTATTTAATTTGCTCTGTTTTCTATTTTTCTGCAATTTTAGGGCTTTATTAAAAATACTTAGGCACTTTCAAAAATCACCAAACTGCTCATGACCACTAAATGGAATATATCCAGCATGGAACATTTTAGTTTGGGATTATTTGGACATTTAAAATATGTACTAGCATTTAAATGCCCAAATTCAAATACTATATGATTTAATTCAGAGCCAAATATGTCATGGAAAAATGTGCAACACCTTTGGTTATGGTTCTAGCATTTTCCAGAAATGATGAACATTTTTGAAAGCCATTTGGAATTCACTGAAAATATTTTAGTTGAACCTAGTGAATTCCTTTGATGCTAGGGTTTAGGCAATCCCCATTTCAAGTTTCATAAAATTTAAACATGATGCACACATGAAGTTAGCCTAGTGCAATGCCAGAAGCTAGGGATGTGACAACTCACCCCCACTAAACAAGAATCTCGCCCCGAGATTCAAGGCGTGAGGTAAGAAGACAAAGGGGACACAAACTAATAACATGAGCTCCAAGGTCCAACTGTCTTCTCGAGGTGTTGATCTGTTGACTCAAAACAATCTTGACGTCTTTGCTTGCAAGGTCTTCATCCAACACGATGACGACAGAAGGAGACTCTACAGAAGACGATCTCCTTGAAGATCGAGTATTCAAGATCAACTCATGGAGTGAGAGGTAAGAACATCTCTCGAGCTGAGATACGAAGCATTCATCCGAAGGGATGGAGTGGAACGGATGGCGAAGGTCCACTAGGTAGACAACAATTCCACACTTAAGAGGGTGGTGAACGGTTGTCAACGTAGCGAGCAGTTGAGTTGCCATGATACCATAACGATGCACTTTAGGGTAGGTGACTTGTAGAAATATCCCCTTAAGTGGCAAAAAGAATTACCTTTGATTCAAAGATCATTGAAACTCTTTATACCAACTTAAGGCAAATCATAATCGTTCAGTTGAAGGAGCCCGGATGAGTGACATACCCGAACGAGTATGGATGATGTGGAGTACCTTGTTGAAGACAACACAATGGATGATTTTTGCTTATCATCCGGAATGGATGGGACCCATGGTAGGACCATTTTGAGGATGATCCTGAACAAGAATTACTAAGAAGGCAGCCCATGGTGAAACGGCACAAAGACGATGCAAGCTAGGAACAAAGTGCAATTGTTGGAATGTTCCAACCATCATATTTGCCGGAGATCCAGATCTGATTAGTAACAGGATACTTCAGACAACATGTCCGAAGAGGAAAGGTTGCAACACAAATCGTCGAGATGATATTGCGAGATTCTCGGGAGATGAACTACGATAGCAAGCTCCAAAACATGAGCTGGTTCTGCTACAACATGTGAATACGTTGTCCGAGACAAACATGACCACACAGTAGTCTTATAATAAAATACTACCGAGTTCACGAGGGGAACTATCATCGAGGATATCGAAGTCCTTGCATAAGTCTTGCTCTTAAGAAGGAACTTCTTCTCCTTGAACAAATCAACTAGTGGCTTGGTGTGCTAGGGATACTTATAGAATGAAGATGATCAGTCTATCAGACCATAGAATACTTCGCACATGCATGACTGACTTGGGATGATTCCAAAGAAAACAAAAACAATCTTTCTCGAACTCACGGCGACAACTTGCACCAAATGCACGTGAATCAGAGGAAGTCACTTCTTTCATCCAAGCATATTCTTCATGAACGAAACACGAAGATAATGCTTATATAAGTTTCCAATACTAGCTGAATGTTCAACACGAATCATGGAGGAGATAAAAATGTTGCTGATGGGCTCAACAACAACTCATCTAGGTTTCCATATAAGTGGAGTTCCACAATTATGTGAACAAGGCGATAGCATCGGTCAGACCAAAAGATATAACGGTGTATGCCCGAGGAAACAACCATGGGTAAGACAACATTACGCATATCATTGGTTCTGACTTGACTTGACGATAGCCCATACTCAAGTCAAAATTTTGACAAGG
Source organism: Triticum dicoccoides (assembly GCF_002162155.2). NCBI lineage: Eukaryota > Viridiplantae > Streptophyta > Magnoliopsida > Poales > Poaceae > Triticum > Triticum dicoccoides. The sequence goes on along the minus strand of NC_041391.1, from coordinate 534,930,022 downwards.
CAATAGATCCAACAACTGATCATAGGGACCAATTGGTGGAGATATCATCTTTCTTCAACAACCACATAAACACAAGGATATCCCTTTGAAAATGAACTAAGTCGGACAAACTTTCATCTTCCAACTCTCCAAGTTGTTGTTGAGTTTACCAACTAGCTCAGGGTATCCAACACAGATTTTTGGAGAAAGGGTGGTTTACAGGAATAAACCAACTTGATCACGAACTCAACATAGCGGTCAGGTGACGACTTGGTGATACTTCCGAGAAGATAATCAGAAAATCACGAACCACTTGTATGTTACTAAGCTCGAGAGCAATCTTGCTTTTCAGGGCAAGATGATACGATCAAATGAGCGAGGGATTGACAAAATCCTAACTCAACAACCGAAGAGTGCACCGGAAATAGGGACTAGGTAGCACAATCAATCTTAGGGTGACGATTCAATAATCAACACGCTAAGAATGAGGTTATCGTCCATTTAACTACCAAGCAACGGAGTTTCTAGCAGTATTGATTTCACACATCATAGTTCACCTGTCGGCATTCCGGTTGCAACAACACGGGAACCGAGAAATGAACAATGATGGCAAGAAGTATCACTGCATCAAGGATTCATAAGAGATAGTGCAATTCTCATGACGATCCTGACGTAAAGAGGGTAACACTTCAGAGTAGAACGGATCAAAAGTTTGATTGTATTTTGATCTGCGGAGTACAACTGCTTTGACCCAATCCTGGAAATGGACAAGGTACTGGAGTTTGTTTCTCCTAGTCATTTCGGAATAGAATGGCTTGACGGACCACAAGAGTAATAGGCATAGATAACACGAATGCACAATTACTACTGACTATCAATTGATAGACGAAGATCAGAATACGACTGAAGAGGGACAACTCAAAAGAACATATGATTTTCTGAGTTGTGGATGCATAGATTAGTATGTCGAGCAAAGCTCAACATTTCTTCCAGATAACCCATGCAGAAGGTAGAACTGGCAGATTCACAATATAGAATGGAGAACTCATCAAGAGCACTCTGGTTGTGATCTTTAGGTTCAACGAGGAACTTCTGCCATAAATAGTTCATGGTATTGGAAGAAGGAAATACCACGGACCTCGAGGACTATCGTAAAGGTTACTAATATCTTAAAGGAACTAGCAAGTACTAACAACACGAGGTAAGTAGGGTGAATCTCGGGTTCAAAACCCAAGAGTAGAATACCTACTAACTAAATGGCATCACAGGATGCTTTCAAGAATGGTGGCCAGAATCATCACACTGGGAACAAAAGCATGGCTAAATTTACTAGGTGATACTCCAGACACCTAGGGTCATAATATTAACTCCAACATATATGTCGAGGTAAAAGAATACTTCAACTCAACAATCAGTGTGGTTAACCTGGCCCAAAGGAACATCAAAACCAGAGGGAAAGGATTTGCAAGTGCATCAGATTGTTTAGAAACCTGGGGTGACTCGGACAGCATAACAGCTGTAAATGCTCAAAAAGTTTGGAGACATACTACAGAAATGGTGGCGTAGCCACTCAGAAGCACAATATCAAGGTTTCGAGATCAATAGTTAACACACAGAGGTAGAAACTAAATTGAGGCTTGAAACTATCAATCCTATAAGTCTCTAACATAGTAACTCATCATCCTAGTAGATAGATGAGAAGCCTAGTTCTTAATCCCCGTAGAAGAGAAGAGGATGACTCAGATCAGAAGGCCATGAGGTATAAGGAGTAAAAAGAGCCTTACGTTCCATCCCACAATCAATTCCCTTACATAACTAAAGCATTTCTAGACACAACTTCGACCAGTTTGGCTTGGTAATCCTACAGGCAGTCAGGCTCTGATACCAAAGCTGTCAGGACCCCGACTCAATGCCACATCGATCTAGCATGTAACACCTCATATCACTTTGCGGCCTCACGCACGGTATTCCCACGGGTGTCACCTTACCTTTGCCCGGGACCGTTTGCGCCTTTCGGCACACGTATATGATAGTGTCGCTAGCATCCATATGATAAGGAGCCCCGGCTGACATGGCTAGTCATGAACCCAAAATGGCACAAACTTACAGGGACATGCATCCATGACCCAGCATCGAACGTGTCGGTCATTAGCGAGTGAATCCAGGCTGTAGCACTGGGCTAGCAGGACTCCAGTGGACCGGGCTGTAGCGGGCTAACAGGACTCCGGTATTCATCGCGTGACATTTCCCCGAGGGGACAGACACAGGAACGAAGAAGGACACATGCCGGCCAGCCTAAGGGTTCCGGAGCAGTAGCAAGCTACCATGGCTCAGTGGAAACACTAGGAGACATTTCTCGGTAAGAGAGGCTACTAAGGATAAACAACTAGATAGTCAGATCCCACACATACCAAGCATTTCAATAACATACACACAATATGCTCGATACGTGCAAATACAACATGGCATCACAACATGACTCTACGACTCAAGTATTTATTCATTAGGCTTCGAGGAGCGAGATATTACAAACATGGGTCTCACGACCCAACATTCAGAGCATACAAGTCAAAACACAAGCGGAAGCTATCACGTCTGAGTACAGACATCTACAAATGAAAAAGGCTTAGAAGCCTGACTATCTACCAGAACATGCCACGGGCACAAGATCGTAGCTGAGGTATCAAGCTAAACGTTGAAGTCCACGCGGAACTACTAGCGAGACCGAAGTCTCTCTGCAAAAACATAAATAGGAAAACGTGAGTACAAATGTACCCAGCAAGACTTACATAAAAACTAACTACATATGCATCATTATCAACAAATGGGATGGTGGGGTTTAACTGCAGCAAGCCAGCTTTGACTCGGTGGCTATCCTGAACTACTACTGCAAGTAACTCTTTTGAGGTGGCGCACACGAGTCCACATATTCACCATATCAATACACCACTATGGATCCGCTCCCGTCTTCCTACGGGAACACCATCCATAGCACTCACACTTATCTTGCGTATTTTAGAGTATCCACTTTCACTTGTCTATGAACTGTACAGGCAACCCAGAAGTCCTTTTCCGCGGACACGACTATTCGAATAGATGATGTTAACCCTGCAGGGGTGTACTTCTTCACACACGCTCTCACCACTTACCGCCGTTTACACGACATGTACTCGGCAACCTTCAAGCGGAAGCCCAACGAGGGTGTCGGCCACGACCTACCTAAACACTCAAGTCTCTAGTCCAGGTTTATCGCCTATTTAGGTTCCATCCGCGAGGAGATCCGGCCGGAGTTTCGCTCACAGCCCCAAACGATGTGTGCAGGGTTCCCGAGACACCAAACGGGCGCCCGGTACACCGTGCCACGTGCCTACCGCATCACAGCCCACCCCTCCGGTCAGCGCTGCCCACGGCCTCTAGCATACTACAAACACCAGAAACTACTTGCAACTCCTGGACAGAGGACAAGGGTGATTAAGAAGCCGAGAGGGTCCATTGGTTTCAGGCCCAATGCGTGGTAGTAGCTGAATCATGGATCACAAACACAGAACTCAGTTCCTGAGGACGGCTGCAATGAGACAACCCACCATGTACTCCTACATGGCCTCTCACCGCTACCTTTACCAAATCGTGTTCACACACTTAGCTCACACACAGCAGGACATGTTCACACACCTCTGATTCATTCCCGATGAATCAAACCTGACTCAACTCTAAGCAGTAGCAGGCATGAAAAACAAGCATGAATGAGTAGGCACAACAGGGCTCAAACAATTCCTACTCATACTAGTGGGTTTCATCTATTTACTGTGGCAATGACAGGTCATGCAGAGGATAAAGGGGTTCAGCTACCGCAGCAAGTAACAAATGACTTGCTGTTGTCCTAATGCAGTAAAAGAGAGCAGGGCGAGAGAGTAGGATTGTATCGGAATGAACAAGGGGTTTTGCTTGCCTGGCACTTCTGAATATAGCATTGAGTCTTCATCAGTGTCAACGATCACAACGTCGGTACAACGTCTATCGAGGGGGAACAACACCGACAAACAGAGAAGAAACATGATCAATGCAAAGCACAATATGATGCATGCTATGACATGGCAATATGAATGTGTTTTGGGCTAATGCAAGCTAGAACAGATTGAAATGAGTCCATTTGAACCAAAGATTCAAATGCAAACCCATTATATGAAGTCATAAAGGTGCATTAACTTGTTTCACCTAAACAGCAAGGTTAAAGTGTTTTAACATGCATGAAACCAGTACAGATGGATAGATTGGATTTTTCTGATCATTTTTCATATATAACTTATTTAATTTGGAGTAACGGTTGAATATCTATGATTTTTAGAAGTTTATAGTATTTTCTGGAATTTCCTGGATTTATTTTAAATCCAAAAAATTGTTAATTGCATCAGCATGACGTCACTGTGATGTCAGCGGTCAACAGCTGCGGTCTTGGTCAAACCTGACCAGTGGGGTCCACTGGTCAGTGACACAGTGCTGTTCAGTGTCATTGACAGGTGGGGCCCGGTCAACGGCCACGCCAGCACAGTCAACTCTGACTGGTGGGTCCCGTGTGTTTATTAACTAATCTAAACAGAAATAAAACATAGATTATTTAGAGCGTGGGGCCCAGGTGTCAGTGAGCTAGGTGGTTGGTTAGTGGGGTCATTAGCGCTAATTAAGTGACACGTCGACTTCGCCGGAGTTCGGCCGGCGACGACCAAAACTGCGGCGGGAGCTCGCCGGAGTAGCGCTGCGAGCGGTTTTGGGCCAAGCCAAGGGCACCAGAGGGTTGCCCTTGCTCGCGCGCATCCAAAGGAGGCACGCGGGAGGCGCGGGGTGGTCGGAGCTCGCCAGAAGTGAGCTCGTGGCGGCGGCGGAGGTCGGGTGAGTGCGGGGTTGGCGCTGTGGTGCACGGGAGGGCAAGTTAGCGTGTGCGTTATGATCTTGGTGGCTTCCTGAGCGCGGTGACGCGCTCCTAATCGAGCTCAAGCGGCTGCAGGGACGGCGGCGACATGGCCGGCGGCAGGGGAAGCTCGTCCACGACAGGGCTACGGCCTAGAGGGCGGGCGCGACCAGGGGAGAAGGGGGAGAGGAAGAGGAGCTCACAGCGGGGTCGAAGAGGGGGCCAGCGAGCTCGGGGAGGCCCCGCGGACGACGACTCGGCGGCGACGATCTCCGGTGACCGTGGAGGAAGAAGGTGGAGTAGCCGGTGATGCAGGTCGTCCCAGCGCTTGGGGCCAGGGTGGGGCGAGGCAGCGGTCGTCGGCGGTTCTTGCGGACTCAGAGGGGCGGTGAGGGGAGCACGGTGGGCGCGGCTATGGTGGCAGCGAGCTCGCAGGCGTCTCGGCCATGGTGGAGAGGGCGAGAGGGAGACGAGGGGGAGAGTGCGGGGCGGTCAGAGTGATCCAGACGGCTCTCGCGGGTCTGTTCGCGGCACCACGCAAGCTAGCAGGCAGGAGGTGGCATGGATGCGTGGGCGCGCACGGCGGGCACACGCCTCTCGTCCTTCTGGCGAGAGGAGGGAGACGACTGGCATCGGCCAGCTGGGCTGGGCCGGCTCCTGGGCCGCACAGGTAAGTGGCCCAGGTACTAACTCTCTCTCTCTCTGTTATTTAATTTGCTCTGTTTTCTATTTTTCTGCAATTTTAGGGCTTTATTAAAAATACTTAGGCACTTTCAAAAATCACCAAACTTCTCATGACCACTAAATGGAATATATCCAGCATGGAACATTTTAGTTTGGGATTATTTGGACATTTAAAATATGTACTAGCATTTAAATGTCCAAATTCAAATACCATATGATTTAATTCAGAGCCAAATATGTCATGGAAAAATGTGCAACACCTCTGGTTATGGTTCTAGCATTTTCCAGAAATGATGAACATTTTTGAAAGCCATTTGGAATTCACTGAAAATATTTTAGTTGAACCTAGTGAATTCCTTTGATGCTAGGGTTTAGGCAATCCCCATTTCAAGTTTCATAAAATTTAAACATGATGCACACATGAAGTTAGCCTAGTGCAATGCTAGAAGCTAGGGATGTGACAGCCTCGCGCGGCCCACTGTTGATGATGGCGTCCACTGTCAGGGTCCCTGTAGTTAGACCTGCTTAGGTTTCGCGTCTTTCATTCCTGCGAGGAGCCAAGAACACACCCCTAGGGGGTTTGTAAGGTGCCTGTAGTTCCATTTGTTAGTATGATCCTTGTCGCGAAGCGGTGTGAGATGCTCGTCCTGTATTAGCTTAGTTCTTCCTTCCGAACCTTGCGAGGGCTTGGTGCTCTGCGCCGACAGGTCCCGATCCCAAGGCAAATCTCAGCCGTCGCTGGTATGCCAGGTCGCAATGTCGTGGTCAAGGCCAGGAGGTGAGCGGCCCGGGGTCCAGTAAGAGCCCCTGAGTCGCGATGCTCAGGAGGTCCCCTTTAGCGCTCAAGCAGCCATCGTTCGGTGAGAAAGGAGCGCGACGTTGCCAAAATGGGACTGCATTAGGTGCGAGGTCGGTGCTGCGATAGCTAGTGTTTCCGGAGGATGACTTATCTCAGGAGTCAGAAGCCACCCCTTGGCAAGGCGCCAGGCCCGCGCATCAGCAACTGAGGAGTTGCCTGGCAAGGTCCCCACGTGCCTCTTCCCTCTCTCCTTTACTCCCCTTCGTGCTCTACGTCCTCAGGTCCCGGCCCTCGAGCGAGCTTAGCCGTCGCTGGTATGCCAGGCCGCGATGCCATGGACAAGGCCAGGAGGTGAGGGCTAGAGAGCTAGTAAGAGTCCATGAGTCGTGATGCTCAGGTACCCCCCTTTAACATGCAAGCGGTTAGCGCGGACGAGAGCGAAGGAGACGCTGTGAAGGCCTCGCCTGACGCTGCTCCTTAAAGAGATCCTACGAGCTCATCACAATAAGAACGAGAGTTTGCCGTTACAATTGCCAGTCAACTATTGGTTGCTCTGGAAGGGTGACGAGGGCACTGAAGGCTTGGTGAGGTGCCGCCTTGCAGGGCTGCCGCGGCCGGAGCTCAGCCAATCAGGTTTGTCGATGTTGCAGGGACAGACCCATGCACAAGCGTCGTGCCGTTAGGGAGCAGCTCCATCAGTTGGTGTCAATCGAGCGGGCGATTAAGTCAAGCACATTAATCATGAAGGAGAAAATCCATTTAGATAGGCGCAGAAAAAGGCGAACATCGCTGGGTCGGTCCCGAGTGATTTGGGATAATCTAGCCCGAGGGGCGCCCCCAACCAAGGTAAGCTAAAAACATGAACAAAAGGGATACATGGCGCAGGGCGGACCCACGCGGCCTAGGAATGATGCAGCCCTGAGGGCGCTCCCAGCTGAAAATGAAACTCGAAGGACGTCACCTGATGATGTTGAAGATGAAGGGATGCTGAAGTAGCGGACAACGTGCACTGCGGAAGCTGATCTTTACAAGCCCCTAGGCCCAGGAGCCTCGGGAGGCTCCGTAGGCGCTGGCGGCTCCTCGCGGACCATCTCCATCTCTGCCAGGACTGTGGAATGCCTGGCCACTTGAGCCTCCAGGATGCTCCACATGAGGCACCGGCGCACAACAGCCGCGTTCGGCAAGCCGTAAGGCATGCGAACATAGCTGTGGGGTGGACCTTCGCAGCGTCCCATGCGTGAGGGACAGAGGCGCTCCTGAGAGGCAGCTCGGTTGAGCCCTGGTATGTCGATGCAGATGCGCAGCCCACCATCCTCGCCCGGATGGGGAGCTACGGCGGGTAAGCGGCGGCTGCCACTCATGACTCTTGACTCCTGCAGCTCCTGAATGATCTCGCTGATGAACTCCTGAGGGTTTGGCCCTCCTTGCCTTGCTCCTTCTTGAGTGAAACGTGCTTTGCAACACGCCTCCTAGCCTCGGGCGCCTCCCTCGTGATCTTAGCAAAGTCGATGGCCCTCTAGGAGAGAGCCCCCGAGCCTTGCTCGAGGAGGGCGCTGGGCACGCCTTCCTATGTGACAGAAGGAGGCGCCCCCGGAACAGGCGCGGACCCTGAGGGGCCTGCCTCCTGAGGGTTCGGACCTGGCGATGCCTTCTTCTTAGGGACTGCCTCAGGAAGCCTTCCGCTTCTCTGATCTAAGTCTTCAATTGACGCGTTTGAAAAGCATGCTCCAGAGAACACACATCATCTCTCTCCTCACAAGGCACCGTGATGACTCCACCGCTTCCTGGCATCTTGAGGATATTGTAGCCGTGATGAGTCACGGCCATGAACTTGGCTAGAGCTGGGTACCCGAGGATGGCATTGTACGGCAGGCGAATGTGCGTGACGTCGAAGTCAATGAGCTCAGTGCGGTAGTTGTCACGCTTCCTGAAGGTGACAGGAAGGCGGACCTGCCCTATCGGAACCGTGGAACCATCAGTGACTCCTGAGAAAGGCTTGGTTGGCTGAAGCTGATTGTATGGCACTTGGAGATTGTTGAATGTCTCGACGGACAGGACATTGAGCCCTGCTCCGCCGTCGATGAGGGTCCTGGTGACTTGCACATTGCTGATGATTGGGGAACAAAGCACCGGGAGGACTCCGGTTGTGGCTGCGCACTTGAGCTGATCCGCTGAGCTGAACGTGATGGCGCATGGCCTCAAGCTTGGGAAGGACTGCATTCACTTCGCGAGCAAACTGCTTGAAGATGCGCTGAGAGGCTGGGGCCTGAGCGCTGCCCAGGATACAAGCGATTGCACACGGCTCCTGGAAGCCCCCAGCCCCCTCGTCCTGATGATGGTCTTCATTCCTCCTTGGCTGTGGTGGCAGAGGAGGGAGGCCCATGTTGCCTTGTGGGCGATCCTCGCGAGGCTGATCCCTCCAACCTCCCTCGCGAGGCTGGTCCTGCCAACGGTCCTCGTGAGGTCGGTCAAGCCACGCTTGGCGAGGGCCATGGTCTTCCCATCGTCCTCCACCTCTTCCTCCTCCTCGGCCATAGCCCCGGTCGTTGCATTTGGTGCGTCGGCCGGCACGCATGTCCCGCACGGCCTGGAGCTCTTGGCATTCATTGGTGTTGTGGGTGTGGAGGTCGTGGTACACGCAGTACCGGCTGCCCTTGGATGACTCAGGCTGATCCCTGCCTCGCTTGGTGTCCGGCTCTACTGCAAGAACGGCAGCCCCCTTGCGCTTCACGTCCTTGACCTTGGGTTTCTTCTCTTCTGGGTCGGTAGCCGGCAACTCGAGGAGGGAAAGGCATCCTTCCTCAGCCCTGGCGCACTTGGTCGCCAAGTTGAACAGCTCCAGGGAGGTGCACATGTCTTCATGGATCGCAAGCTCCTCTTTCATCTTGATGTCACACACGCCGTCGGAGAAGGCTGAGATGATGGCCTCCTCAGACACCCTGGGGATCTTAAGGCAAGCGTTGTTGAAACGCTGGATGAAATTTTGCAGGGTCTCTCCTGGCTGCTGCTTGATGCGGCGCAAGTCGCTCATGGCCGGGGGCTAGTCGCGGTGCCTTGGAAGTTGGCGATGAATCGGGTGCGCATCTCGTCCCAGGAGGAAATCGTGCTAGGAGCCAGGTTCAGGAGCCAGGTGCGGGCACCGTCCTTGAGCGCCATGGGAAACCAGTTCGCCATGAACTTCTCGTCCCTGTTGGCGGCTTCAATGCCTAGCTCATAGAGCTGGAGGAACTCCGCAGGGTCGGCCGTGCCATCGTAGCGTGGGGGCAGATCTGGCTTGAACTTGCCCGACCAGGCCACGCTGTGTAGCTCGGCGGTGAAGGCACGACCGCTTGCAATGGCCACGGGAGGCTTTTGGTGACGAAGAGCTCAGTCTTGGAAGTCTTCGTGCGCTGCCGCTAGGAGCAGCGCGGGGTCTTGGCGTGCTAGAGCAGGAGTGCGGTCGTGACGGGCCGGTGCGGGGAGCAGACGGGCAGCTTCTTGGGGACGAGGGATCTCTTAGCAGCTCTTCTCTTGCTGTGCTGGCGCCGGACGGAGTGGGTTCCGTACAGGGGCCACGCACCTTGGGGCCAAGGCGCCTTCTTGAAGGGGAGGCGGCTGAGGCGCCCCCGGAGCTTCATCGCCCGCACAGGGCGGGGCGCGATGCAGCGAGAGGGATGGCGCAGGGGAGCCCCTAGCGGCACTGACGAGCTCGGTGATGCGGGCGAGCCACTCATCGTAGAGGTCATCGACAGGACGGTAGTGTAGGAGCTCCCGCGCCAGGAGCAGCGCGGCGTGTGCGTTCGCAGGAGCGCGACGGGCGTGGGACGAGGAACCGGCTGGAGTCAGCGATGGGGTGGCGGTGCGGCCTTCTCGCCGCACCTAAGGATGCAGGGACGACGCCTGCTGCTCGTTCCCCGCCGGCCGGTGGCGGCGTTGACGGCAGGCGACGGGGAACGGCGGCGGCACCCGCCGACGGGGGCTGTCTGGGCGACGTGAGTGGCGAGAGCGGCCCGGCGCTCGGCGCGGGCTCGACGAGCGTCTGACATGGATGCGACGGGCGGTGAAACACAGGGCGGCGGAAGGCGGATTCCGGTGCACCCCTACCTGGCGCGCCAAATGTCGGATTTCGGGTTCTGGCAGACCCTCAAGGTCCGAACTCTGGGGTGCGCGCGGAGATCGAACCTCCTGCCTACCTACGTCTCGTCGTCTCGCAAGGATCTAAACTACACAAAGAACAACGCAAGGAACACGAGGTTTATACTAGTTTGGGCCATCATTGTGGTGTAATACCCTACTCTAGTTTGTGGTGTGGTAGATTGCCTCAGAGGCTGGTGATGAACAATACAAGGAAGAACTGCCTCGCGAGGGGAGGAGTTCTTGTGTGGGTGGATCTGGCTAAGGTTCGAATTGTCCTATCCCCTCTCTCACGATAGAGGGATCTCCAGATGCCCCCTACTCTTGTGGTGGCTAGTCCTATTTATAGAGCAAGGCCTTGGTCCTCTTCCCAAATATTGAGCGGGAAGGGCGCCAACAATTGGCCATTTTGAAGGGGAACATCTAGTACACTTATCCTGGCTAAAGTCGGTCCTCGCCTGCCAAAGACTCTAATGGTGACGCCGGCTTGGGCTCCACGACGACCTCCATCCTGCCATTCCGCTGGTCTTGATCTTGTTGCACCGAAATGGTTGCCATTGCTTGATACTCTTGCCTGCGCTTGCCCCCTTTGCACCAAAGAGGAAACAAGGACTCTGCGCAGGCTGGCGCCCGCCTGGCGCCTGCCTGGCTTCGGTCGTCATGGCTTGCGTCATGGGCACCTCGTGAGGTACCCTGCCTTGATCTCTCCGCCTCCTCGCGAGCCCGTCTAACAAGGCTGTGCCCGAGGAAGCTTCCTGTCATCCGCCCCGCGAGGCTTGGCCCCTCGCGAGGGTCTTGAGCATGTGTTGATGACGATGGGCCGTACTGGGCCACTCCTTGAGCCACGTCGCAGGCCGCAGGCAGGCAAGTCTGGGTACCCCCGTTCCCAGAACGCCGACAGCAGCTGAGTGGTTGATGAACCGCCAGATGAGGAATTGGAAGACACCTGATAATTCAAGTCAGACGGATTAAGTGGGTTTCGGAAGCAACCCGCCAAGGGACAAGGTTTATTAAAAGAACAAGAGACCTCAGTACGACGTTTCCGGTTTGGAGTGTCCGGTAAACCGGAAGAAGTGACTTGCTGGCCACTGTACCGGGTTGTGCGACGACATTCAACTTGCTGTGTCTTCAAAGAAAAATTTGGATCCAGATAAGCAAGAGGGTGAGAGTATTTTACTTTCCGAACTGCACGGTGAAATTTTTGAACCGGCACATGATCTGAACCGGAGGAAAGGGAGATTACCTCAACATGATCAGCACGACTGGCTTCCGCATCATCCTGGTAATAGTCATTGTCAATAAGATGTACGAAAAATGAGCCAAGGGAATCAAGTTTTACCTCTTGTTCCAATTCATCGACATCTTCGGGCGGATCAGAAGACTCGGCGGTTTTCTTTTTGGCTGCTCTCTTGGTGACTTTGCTTTTAACACGTGGAGCTCTCACCGGTTTGTCTTGAGTTTTCCTCTTCCAGAAGGAACTATTGTCCTGCAAAGTTAAACAAAGGATTATTATAACAGTGGTAAAGTAGAGAGGGATCAATAAATTACAAGGTTAAAGTTTTTACCGCAGGCAGTTTGTTGGAGACATTAAAGGGACGCAACCCAGTTTTGCTGCACTCAGCGATCGGTTCGTCCAGCATCTTCTTGACCGATTCAGTGACTTCATCATCAGTCATCTCTATTTCATGATACTGTTGAGGGTCCTTGATGTTCCCAGTGTACTCATGCATCAACCCGGGGCGGCGGCTTAAGGTAAGGATACCCCACAAAACCCAGCAACGAACGAGGTCAATGCAGGTTAAACCGTTCACAAGGAAAGCCCGGAGCTTAGCAAGTTGAGGAGCATAAGCTTGTCGTTCTCTGGCAATGAGCTGTAGAGGCAGTGGATGTCCGTTGCTGAGCCGGTGAGCACGGTAACCCGACAGAGGGTTTTCGTCAGCAGGAGTAGTGTTCTGATAATAAAACCAGGTTTGATTGCAGTCTTTCGGATGGCTGTGATGTTTGGCGTGAGGAAAATCGACTTCTTTCCTCTTCTGAATCGACACACCACCAAGTTCAATATTGGGGCCGTCAGAGAACTCAGTTCGGCGGTTTAAGTGGAAGAAATCCCGGGAGAGCTCAACAGGTGGTTCCTCTTGAAGGTAAACTTCACAGAACACTTGGAAGTTGCATATGTTGGACACAGAATTTGGTCCAATGTCCCGAGGATGGAGCTGGAAGCTAGCAAGTACATCCTGGAAATTTTTTGACCCGGGAGGGCTAAAATCCCGGTCTAGATGTTGCATGAACACGATCACTTCTCCATCTTGAGGTTCAGGTGGGCATTCGAGGCCAGGGACTCGCCAATGAAGGACACTTTTCTTGGCCAAAGCGCCAGTTATAACATATCCGTTGAGTTGAGTCTCTATGATTCGGGAAGGAACCCAGTTGCAAGCGGAGAATTGCTTGGTCATTTTGGAAGGCAAACTGTAAAAGAGGTGTGAAGGCCAGTTTAAGATCCAAGGTTGATGTGCTCTAAACCGGTGTTAAACCGGGAAATTTAATCAGGACAAATTCGAGAGTTAAATCGGATACTGCTACTCAATTCAAAATGGCGGTTTAATTGAGGGCTAATGGTATCTGGCGGATTACTAACTACTAAAGGTTAAACCGCCCCTAAAACAGAAGAGGCAGAGCTGAAATCTACTAAGTGTTCACAGAAACAGGTTTCACAATATGGCAATATAATTTTGGATCTACCGTGGTCTAGTAAGGAAAATTTTTTGAGCCCTAAAATGGCAATGACAGAACACCATAAGTCTAGATGGATCTATCAAGGCAGGAATAGATACTATGGCGAGGTAAACTAAAGTTACAACTTCGGCCCCAATAGGAAGATGACAAGTTCATCCAGATTCAACAATAAGCAGGAAGCAGCAAACAGAGATGAACACTGATGAACATCGACGAACAACGGATGAACCCGAAGCCCTAATGGTGATCTAGGGTTACGGGAAGAGAACTTACCAGGGCCACGCAGCGGCAGAGGAGTATCACAAGGTATCTGGTACGAACAGGGTGATGCAGCGGCCAAGTCGGTGCAGGTTCGAGGGTCGACGGTGGTGGCGACGCTTGAGCTCTTCGGGTCGCGAGGAGGAAGACGAGAGGAAAGGGAAAAAAATGGAAAGACCCCCCAACCTTATTTATAAGGAGAAGGGGATAAGTGGCAGGCGCGAGAATCGAGGAGCCTGAAGCGGTGAAAGAGGGAGCAGCTGTCGCCTCGATCTTCGGGAAATAATTAATGAAGGGAATCTTTTTATGCAGAGATGATGTCATGGTGATCCACTGCTGCATTCAGAGGATGACATCACGGCGGTTTACCAAAGTTTATAGGGAGAAGACATCATGGCGGTTTACGAAGATCATAAGGGGATGTTCAAGGAATTTTTCTAAGTGTTAAGATTGACATGAACAGGTTCAAATGAATTTGGGGCCTAGTGTTGAGGACATAACTACTGAAGTGTAAACCGCCCAGGAGGGGCCGGTTCACGCTTCATTGTATTGAAGCCCATGAAGACACAGATAGTACTTTACTATTGAAGCTTAGAGGCCCAGAGCCCAAAGGCGGATTAGGGCCCATAGTTGTAAACCGCCATAGTTGTACAACTTGCATTGTAAGTTAGGGAAAGGGGAGACCGAGCCGGACACTTGTATGAGCCGGCCTCGGACTCCGTAAACCGCCCGGGCGTCAACCTATGTATATAAAGGGACAACCCGACGGAGGTTCAGGGACAAGAAACAACAACTCGAGACTCAAGCAAAGCATATTTTCTCCCTGGTCATCGAAGCCCAATCAATTCCATCACAACTATACGTAGGCTTTTACCTTCAACGAAGGGGCCAAACTAGTATAAACTCTCGTGTCCCTTGTCCGGTTTAACCCCTTCAAGCTAATCTCATTGCAATGGCTCCACGACCAAGTCCTTCGGTTAGGACATCTGACGTGTTAATTCCACGACAGGAACCATTGTGGATGGTGTTGCCAAAGCCAAAAAGATGGAACCGAAGCTCCCTGATTGATTGATTGAAGGAATAGAAAAATGCAACGACTCTCCTCTTTCTCCCATGCTTGGATGCATGTAGTACAGTATAGAGCATAGAGTCTACTCCCTTGTCCCTTCTATCACAAATCACAAAGCAGTGTGGTGTCAAATCACAAAAGCACGGACGAAGCAACCATCATTTCACTCTTCGCTGACTCCGCTTCTCCATCCTCTTCTTCGAGAAACCATCTCACCGCACTAGTACTCCTAGTAATACTAGTAAAGGACTTCCTGGATGCAAATAAGGCGGTTGTCTCGGCTTGCAGGTGGCACTTGCGAACGACTTACCATGGTCTCCCTCAATGGTGTTCTCCGTCGAACGCACTTTGCCAAACCACACAAAAAAAGATATCGTCGATGTCACCGCAATGGGGAAGGAAGTCAAATATAGTTACTACCTCCATTTTTTTGTACACAAGGCCAGTATATCAAAATTACAATTTGCAAAGGGCCACTAACACTAATCGAGGCAAAATTGATGGGGTTAGCAACCAAGGACATTAATATCCCCTGCATGCATGCGGAAGTGAGAAGGTTAGTTTGCATGGCGCTGCATTAATCAAGCGATGAGGAGTGAGATGGTTAGCTCTTTGGTCTTTGGAGAAAAAATGCGCATTAATTGACACGTGAAACGAGGATTTGTATCAATTAAATCCCACGAAGGAAAACCCCGCTTTCTTTTTTAACACTAGTACTCCTAGTACGTACGTACTTATCCTGTTTGGGTCTAGGCCTTGCATTGCCAAACTTCGCCACACATTTTTGCCAAGCTTGCTTAAAGTTTTCAAAATGAGAAGGAGGTACACTAGCGCACGGCTAGCGCGGTCGCACCACACCCTCACACGGTCGCTCCTGCACGCCACGGTCGCACTGCACCCTCACACAGTCGCTCCTGCATGCCGCAAACCCAACCAAGGGAACGCACCCTCACTGAATGTGCTGTCGCATGTGAACAGACCAAACTCAGCCATCCTATCACTGACACATAATTTTTGTTCATAGAGTATGTTTATCCAACCGCATGTTGGGGAGTACCCGTACGGCCCGTGCAGTGGTATGTTGGGGAACAAGAAGAGGTGAGGAAGAAGGAAACAAGGGTTAGGAGACGTAGGATATTCATCCAACCGCCTAAAATGGTAGACTAACCCAAGTCAGGCGACTTGCATAACAAATGTATGTTTTTACACAGCAAAAGATCCATAAAAACAACAACATAACAAAAAACTATTACTGCTCGCGGAAAGAGACGACCTCGTCGTCTTTGGCTGCCAGCGCGAACCAGCCGTCACTGCCGACGTGTGTCTCTGCACCGTGTTTGTCCTCGGCCTCCAGCTACTCATTCAAGCGGACCGTGCAGGCGCTCTGCATGGACGAGAGCACAGCCCGGTTCATGTCGAGGACGTCCGGTTCCGCCTGCCGGAGGGCCTCGATGGCAGTGGCATCCACGCGCTCCGTGTCGAGTCAAGCCTCCGCTGCCCCGTTCAAGTCCAGGACATCCGGTTCCGCCCGCAGGAGGGCGTCGATGAGAGCGGCATCCACGCGCTCTGAGTCGAGTCGAGCCTCTGCTGCCCGGTTCATGTCCAGGACGTCCGGTTCCGCCTGCAGGAGGGCCTCGATGGCAGCGGCATCCGCGCGCTCCACCTCAAGTTGAGCCTCCGCCGCCCGGTTCACATCCACGACATCCGGTTCCGCCTGCAGGAGAGCCTCGATGGCAGCGGCATGCGCGTGCTCCGCATCGAGTTGAGCCTCTGCCTCCCGGTCCTCCTTTAGTATCGCCATGTTGAACCGCTAGTCCGCCTACACCATGGGGGACTCGGACGTCGGCACGAAGTCGACGTCCATCATCTCATACCCATCAGGGGCCTTCTGCGCCGTGACCTCCGCCATGAACATTGGATCGGCTTCCTCCTCCTCGTAGCTTGGCTCTAGAGAACTCGGGGATTGGCCCGCCGCAAAGCGAGTTTGGGAATGGTGGTCTATGGGACCGACCGCCCCAGCGATTTCTGCGTGGCGCTCCGCCGTCAGCATCTTGTAGTAAGTGATCTTGCGGCACACCATGGCTTTCCGGCGAACTAGGGGACGCTTGATGCGGGTTAGGGGAATGAAAGGTGGGGGGATGGGCTGGAGATTTGGTGTGATTTTAGGGCAGTGGCTGGCATAGGCCGAGCAGCGAAGGTTCTGGTGTGAATAGTGGTTCCGGTGACGACCGGTCAGTCGGTTTTGACTGTACATCGCTCTTGTCACGTTCGCATAGCAGCCCGGCACGCTGGACCCTCCATGTCGCTCACCGAATGGAATGCGCTTTGTCTTGCGTTTTCGCTCGCTTGTGGGACCGTAGTTGAGAGCAAACCGATGTCCCTCCCCCTCCCCCGCCCGCGTCATTTATTATACCACCACTCTCTCTGTTTTATGCGGAGTAAATAAAAACAGAGGGAGTATACTACGGATGAGGATCCCCTGACGTGGCCGAACCCATTGAGTAACTGACATGCGGGGCCTAGCAAGCATGGGGTCCGCCAGTAAGTGACCGAAAGGGAGGGTAAGGCAGGGATACCTACGTCAGAGGATCCTCTTCCACTATACTACTTTGACCAAATGTTAGAGTAATAATATATGACATGCAACTTACACAAATGTTAGAGTAATAATATATGACGTGCAACTTACACAAAGCATACAAGGTCTAATGCGTTTTTCGAGGCTAACTTTGACCAAATGTTAGAGTAATAATATATGACATGCAACTTACATAAAGCATACGGTCAAATTCGTATGTGAAAGGAGTTTCCAATGATATAATTTTCACATTATACATCTCATGTACCATTAATCTTATCAATAGTCAAATTGGAAACCATCTCGAGTACAAATCTAGGAGTACGTACGAATCTAACAATATTGATTGGGCGTTGTTGAATGTTGATACCTTTTTGATCAAAGTAGAGATACTTTGACTACACATAAAACTTATATGTAAACTAGAAAGGATAGGAGGGAGTATATTGTACGTTCAAAAACGAAACGAACATTGAATACCCTTTATATATGATTTGCGGATGCTATGATCACCGGTTCAAAATTTAGAATCCGCCTTAGGTATCACGTGCCCCCACTCATTCCCTCTCGATTTCATCTCGGGGTCCGGAGATCTATTGAAAGAGGACTAGGGTGAGTACATGTGAATGATACTTGGCGGAATGTTCAAATGAGGCATGCGGGAGGATGGACTCGACTAGAGGGCGACATGATCGATGGAGAAGAGGGTTGGAGAGGAATGAGAAATAAGCAAATGCCACATGATTATACTTGAACAGCTCAAATAAATAATAAGTTATTTCGCTTGGCCTACATAGTGAAAGGCCTAATGCGTAACGCAGAGCACAGACGCTCGAATATGGTCGGGAAAATAGGGAAACCGACATGTGGGGCACACCCGTCGGGACGATGTAGCGCAGACTAGTCCAATGGAGGAGCTGGCCCACGACCTCCTCGCCACTGACAATCGTTCATGTGGGTCATTGGGGCAAACAATGGGGCGCAGCTCCAGCACCGCCTCTGGACACGACGACCGCGGTGAGCGACACGCTCATATCGTCGCTAGACACGGTCGGTTTCAGTGTGCTGAGGGTGGCGTTTGTGCTGTGGCACGACCAACGGTATGTTTGGTTTGTGCCCAAGGTTGCCCCATCAAAGAATTGGGTAGCCAAAATTTTGGTTGAGGTATTGGTTGCCCATGATTTGGCCGACATTGGCAAGAAAAATGAACTAGAGTTGGCTAGAGTTCATTGGCATGCCAAAGAAATGGCAACCATCCAAACAAAGACCAATCTTTGGGTCATGACCAAAATTTTGGTTGAGGTATTGGTTGCCCATGATTTGGCCGACATTGGAAAGAAAAATGAACTAGAGTTGGCTAGAGTTCATTGCCATGCCAAAAAAATGGCAACCATCCAAACAAAGACCAATCTTTGGGTCATGACCAAAATTTTGGTAAGGTGCACTTTGGCCACAATCCAAATGCACCCCAACACCCGACTCGTCGAGGATGCACGGGGCGCCACGACGTGTTCGTGGAGTGGTGTAGCGCGGCCAACTGCATCCTCTGGACCTGAGACCATGCCGGGTCATCTTGCTTTTTCAATGACATGCGGGGATCGCATGTGAGCAAAGGGCATCTCCAACGTTGCCACCACTGCAGCTGACTACCCTGGCACACCAAAACCCTCGTCTCTTGCGCCGTCGCATGGTGCGTTCCCAGCCGGTGCCAGCTGCCCGCATTCATGTCGTCTGTTCGTATGTTGTTGTTAAGAGGCTCGGTGCCCGAGGAACCAACTCCGGCGACTTAATGATGCACCCGGACGCTTGGCCTCACCGGAATGCACTACTTAAAGCGGCAACGCCCAGCTAAACTCCACACCATAGCGCATCGTCCTCCTACCTGGCACCACATCCGCCATGACCACAAGTGCGAATGCTCTGCGGGAGAGCTTGTCTTCGGGGATGAAGCTCGAGGTTGCCGCCCTCGCTCAAGTCGCCTCTCGCGACGCAATAGCGGCGTAGCCGGACACGGACGCGACCGCACAAGCGGTGGTCACGCCGGCGGCCGACGATGGGAGCACTGTCAGCCATGTGTCCTACTTGTCGTCGTCCAACGTCCGGCACCGCCGAGGTCGGGGAATCCTCCGAGGATGAGTAGGGCATGGGAGGCGGCAGGGCATGGTGTGCCAACTGGCCGGTCCGTATCCTGTGTTCTACTCTTCCTCACCGGAGACCGCACCTTCAGTTCACGGGTCTTGAACCCCGCCCCCGTACATAGAGATCACAGAGGGAGGACGTCGGTCGCTGCCGTAGAATAGGTTTAGGGTCGGGTTTCTTTTATTTTTCTGTCCTATAGAAGTTCGAAATGTAATGAAAATCTGCCGTGTTTGCATTAATCTCGGCCGGTGTATATGAACTTTCACAATAATATACATATTGTAGGAGTACTAGCAAGATGCCCGTGCATTGCATGGAAGATCAAGATCTTGTGGGAGAAAAGGATGAACGAGGGAAAGCCTTATCTGCAAATGTGGAGAGGAGTGCGGGTAAATTGTCATAGTTTCCTTCCTATCCGTTATATATAGATCGGGCGGCCTATATTGCAGGATGACAGGCACACCATCATCACCAACTCTGCTTTTTATTCAACTGAGACAAATCTAACATGCGAAGTAAAATAAACACATAGGGTCTATACATACACAAATTATCTTAGGCACTCCAATAGTACGACCACTACACATTCACGCATTTCACATCTTTCTACATCTACAGGAACCTACGAAAGGGTTAACGTAAATTGCCTCTCTCTCTCCTCCCCTGATTTTCATGGTGGTGGGCCCTTCCCTCCCCCCAATCTACAATCAATAGCTCACACATTTCACATTATGTTAATTACGTAACTGGGATTACGTAGGTGTAGCATTACTCGTCCTAAAAAACCCAACTAAGCCAACCTCCCAGCATATCGCGCGGGAAAAGACCCGGCCGCGCCGTTTTAGTCAGGATTACCGGATTACTATTAGTAGTATCGATGGATCGCGTGAAGCAACAATTTTTTTTGAGGGGGCGAAGCACCTAGTTTAAAAAGAAAAAAGATGGTACACTCACAGCACTCCTGTCGCGGTCGCATTGCACCCCACACACGTTCAGTCCTGCACACGACTCACGCAAACGGAACGCGCTTCGGCTTGCCTCTTCACTGACACGTGGGGCTGCACTTGGAGAAACCGACCATGTGCCAAACTCCCCCCGCCCACCGCGCGAAAATCCTCCCTCCCACACAAAAATTCTCCCCAAATCCGATTTAACCGCCCTTCGGCCAACTAGCCTATAATATTCCCCCAACCCCCCTCCCCCCATCCCCCTCCACTCCATTCGCTCCGCCAAAGCCGCCCTCCTCGCCACGCTGCGGTTCATTGAGGGACGCACGGCGATCCTCTCACTCCCACAGTACGCTCTCGTAGACTGCCGTCCTCTAGCCGCGCCGCCACCTCTGGCTATGTTCTTGTGGAGGCACACGGCGGTCAGCGCCGCCACCACTAGCGACTTTCGTGTGGAGACGCACGGCGGTCAGCTTCTCCCATGGTACGCACATTCTAGACTGAGGCCCCGTTCATGTCGGTGTAGCGTTGAATGTTAGCTGATAGACGCTGTTAATCTCACTGTTTGCTGAAGTAGTTTACTGTCAATATGCTCTGCTTAAGAAGCTTCCTTGCCCTGTTCTGCACTCAATCTGCTTAGCTGAGATGGTATGCCAAGTCCGATTAGTTGCTAAAATATCCTGCCATATTTATTGTGATGTACATTGCCATGGTCTAGTAGACAATCTGTTAGGTGAAATAGCTCTACACTGTTTTATACTCGATCTTTGTTGCTGCGATGGCCTTCGATAGTTCAATGGCTGTGTGCTCGGCCTCATTGACTGCTGAAATAGCCTGCCATAATTTAGCACTCAAATCTGTTTGCTGAATTAGCTTTGCATATATTTTGTTACTTAGATCTGCTCGTCCAAATATCTTGCCATAGCTTTAGATATCGACCTAGGTATTTTTTCTGGACTTCATAAAAAAACATATATGTTTTTCCTGTAATATCTAGTAGAAGAGCTAATTTGTATGTCTAACAGATGGACATGACTTGGATAACTTCTGCTTGAAGATTCTCCACTGCATATGTCGAGGGGGTTGAAAACTTCATGAACTTTATCAGAGCTGAGTACGGTGGTCCAAAATCAGATGTGCTCTACCCATATAGCAGTTGTATGAATTCAGTTACAAGACCCCAGTCAACTATGCAAAATCATCTACACTTATATGGGATGTCAGTCACATATACTAGGTGGGTTCATCATGGTGAAGCTGTGAACGTCAATGTTATTGACTACCTGGAAGCAGCAAATCACCATCTTGATCTGCCTGATGCTCAGGTGGAAGAGGAGGAGGAGGTGGTGGTGGCAGAGCCAGTGAGTTTGAACAACATTAAAACAATGCTACGAAATGCTCGTGCATTCCGTGAACTTTTACCTGCAGAAGATAATGGTGGGCCCGCATGTTGGAACAATGCAACGTTGCTGTCACCCCAGGAAATAAGCTGTCAGTATTCTTAGCTATGGTCACCTTTATTCAGGTGAAGACATCTGAGCGGATGACCAACAAATCATTCGATGCGATGTTGGCTACTTTCCGCAAATCTTTCCCAGATGCGTCTGAGCTGCCACACACCTACAGTAAAATGAAGAATTTCCTTCGTGCAGTTGGAATTGGATATGATATGATCCATGTTTGTAATAATAATTGTGTTCTATTCTGGAAGGATTATGCCAACTTAAGTGAATGCCTGAAATGCAAATCATCAAGATGGAAAGATGGCGATGTTGTGAAGAGGATTCCTCATAATGTTCTGAGACATTTTCCAATTACACCAAGATTGCAGAGGTTGTTTCATGATGCTGAAACAAGAGACGATGTACTATGGCATTCTAGGAACCAGGAGTAAAGAGATCAGAATGTAATGAGCCATCCATCTCATGGTAGTGAGTGGAAAAGCTTCAATGATAAACACAAAGAGTTTGCTGCTGACCCGAGAAACATTAGACTTGGCTTAGCTCCAGATGGATTTAACCCATTTGGCCACCAGAGCGCCACATATAGCATGTGACCAGTGCTTGTTATCCCTTACAACATGCCTCCAAATGTCTGCACCAAATAATCAAACTAGATGATGGCCTTGCTCATCCCAGGTCCAAAAAGTCCTAGAAAGGATTTTGATTTGTTCATGGAGCCTCTTGTGGAGGAACTTCAACACCTATGGAAGGGTGTTCTCACACGAGACCTATATAGCAGCCCACCAGCTGATTTCTTTCTGCATGCTGTTATAATTTGGTGCATCCATGATTATCCGACTTTGGGCACTATGTCAGGGCGAACGACACATGGTTACAATGCATGTGTTCGCTGTGACAGGAATCCGCTATCATACGCAATACTTAGCAAGATCTGTTACATTGGACATCGCCGTTTCCTTGCCAAGGACAAGCCGTATCCTAGAAAATACCGAAGACATGTGTTCAATGCAAAGCATGAAAACCGTGATGCGCCAAAGAGGCTCACCGCCGATGAGTTGCAAGTGGAATTAGAGAAGGTCAGGCATATTACACCAGGAAACCATCCTGGTAATGGTAGCGAGAAAAGGAAGCATGGCAGGGTAGAATAGAGATTATTATTTACCCGCAGGTCCACTTTGTGGGACTTGGATTATTGGAAAGATTTGGATCTGCAGCATAATCTTGATGTGATGGACATCGAGAAAAA
This sequence comes from Triticum dicoccoides, assembly GCF_002162155.2. Lineage (NCBI taxonomy): Eukaryota > Viridiplantae > Streptophyta > Magnoliopsida > Poales > Poaceae > Triticum > Triticum dicoccoides. The sequence continues at coordinate 534,907,108 of NC_041391.1, read as the reverse complement.
TATATGTGACAGCATTGCCGACACACTTCTTAACATTGAAGGCAAGACAAAAGATACCTTAAAATCTAGGATTGATTTGACACACCTAGGTATCAGAAAGGATTTGCAGGTGCAAGATGAAGGTAAACCACGGGATATGGCACCAGCTGTGTACGTCTTGGACAAGGTAAAAAGAAAAGAATTCTGCGAGGTCCTGTCACGTGTGAGATTCCCACATGGATTTGCTTCCAACCCTGAAAGGAGAGTTAGTGCAGATGGAAACAAGGTACAAGGGTTGAAAACTCATGACTGCCACGTCCTACTTCAAAGGGTTTTACCTGTTATCCTTAGAGGATTGGGTCGCCCTGACTTATACAGAGCAGTTGCAGAGTTGGGACAATTCTTCAGGGAACTCTGCGGTAGAAATATCAGGATAAATGCTTTGGAGCGTCTTAGAGACAAGATACCAACTATCCTATGCGACCTTGAGAAGATATATCCTCCAGCCTTCTTTGATGTGATGGTGCATTTGGCTGTTCATCTACCTCATGAGGCACTACTTAAAGGTCCATTACAATATGGTTGGATGTACCCTATTGAAAGGCGGCTAGGTACTTTCAAGGGCTATGTTAGGAACAGAGATAGACCCGAGGGTTCCATTGCAGAGGCCTACATTGCTACAGAAGCGTTGACATTCTTCTCAAAATACATTGAAACAACTGATCAGCTTAGCAAAGAGGTGGGTGAAGACAATCCCGGGCTCAATGTTTTCGATTATTTTGTTCGAGTTACAGGGAAGAGTCGACAAGAGGACAAACCTAAAGATTTGGAAAAAATAGTTTGGTATGTGTTGAATAACTATCCTGAGATACTACCTTATATCAAGTAAGTGCAGTACTGCAGCTTATACATCATAATCTACTAAACTTGCAGCACATTCTTATATATTTAGATGTTTGACGCGATCACTATGTTGTGCAGCATCTACAAAGAGGAGTTACTACCGCAAAATCCAAGAAACATTGACAAACTGGTTATGGCAGGATTTGCGAAATGGTTCAAGAACCATGTAAGCTTTTGAAGTGCACTGTCAGTTTTTTTAATATATTGAGTACATAAGATGACCAGCTTGTCTATTTTCTAACCATAGGTTAAGAAGATGTGGGAGGATGGGCAGGCAGTTGATGATGCCCTTTACTCACTAGCAATGGGTCCTGATACTCGGGTAAGACATTATGAATCTTGCGTTGTTGGAGATGTACGCTACAACACCCTTGCATGAGACAAAGGCAGGAACACACAAAACAGTGCCATCATGAGCATGGATACATATGACAAAGAGACAACTGAAATGTATGCTAACATAACAGACATTGTTTAGTTGCAGTATATCTCCAGTTTCGAGGATCATCGGTGTGTGGTTCTGTTGTGTTGTCATTGGTATAACCTGTTTTCCAGGATCGCAAAACCCAGAGCTGACGATTATTTCAAATCCATCAATGTCAAGGTGGCGTACCAGACCAATGATCCTTTTATTTTGGCAAATCAAGCAACACAGATATTTTTCTTGGAAGACACATTTGCACGTAGCGATGACTGGAGAGTATTGCAAAGGTTTGAGCAGAGGAATTCGTTTAACAAAGTTGCACAATAAGATGATGCTTACACTGCTCCTGATGTACAAGATAACACAGATGTTCCTAATATCTTTGAGAACCATCACGTCAATGACGCCGGTGAAAAGATTGCTTGTCGTGCTGTGGACATACAAGAGTTGATCAAGAAGAAGCCAACGTTCGAGGACATTGAGGACGAAGAAGAAGATGACACCGTGGGGAATTATGATTCATACTGATACACATGGCGAAGATGTTGACGCTGCTGCTGCGGATGTTGATTACATTGCTTTTGTCGTATTTGCCTGCCAGAAGATGTTTTTTATCTACTATGTGAAATTGTGTTTACTATGACAACTGAAACCTGATGAACATGTTGTTTAGTTTTGCTGTGAGAACATCATTTGTTATGTACGCTGATTTGTGTTTGGTGATTGTATGACAACTAAAACATGATGACATTGTTGTTTAGTTGTACTCATATTTGGCTGTGAAACTTGAATTTGATGACATAGTTTGCTGTTGGACTGCAATTTTCTCGACGTCTTCGAATGAGAACAAAGCTGACCCGGCAGAGCCTCTGCTATTTATTTATTTATATGAGCAAAAGGGGATACCCCCTGATTTCCGTTAATAGAAATCATTAGATGTTCACAACACTACGCCCAATCTGCTACACATGTTTCATTCATTACTAGTTTCAGCAAAGTGCTCATGTCGTAGACACTGAATACATCACGAGTGCTACATACACTGCAAATAAAGATACAATCATCCTACAGAGCACATCGATTTTGCCCATTATCTTCACAAGCTCTTTCATCTCCTCATTGCTATCAAGGCTGTTTAGCAGCTATTGCTTGGCGATGATCAGAGGAACTACATCTTTAACCTTCTGCTCTGCATCTTCCTATTCTGTCGTTCCTTCAGTTATTTGTCCAACACCCCAACCTGTTGGTATTGGGATTCCTCGGCTAACCAAATAATCAGAGTAGTTGCATTCCCCCACATCAACAACTTCCCAGAAATACAAATCACACAAATCTTCCCTTTTCTGCACGAATCAAATTGGAAGATCATCAACCAAACTATTAAAAAATCAGCAACTGAAAGCGGCAGAACAACACTTAAACATATTATTACCCCATGATTCGGGCATTCGTAGAAGACTCGGCCAGGGTTGCGGATTGTGGTTGAGACGCGACATATGACTATGCATGATTTGCAGCAGTGGCACCACACCAACGACAGCGGGTTGCGATGAGCAATCGACTGCGGTGCTCGTGCCGGCGGGGGTGTGATGAGACCCACAGGCGATGGTACGAGTGGCGACTTGGCGCATATCTCGTTGTTGCCTGCTGAAGAGCAGGTGGACGAGCAGCCAACGGACATGGTGCTGCGGCCAGAGCTTCTGATGCTAGGGAGAGTAAGTAGAGAAGAGGAGAAGCGAACGTTGGATATGTCAGTTTCATTACTTGCAGAGTAGCATAGCACCATATATAGTCATAGTCTAGGTTTGGATTCAAACCAGCTACAGGAGCACGTCTTTCTTTTTTCTGAAACTCGGCAACGTCTCTTTACCAATACACTAGCTTGTTCTATACGCCTTCCCAAGTCTTTGATTTTCTTTCCCTTTTTTTGCAAGGAAGGAAGGAGGACAAAATTGAGAGTTCCTGGGACTCGAACCCAAGACCTCTCGGTTGAAAACCAAGGGTGCTAGTCACTTATGTGGCGAACGTTCCCTGTGAGGAGGACGGCAGACGAACGCATTTTCCTCGCAGTTTTCTTCCTATATATAAAAAATTATGCTACTTGGTGTCCGCTTAGTCAACAAACGATTGTGCCAACCTTGGCCGTTGGATTGACATTCAACGTCTGTCCCGTTTCTTCAGTCTCTTCTTCCTCGAGCCGCCAAAGCCAAACCAGCACCGGCGGGACTGCATGCTCCTATCTCCCACGGCTGGCTGTGATCTTCCCCGGCTCCTGTTCATTCCCGTCCGAGGCCTCACCATCGTCCTCCGCCTTGGTTCGCTCGCCATGGCGCTGCCCTCCGGTGTTGTCAACATGGTTAACAGCCGAGAGGAATAAGGAGATGACTGTACATGGTGAGGATGACAGTAGGGACCCAGCAGCGCGTGCAGTAATTTTATTTTTTCGGGATGGAGAAGGGTATCAACAGGGTTGTGCGGGACCCGTGGCTCGTCTATCCCAGGCTTTTATTTCATATGTTTAGCACATGACCAGCCCATTTTGTTTTTTCCCTTTCTGAAAAATGGCTAGCCAGCCATTTTACTTTTTGCAGAATAACCAACATAGGCCTACTTGCTTTTCTACGCCCTGCTGGGCTGGAAATCTTTCAAGACGAGGAGGGATGCATTTTCCCCAGAAAATGGGCTATAAGTAATAAGAAATGGGCTGTAAAATAAAAAGATACAACAAACAGGCAATTAGTTCCAAAATACTATTTTCTTTCGGATTTTGATATTTTAAATTTCATTTTTTTTGTGCGGGTAAAATTTCATTGAATTTAAATTAAGGTATATTTAGATTTAAAATTAATATGAATCTAGCTAGAAATTTCGGGCTGTATGCTGTTTGGGACACATTTGGAGGCTGACTTCTGGGTCTACTAGGTTGACGTGTACTTTGGCTTTGTCAACTTAGTCCACAAATGATTCTAGTAGCAGTGACCGTTGGATGTTAATCCAACGGCCGTGCTGCTTCTTCAATAACTGATCTTCTTGCTCTAGCCGCCCAAACCAGCTCCGGTGGGACTGCCTGCTCCTGCCTCCCGTGGTCGGCTGTGCTGCCGCACAGGCCGCACGGCCCCACCCTACTTCATTGCTGGCCAGGCCATTCCTCTACTCACCCACACCTCCTGTTATTTTTCGGCAACGGAAGCCGGACCAGTAAACCCTCGTACTCCCCACCGCGTGGGCAACCATTGCCGAGTCTTCCCCGGCTCCGTGTCGTTCCCTTCCTAGGCCTCCCCGTCGTCCACCGCCATGGTGCTCTCAGTGCGGCCTAGTCAATGTGGTCAATGAACTACATCCATTGGCCGTGGACTATACGCGCAAAATAATGATTCCTCCACCTGACAGCTGGGACCCACTGGAAGGGCCTCTGTATTTCGCGAAAAAAACATTCCCCCCGCTGACATGCCGGACCCACCAGCTATATCTTCGCACGCAAGGAAGTGCCTCCTTATTACGCACAAAAAATGAATACCCCCTGCTAGCTGGGACCCACCATAGTGGGAGGATGACTTGTGGGCCAACTAAGTTGACGGGGACGGAGGGCTTTGTCAACTTAGTCAATATGAACAATTCTAGCTCCAGTGACCGTACGATGTCCATCCAACGGCCATAGTGCTTCTTCAACCTCTGGTCTTCTTGCTCCAGCTGCCCTACGCAGCGCCGGTTGTGCCGCATGCTCCTGCTTCCCGTGGCCGGCTGTGCTACCGCGGAGGCCTCACCGCCCCCTACTATTCCCACCGCTGGCCAGGCCCTGCGGCGAAGGCAGCCTCACACCGCAGCCGAACCAGTGAACCCTCATACTCCTCTTTGCGCGGGCTTCCACTGCCGCGTCTTCCCCGGCTCCGTGTTGTCCCCTTCCTAGGCCTCGCCGTCATCCACCACCGTGGTGCTCTCGGCGCGGCCTGGTCAACATGGTCACAGAACGACTTCCATCGGACGTCGACTGTACATGGAGAGGCTGACAGCTGGGTCCACGGCCGCAGCAAGGAAGTGTCTCCTTATTATGCGGAAAATAATGATTCCTCCACCTGACAGCTGGGACCCACCGGCCGGGCCATTGTATTTCGTGAAAAAAACATTTCCCCCTGACTGCTGGGACCCACCAGCTACATCTTCGCACGCAAGGAAGTGCGTCCGAAAAAACGATTCACCCCCCTGACTGCTGGGACCCACCAGCTACATCTTCGCACGCAAGGAAGTGCGTGACAGTCGGGACCCACCTAGTCGAAGCGTATGTAGCGTTGTATTTTTTTGAGCATTAGTACAGACACAAGTGCTCATATACACGCGCATACCCTCACCCCTATGAACACACACACACACACCCTACCCCTATGAGCACCTCCGAAAGACTGAGCCGGCATATCATCTTGAGATTTACGAAGTCACCATAGGCGCCTCGTCGTCGACGGGAACGTCTCCTCCCACTGAAAGCGCATTGCCGGAAATCCTGAAATAAATCCAAGAATAATGCGAGCACCAGGATTTGAACCCTGATGGGTTGGGGATACCACTGTCCACCTAACCATCTCAACCACAGGTTGGTTCGTGCGTACGTAGCGTTGTCATTCTGGTCGCGAACGTGTATGTACATATATACTGGTGGATGTAGAGGCGCGCACGTGTGGAAGTAGAGGCCCCTACGTGTCGTAGTAGAGGCGCGCACATAGCACGTACACGTACGTACATCGGCCAGTGTGCAAGAAAGAAAATACGGCCACGTATGTGTACATACGGGCGGGGTCTTGAACGCCTACTCGCGCATACGTACGGCCAGGGCTCGTGTACATGGCTGGGTTGGAACAGAGAAACAATGTCGTCGTCCTGTTCATGGGGAGGCAACGGAATGCATCGTGTTCATGGGGAGGCAACGGAATGCGTCGTGTTCATCGGGAGGCAACGGAACGCATGGGAGCCAACTGGCTGGGTCGGAACGAAATGCGTGGTCGTGTTCATCGGGAGGGCATGGATAGAACAGGCAATGGAAACGAGGCCTGGTGTTCCGCACAACGGAGGAAACGGACCTCCTATGTTCGGAACGAGGTCCTGTTGATTGGGAGGGGTGTGGCGTACCGCAAAACGGAGGAAATGGACCTCCTACGGTCGAAACGGGGGTCCTGTTGATCGGGAGGGGTGTGGCGTACCGCAAAACGGACGAAACGGACCTCCTACGGTCTAAACGGGGGTTCTGTTGGAGGGGTGTGGCGTACCGCAAAATGGACGAAACAGACTTGTGTTGGAGCGCTACGGTCAAAACGGGGGTCCTGTTCATCGGGAGGGGTGTGGCTTACCGCAAAACAGGACTCCGCGGGATACTGTTCATCTCCACCGTCGACCTCCTCCAGCCTCCACGGGCTACCGTTGACCTCCTCCAGCCTCCACGGGCTCCTGTTCATCCAGCCTCCACCGTGCGCTACTCCACCGGCTACTGTTCAACCACCCCTCTCCACGGGCTCCTGTTCAACCACCCCTCCACGGGCTACTGTTCATCCACCTCTCCACCATCTAATATTCATCCAGCCCTCCACGGGGTCGTCCTGTTCATCCAGCCCTCCACGGGGTCCTGTTCATCCAGCCCCAACCGGCTCGATCGATCGGGGTCCTGTCCATCCAGAGGCAACGCCACGGGTCCTGTTCATCCAAACCCCCCCGCAATGCTCACTGTTCATCCAGAGAGGCAGCATCGATCGGCTTCAGTTAGTAGCAGTAGCGAAGGAATCGCTCAATCGGGTTCAGTTAATAGCCATCGATCGATCGCTCAGTTTCAGTAACGCGTAGCCTACAGTGCAATCTCTCAGGTTCAGTTAGAGCCCAACGCCTCGCTCGGGTTCAGTTAGAGCCAACGCCTCTCACACATGCGCGTACCTTACGAGAGAAACACGCATCACTCGGCCCCCGACCTCCCATCGTAACCGGGAAGTCCCCGAAATTTTCCTCCCCCTCGCTTCTACCATGATTTTTTCCATCATGGACGGCCCAAAGAATGTCATGCAGCTGCTTCTCCGGCCTGCCCAGGACGAAAAGCCCATTTTCTGTCATGATTTTTTGTCATAGAAGTAGGAGCCCACCACATCTATGATGATACTGGGTTTTGTCACAATTATCGTCATAGAAGTGTCATATGTATGACAGAATTTTTTTCGTTCTGCCCAAAATGTCACGGATGTGTCTTTTTTTGTAGTGTGCTAGGCTTCCATTCAGGAGTGATTTTGTCATGTCGTCAATGACGTGGTCCGGTAAATCGTTAGAACTGTGCCACAGAGGGTCATTCTTCTTCTCCGTGTAGGTACACATCACACCAGGGCGGCGGCTCAATGGAATGATCAGCCAGGCAAGACAAACCCGTACCAAGTCGATGCCATTTAGCCTGTTCCCCAAAATAACTTTGATTTTAGCCATAGTGGGGGCGCGTGTTTAGCGTTCAGCGGCTGTAATCTTGTTAGGAAGCGGGTGATTGGACTCAAGATGCAGAGCACGAAAGCCGGCAGAGGGTTTTCATTAGCCGGAGAAGTGTCTTGGCAACTGAACTATGTTCGGTTCCAGTCTTTAGGATGACTTGGTGGATGGGCATAAGGAAAAATGACGTCTCTCTGACGTTGGATTGAGACCCCGCCAAGTTCCAAACTAGGTCCATTGGCACATTCGTTCTGGCGGTTCAAGTAAAATAACTCTCTGAAGAGTAGTAAGCTGGGTTCTTCTCGAAGATATACCTCACTGAACACTTGAAAATTGCAAATATTAGATATGGAATTGGGTCTGATGTCTTGAGGATGGAGTTCAAAGAAGTGGAGGACGTCCCTGAAGAATTTTGAGCCGGGTGGTGAAAACCCCCGGTTCATATGATCAGTGAAGACGATGACCTCCCCCTCTTTGGGCTGAGGAATTTCCTCCATCGGATCAGGAGCATGATATGACATAACTTCCTTCTTAGGCAGATAGCCGGTCTTCACAAAGTCATCAAGCGTACTATCTGTGACCATGGATTTGACCCCATTGCATGAAGTGGGTTGTTTGGGCGGCATTGTGACGGAAGCCTAAGAAAGAGTAAAATTTCTGGTTCAAATTTAAGCCGGAGGGAAACATTACAGTACATATTCAAGATGGTGGCTTATAAAGGGGCCTAATGGTATATGGCTAATTATGTCAAGTTATTTAAGCCGCCATGAGTGCTATGAGCAGTCAGGTTATTTAAACAGCCATGAGTGGTTAAGGTTATCAATTGAGCGTTGCAATTGTAAGCCGGTGATAAGAGTCGCCATGACTAGGTGGATCTAACAAAATACAGTTTTTGCCTAAGTGCTACACAAACAAGTTTCACACTGCAGCTATTATTTTGGATCAATGGCTGTTCAGAAAAGAAAATATTCTACACCTAAAAAACTAGTACAGATGAGTTCGTGAGTTCTAATGAGGCCTCTTTACAGGAAAAAGGGATTTGCTAGTATCAAAAAATGGACGCAAAACAACTACCGCATGAGTTCTATATTACTTTTGGATCAGAAGAGGCCATAGTGGAGGAAGTACGAAGAAACTGTGATCAACCATGAAGAACACGGAGGAACTTGAAAACCCTAATGCGGATCTGAGGTGCGGGAAGGCGAAGACTTAGTGCTACAGATCTACTGTAGAGGGTCGCTTCCGTTCTCTGGTTTGACTCAGGTTGATGTAGCGGCCGAGGTTGAGGAAGACGAGGAAAGGGGAGAATGAGGAAAGACCTGGTCGTGCTTATTTATAAGGGAAGGCTGATAAGTGGGCACGAAAAACAAGGAGGCTAAAAACATAATTATCCAGCTACAAGGATGCCTTGATTCTCGGGATGGTCATTAAGATAAGGATCCATTGAGATATGTTAGACAAAACATGCATTAATGGCAGATGACGTCATGGCGGGTTACCACAAATCCAAAGGATGACATCATGGCGGGTTACAAAATTTTTATACAAGCAAAGAGCAGAAGATTTTTCTGAAGTGTTCAAGATTGACATTAACCAGTTCAAATCAATCTGGGGCCTAATGTTGGGGATATAACTATTAGGTATGACCTGCCAAGGAGGGGCCGGGTTATACCTATGAGTACTCTTGAAGCCCAAGGCAAAGCTTGAAGATGGCGGTTCAGTTAAGGGCCCGAAGCCCACAGGCGACTTAAGGCCCGTAGAGATAAACCGCCATATGTACATAACTTGTATTGTAAGGCAAGAATAGTTAGAGACCGAGCCGAAAACTGTTTATGAGCCGGCTGGGACTCTGTGAGCCACTGGGCGTCGACCTCTGTATATAAAGGGACGAACAGGCGGCGCTTCAGGGCAAGTAACATCAGATCGAGAGCTAGGTCAAGCGGATTCGCTCCCTGGTAATCGAGACATAAGCAATCCCACTCAAAACTGGATCGTAGGCTTTTACCTTCACCTCAAGGGGCCGAACCAGTATAAACCCCGTGTCCTTTGTCCCGATTAACCCCTTTAAGCTCCCTAGTTGCGATGGCTCCATGACTAAGTCCTTTCACTAGGACATTGATACGTCCATTTTGCATCATGCTACTATATCGATATTTATTGCATTATGGGCTGTTATTTCACGTTATGTCACAGTATTTATGGCTATTCTCTCTTATTTTACAAGGTTTTCATGAAGAGGGAGAATGCCGGCAGCTGGAATTCTGGGCTGCAAAAGGAGCAAATATTGGAGGCCTATTCTGCACAACTCCAAAAGTCCTAAAACTCCACGGAATGTCTTAAAATAAATAAAGAAAAATCATCGCCAAAGATGAAGGCCAGGGGGCCCACACCCTGCTCACGAGGGTGGGGGGGCGCCCCCCTGGGCGCGCCCCCTACCTCGTGGCCCCCCTGGTGGCTCTCCAACGCCCGTCTTCTCCTATATTAAGTCTTTCGATGAGAAAAAAAAAGAAGCAACCTTTCGGGACGAGACTCCGCCGCCATGAGACGGAACCTTGGCGGAACCAATCTAGGGCTCCACTAGCGCTGTTCTGCCGGGGACACTTCCCTCCGGGAGGGGGAAATCATCACCATCGTCATCACCAACACTCCTCTCATCGGAAGAGGGAAATCTCCATCAACATCTTCACCAGCACCATCTCATCTCCAAACCCTAGTTCATCTCTTGTATCCAATTCTTGTGTCCAAGTCCGGGATTGGTGCTAGTAGGTTGCTAGTAGTGTTGATTACTCCTTGTAGTTGATGCTAGTTGGTTTATTTGGTGGAAGATCATATGTTCAGATCCTATATGCACATTATTACCCCTCTGATTATGAACATGAATATGCTTTGTGAGTAGTTACGTTTGTTCCTGAGGACAAGGGAGAAGTCTTGCTATTAGTAGTCATGTGAATTTGGTATTCGTTCGATATTTTGATAAGATGTATGTTGCCTAACCTCTAGTGGTGTTATGTGAACGTCGACTACGTAACACTTCACCATTATTTGGGCCTAGAGGAAGGCATTGGGAAGTAATAAGTAGATGATGGGTTGCTAGAGTGACAGAAGCTTAAACCCTAGTTTATGCGTTGCTTCCTAAGGGACTGATTTGGATCCATATGTTTCATGCTATGGTTAGGTTTACCTTAATACTTTTATTGCAGTTGCGGATTCTTGCAATAGAGGTTAATCATAAGTGGGATGCTTGTTCAAGTAATAATATCACCCAAGCACCGGTCCACCCACATATCAAATTATCAAAGTATCGAACGCGAATAATATGAGCGTGGTGAAAACTAGCTTGACGATATTCCCATGTGTCCTCGGGAGCGCTTTTCCTATTATAAGAGTTTGCCCAGGCTTGTCCTTTGCTACAAAAAGGATTGGGCCACCTTGCTGCACTTGATTTACTTTTTTTACTTGTTGCTCATTACAATTTATCTTATCACAAAACTATCTGTTACCACTTATTTCAGTACTTGCAGAGAATACCTTGCTGAAAACTGCTTATCATTTCCTTCTGCTCCTCGTTGGGTTCGACACTCTTAATAATCGAAAGGACTATGATAGATCCCCTATACTTGTGGGTCATCAAGACTCTTTTCTGGCACCGTTGTCGGGGAGTGAAGCGCCTTTGGTAGGTGGAATTTGGTAAGGAAAAATTTATATAGTGTGCTGAAATTTTCTGTCACTTGTTACTATGGAAAGTAATTGTCTGAGGGGCTTGTTTGGGGTATCTTCACCCCGTCCAGTAGATCAAAGAGTTGCTCCTCCACCTACTCAACCTACGGAACCTCTTGAAAATGAAACTCCTTTTGAGATTCCTTCAGGTTTGATGGAAAAACTGCTAGCTAATACTTTTACAGGAGATGGAAGAAAGCATCCTGATGAACATCTACGCTATGTGGATGATGTTTGTGGACTATTTAAGCTTGCAGGTATACCCGATGATGTTGTTAAGAAGAAGGCTTTCCCTTTGTCTTTTAAGGGAGACGCATTGACATGGTACATGCTATGTGATGATATGAGATCATGGAACTATAAAAGATTGAAATTGGAATTTCATCAAAAGTATTACCCTATGCATCTTGTTCATCGTGATCGCAATTATATATATATAATTTTTGGCCTCGCAAAGGAGAAAGCATCGCTAAAGCTTGGGGGAGGCTTAAATCAATGTTATATTCATGCCCCAATCATGAGCTCGCAAGACAAGTGATTATGCAAAAAAATTATGCCCGGCTTTCTGAAAACAATCGCACCATGCTCGATACTTCTTGTGCTGGCTCTTTTATGATGAAGACTATTGAATTCAGATGGAATTTATTGGATTGAATTAAATGCAACTCTGAAGATTGGGACCTTGACGAAGGTAAGGAGTCAGGTATGACACCTAAGTTTGATTGTGTTAAATCTTTTATGGATACCGATATTTTCCGTAAGTTTAGCACTAAATATGGACTTGACTCTGAGATAGTAGCTTCTTTCTGTGAATCTTTTGCTACTTATGTTGATCTCCCCAAGGAGAAGTGGTTTAAATATCATCCTCCCGTAGAAGTAAAAGTAGCTGCACCTATTAAAGTTGAATAAAAGACTATCACGTATAATGATCCTATTGTTCCCACTTCTTATGTTGAGAAACCACCTTTCCCTGTTAGAATGAAGGATCATGCTAAAGCTTTAACTGTTGTTCGTAAAAGCAATATTAGAACTTATACCCCTCCTGAGCGAGTCAAAGTAGAACCCAATATTGCTATTATTAAAGATCTCTTGTCTGATAATATTGATGGGCATGTTATTCAATTCTGTGGTGAAGCTGCCAGAATTGCTAAACCTTGTGATAGAGATAAACATAGACCTGTGGTAGGCGTGCCTGTTATTTCTGTTAAAATAGGAGATCATTGTTATCATGGCTTATGTGATATGGGTGCTAGTGCTAGTGTAATACCCATTGATTTATACAGAGAAATTATGCATGATATTGCACCTGCTGAGTTAGAAGAAATTGATGTTACAATTAAACTTGCCAATAGAGACACTATTTCACCAGTGGGAATTGTTAGAGATGTTGAAGTCTTGTGTGGGAAAACCAAATATCTCGCTGATTTTCTTGTTCTTGGTTCTCCACAAGATAGCTTTTGTCCCATTATATTTGGTAGACCCTTCTTGAACACTGTTAATGCTACGATAGACTGCAAAAAGAATGTTGTTACTGTTGGCTTGGATGATATGGTTCATGAGTTTAATTTCTCTAAACTTAGTAAACAACATCGAGAGGAAGAATTGCCTAGTAAGGATGAAATTATTGGTCTTGCTTCTATTGCTGTACCTCCTAGTGATCCCTTAGAACACTATTTGCTAGACCATGAAAATGATATGTTCATGAATGAAAGAAGGGAGATAGATGAAGTATTCTTTAAACAGGAACCTATTCCGCAACACAATTTGCCTGTTGAAATTCTAGGGGATCCTCCTCCACCCAAGGGTGATCACGTGTTTGAGCTTAAACCGTTGCCCGATAATCTTAAATATGCTTATCTTGATGAAAAGAAAATATATCCTGTTATTATTAGTGCTAACCTTTCAGAGCATGAGGAAGAAAGATTATTGAAAACTCTGAAGAAGCACCGTGCTGCTATTGGATATACTCTGGATGATCTTAAGGGCATCAGTCCCACTCTATGTCAACATAAAAGAAATTTGGAAGCTGATGCCAAACCAGTTTGTGATCCTCAACGACGTTTGAATCCTAAAATGAAAGAAGTGGTAAGAAAGGAAATACTCAAGCTTCTGGAGGCAGGTATAATTTATCCCGTTGCTGATAGTCAGTGGGTAAGTCCTGTCCATTGTGTCCCTAAGAAGGGAGGTATTACTGTTGTCCCTAATGATAAAGATGAATTGATTCCGCAAAGAATCATCACAGGTTATAGGATGGTAATTGATTACCGCAAATTAAATAAGGCTACTAAGAAAGATCATTACCCCTTACCTTTTATTGATCAAATGCTAGAAAGATTATGCAAACATACACACTATTGCTTTCTAGATGGTTATTCCGGTTTTTCTCAAATACCTGTGTCGGCTAAAGATCAATCAAAGGCTACTTTTACATGCCCTTTTGGTACTTTTGCTTATAGACATATGCCTTTTGGTTTACGTAATGCACCTGCTATCTTTCAAAGATGCATGATCGCTATATTCTCCGACTTTTGCGAGAAAATTTGTGAGGTTTTCATGGACGACTTTTCCGTCTATGGTTCCTATTTTGATGATTGCTCGAGCAATCTTGCTCGAGTTTTGCAGAGATGTGAAGAAACTAATCTTGTCTTGAATTGGGAAAAGTGCCACTTTATGGTTAATGAAGGTATTGTCTTGGGGCACAAAGTTTCTGAAAGAGGTATTGAAGTTGATAAAGCCAAGGTTGATGCTATTGAAAAGATGCCATGTCCCAAGGACATCAAAGGTATAAGAAGTTTCCTTGGTCACTCCGGATTTTATAGGAGGTTCATTAAGGACTTCTCAAAAATATCTCGGCCTCTGACTAATTTATTACAAAAAGATGTACCATTTGTCTTTGATGATGATTGTGTAGAAGCATTTGAAATACTTAAGAAAGCATTAGTCTCTGCACCTGTTGTTCAGCCACCTAATTGGAATTTACCCTTTGAAATTATGTGTGATGCTAGTGATTATGCTGTAGGTGTTGTTCTAGGGCAAAGAGTCGATAAGAAATTAAATGTTATCCATTATGCCAGTAAGACTGTAGATAGTGGTCAAAGAAATTATGCTACTACTGAAAAGGAACATTTAGCAGTTGTGTTTGCCTGTGATAAGTTTAGACCTTATATTGTTGATTCCAAAGTTACTATTCACACTGATCATGCTGCTATTAAATATCTTATGGAAAAAAAGATGCAAAACCTAGACTCATTAGATGGGTTCTCCTGCTGCAAGAATTTGATTTACATATTGTTGATAGAAAGGGAGGTGAGAACCCCGTTGCAGACAACTTGTCTAGGTTAGAGAACGTTCTTGATGACCCACTACCTATTGATGATAGCTTTCTTGATGAACAATTAAATGTCATAAGCACTTCTCGTAGCACTCCTTGGTATGCTGATTATGCTAATTATATTGTTGCTAAATTTATACCACCTAGCTTCACATACCAACAAAAGAGAAAGTTTTTCTATGACTTGCGACATTACTTTTGGGATGACCCACATCTTTATAAAGAAGGGGTAGATGGTGTTATTAGACGTTGTGTACCTGAGCATGAACAGGAACAGATCCTACGCAAGTGTCACTCCGAAGCTTATGGAGGACACCATGCTAGAGATAGAACTGCACATAAGGTATTGCAATCCGGTTTTTATTGGCCTACTCTCTTCAAGGATGCCCGTAAGTTTGTTTTGTCTTGCGATGAATGTCAAAGAATTGGTAATATTAGTAGACGTCAAGAAATGCCTATGAATTATTCACTTGTTATTGAACCATTTGATGTTTGGGGCTTTGATTATATGGGACCTTTTCCTGCCTCTAATGGATATACTCATATTTTAGTTGCTGTTGATTACGTTACTAAGTGGGTAGAAGCTATTCCAACTAGTAGTGCTGATCATAACACCTCTATTAAAATGCTTAAGGAAGTTATGTTTCCGAGGTTTGGAGTCCCTAGATATCTTATGATGGATGGTGGTTCACACTTTATTCATGGTGCTTTCCGTAAGATGCTTGCTAAATATGACGTTAATCATAGAATTGCATCTCCATATCACCCGCAGTCTAGTGGTCAGGTAGAATTGAGCAATAGAGAGCTGAAATTAATTATGCAAAAGACTGTCAATAGGTCTAGAAAGAATTGGTCCAAGAAACTGGATGATGCATTATGGGCCTATAGAACTGCATACAAGAATCCTATGGGTATGTCTCCGTATAAAATGGTTTATGGAAAAGCTTGTCACTTACCTCTCGAACTAGAACATAAGGCATACTGGGCTATTAAAGAGCTCAACTATGATTTCAAACTTGCCGGTGAGAAGAGGTTATTTGATATTAGCTCACTTGATGAATGGAGAACCCAAGCTTATGAAAATGCCAAGTTGTTTAAAGAAAAAGTCAAAAGATGGCATGACAAAAGGATACAAAAGCGTGAGTTTAATGTAGGTGATTATGTATTGCTATACAACTCTCGTTTAAGATTTTTTGCAGGAAAACTCCTCTCCAAATGGGAAGGTCCCTATGTTATCGAGGAGGTCTATCGTTCCAGTGCCATAAAAATCAACAACTTTGCAGGCACAAATCCGAAGGTGGTAAACGGTCAAAGGATTAAACATTATATTTCAGGTAATCCCATAAATGTTGAAACTAATATTATTGAAACCGTAACCCCGGAGGAATACATAAAGGATACTTTCCAGAATGTTCCATACTCCGAAAAGGTATAGGTATGTGTTACTGTAAGTAAACCGAATCCAAAACAATTTTAAGGCAATATTTCTCCATTTTGGAATATTTAGAAAAATAGAAAAATAAGTAGCAGTCTGGGGAGGATACGAGGCCTCCACGAGGGTGGAGGGCGCGCCCTACCCCCTGGGCGCGCCCCCTACCTCGTGAGCACCTCGTGTGCCCTCCGGACTCCGTTTCCTTGCACGATACGTATTCTGGTCAGTAAAAATTCATTATATATACTCTCGAAGGTTTTGACTCTCGTATCACGCAAATCTCCTCTGTTTTCGTTTCTAGCTGTTTCCGTTGCAGATTTAGAGCACCATGACTCCTCCCTCCTCCAACAACGAAGACAAGGATGCTTGGCTATTGAAGATAGAGTTCAAAAGAGAGGAACCAGAAGAGATCAACAAGGATGAAAGGATCAAGAAGGCCATGGAGGTTCAAGCTTCGATGGTGAAAGAAGAAGACATCCCTCAACCTTGATCTAACCTTTTCACTCCAACTGAGATTGAAGCTTTCAAGATGATTGAGTTAGCCTGCATACAGAACAAGTATCTTACACAGGAGAATATTTTGTTGAAGGATCATATTGCTGGGCTCAAGGGCATTATCCGCAAGTTGGAAGAACTTTTACGCTCGATGTGCGATTATCCATCGTCTTCATCACCACCTCCATCACCTCCGATGATATAATCACATGGGTATGGGCACTCCCCTTGGCAACTGCCAAGCTTGGGGGAGGTGCCCTGGTATCGTATCACCATCACAACTCCTATCTTTACCGTTTTTCTTAGTTCGATCCTTTTAGTAGTATCTTGATTTAGTTGAATAAAGTCATGGCATGATCTAGTTTTGAGTTTTGCTTTATGATCCTTCTTTGTAATCGAGTCCGTGAGCTATATAATAAAGATTAGTGTTAAGTCAAGGGCTTGAGTGTTTTGCCATGATCTTGGGTGATTAGAAGAAAGAAGAATAAAAAGAATCAAAGAGTTCATATTGATCTTAGTGAAAGTAATGACTTCACATAGAAAGAGTATGATGATTAAAAGTTGTTGGGAGTTGGCAAATATAGCTTTGGTCATCGTTGCAATTAATAGGAAGTAATAAGGAAAGAGAGGTTTCACATATAGATATATTATCATTGACATCTTTTATGATTGGGAGCACTCATTAAAATATGACATGCTAAAGAGTTGATGTTGGACAAGGAAGACAACATAATGAGTTATGTTTTCTTACATCTGAGATAAAGTATGTTGTCATGGTCCCTATAACGTGTTGAGCTTGCCTTTCCCCCTCATGCTAGCCAAATTCTCAACACTAAGTAGAAATACTACTTGTGCTTCCAAATACCCTTAAACCAGTTTTGCCATGAGAGTCCACCATATCTACCTATGGATTGAGTAAGATCCTTCAAGTAAGTTGTCATCGGTGCAAGCAATAAAAATTGCTCTCTGAATATGCATGACTTATTAGTGCGGAGAAATAAACTTTGTATGAACTTGTTGTGGACGCAATAAAAGCGACGGACTGCATAATAAAGGTTCACATACAAGGGGCAATATAAAGTGACGTTCTTTTGCATTAAGATTTTGTGCATCAACCCTAAACGCACATGACAACCTCTGCTTCCCTCTGTGAAGGGCCTATCTTTTATTATTATCCTCTACCTTATGCAAGAGTCACAGTGATCTTCACCTTTCCTTTTTCATTTTATCCTTTGGCAAGCTCAGCATGTTGGAAAGAACATGATATATATATATATCTAATTGGATGTGGGGGAGCATGAATTATTACTATTGACACTACCCTTGAGGTAAAAGGTTGTGGGGCAAAACTATAAGCCCCTATCTTTATCTGTGTCCGACTAAAACTCTGTAACCACAAGTATCGCGTGAGTGCTAGAAATTATGAAGGACTAAGTGATAGTTGAGTATGTGGACTTGCTTTTAAGCTCTAACATAGACTCTTCCCGATGTTATGATAAATTGCAATTGCTTCAATGACTGAGGTTATAATTTGTTGGTGCTCAACAAGGTTTCTGATTCATGCTTTTTGCTTTGTGAACTGATCATCACTTGAACATAAGTAATCATATGACAAAATCTTTATATGTTGCTGTTATGAAAATAATCATGATGCCTTCATGTCCGTATTTTATTTTTTATCGATGCCTCTACCTCTAAACATGAGGACATATTTATTGTTATCGGCTTTTCGCTTGAGGACAAGCGAGGTCTAAGCTTGGGGGAGTTGATATGTCCATTTTGCATCATGCTACTATATCGATATGTATTGCATTATGGGCTATTATTTCACATTATGTCACAATATTTATGGCTATTCTATCTTATTTTACAAGGTTTACATGAAGAGGGAGAATGCCGGCAGCTGGAATTCTGGGCTGGAAAAGGAGCAAATATTGGAGGCCTATTCTGCACAACTCCAAAAGTCCTGAAACTCCATGGAATGTCTTAAAATAAATAAAGAAAAATTGTCGCCAAAGATGAAGGCCAGGGGGCCCACACCCTGCTCACGAGGGTGGGGGCGCCCCCCTGGGCACGCCCCCCTACCTCGTGGGCCCCCTGGTGGCTCTCCGATGCCCGTCTTCTCCTATATGAAGTCTTTCGATGAGAAAAAATAAGAAGCAACCTTTCGGGACGAGACTCCGCCGCCACGAGGCAGAACCTTGGCGGAACCAATCTAGGGATCCGGCAGCGCTGTTCTGCCGGGGACACTTCCCTCCGGGAGGGGGAAATCATCACCATCGTCATCACCAACGCTCCTCTCATCGGGAGAGGGCAATCTCCATCAACATATTCACCAGCACCATCTCATCTCCAAACCCTGGTTCATCTCTTGTATCCAATTCTTGTCTCCAAGTCCGGGATTGATGCTAGTAGGTTGCTAGTAGTGTTGATTATGAACATGAATATGCTTTATGAGTAGTTATGTTTGTTCCTGAGGACAAGGGAGAAGTCTTGCTATTAGTAGTCATGTGAATTTGGTATTCGTTCGATATTTTGATAAGATGTATGTTGTCTAACCTCTAGTGGTGTTATGTGAACGTTGACTACATAACACTTCACCATTATTTGGGCCTAGAGGAAGGCATTGGGAAGTAATAAGTAGATGATGGGTTGCTATAGTGACAGAAGCTTAAACCCTAGTTTATGCGTTGCTTCGTAAGGGGCTGATTTGGATCCATATGTTTCATGCTATGGTTAGGTTTACCTTAATGCTTTTGTTGTAGTTGCGGATGCTTGCAATAGAGGTTAATCATAAGTGGGATGCTTGTTCAAGTAAGAACAACATCCAAGCACCGGTCCACCCACATATCAAATTATCAAAGTACCGAACGCGAATCATATGAGCGTGATGATAACTAGCTTGACGATATTCCCACGTGTCCTCGGGAGCGCTTTTCCTATTATAAGAGTTTGTCCAGGCTTGTCCTTTGCTACAAAAAGGATTGGGCCACCTTGCTGCACTTTATTTACTTTTGTTACTTGTTGCTCGTTACAATTTATCTTATCACAAAACTATCTGTTACCACTTATTTAGTACTTGCAGAGAATACCTTGCTGAAAACTGCTTATCATTTCCTTCTACTCCTCGTTGGGTTCGACACTCTTACTTATCGAAAGGACTACGATAGATCCCCTATACTTGTGGGTCATCAGACATCTGACGTGACAATTCCACGACAGGACTGGTCACTAGAAGCAGATATTCCCGAAGTATTTGGTGGATAAGAAGGATGGCAAAGTGAGCAAAGGTATATTTGATATACATGTTATTGATGTGTACCTTACTAATTCTCGTAGTAGTGTCTGGGTATTTGATACCGGTTCGGTTGCTCATATTTTAACTCGAAGCAGGGACTACGGATTAAACGAAGTTTGGCTAAGGACGAGGTGATGATGTGCGTCGGAAATGGTTCCAGGGTTGATGTGATCGCCGTCGGCACGCTACCTCTACATCTACCTTCGGGATTAGTTTTAGACCTGAATAATTGTTATTTGGTGCCAGTGTTGAGCATGAACATTATATCTGGATCTTGTTTAGTGCGAGACGGTTATTCATTTAAATCAAAGAATAATGGTTGTTCTATTTATATGAGTAATATCTTTTATGGTCATGCACCCGTGAAGAGTGGTCTATTTCTGTTGAATCTTGATCGAGATGATACACATATTCATAATATTGATGCCAAAAGATGCAAAGTTGATAATGATAGTCTAAGTTATTTGTGGAACTGCTGTTTGGGTCATATTGGTGTAAAGCGCATGAAGAAACTCCATAAAGATGGACTTTTGGAATCACTTGATTATGAATCATTTGATACTTGCTAATCGTGCCTTATGGGAAAGATGACTAAAACTCCGTTCTCTGGAACAATGGAACAAGCTAGTGACCTATTAGAAATAATACATACCGATGTATACGGTCCAATGAGTGTTGATGCTTGTGGTGGGTATCGTTATTTTCTAACCTTCACAGATGATTTGAGTAGATATGGGTATATGTACTTAATAAAAAATTGCCGTTTTTATTCGCCCTCTTTTTCGTTCGTCGTTTTCTCGTCAGATCTCTTCTTTTCTTATGTGCCATGTGTCTTCTATTTGCCTGCATCTTTGCTTGCTAAATATATCTTGATATTGATCCTCACCCACTTGCTAATCTTTTTAAGAGATCCAATTATCATGAACAAATTGCTAGTGATTTGAGTACACTAGATTATCTTTATGAAGTTTTGCTTGAGATTCGTGAATCTGAAAATTGTGATGAAGAAATTTATGAAGTGATTCATGATTGCTCTTTGAATGAAAAGCATGATTGGAATGATTTTACTATAAATTCTACTAATGTCAATTGTGCTAATAATATGCAAAATCCCAAGCTTGGGGATGCTAAATTTACTATGTCTACTACTTGTTGCAATGATCATGATTGGGGTGATTCTTCTTATGATCTTGATAATTTATTTAAGCCCCATGATGAATATGAGATTGAAGACAATGTTTGCAATAATATTAAAAGTGGGTTAGGAAGAGTGTCAACTTTAGATCCCACATATTTGGATAATTTTCAATCTTATGAAATTTTTGATAAAAGTGGGTTTGGAGAGGTCATGACTTTAGTTAATGTTAATCCCACTATTTTGGAAGAGTGTCAACTTTGCATGCATGTGGATCGTGTTGAGAATATTTTATGTGATTGCTATTTTGTTGAATTTGCTTATGATCCTACATGCAATTATTATGAGAGAGGAAAATATGGTTATAGAAATCTTCATGTTACTAAATTACCTCTCCTCATGTTGAGATTGCTATTGTTATCTTCCATGCATGTGCTAGATATTTCTTGCCTTGATAATTTTGCCTATGAAATGCCTATGCATCGGAAGTATGTTAGACGTAAATGTGTTTTTCACAAGTTTTATGATGCTCTCTTTGTGGTTCAAATCTTATCTTTCATGTGGGCATCATCAAAATTATCAATGCCTAGCTAGGGACGTAAAACGATAGCGCTTGTTGGGAGGCAACCCAATGAAAAATTTATTTTTGCTTTTTTGCTTTCTGTTCTTGAGTGTTAGCACAATTATGATATTATTATAATTGTGTTTTTGTGTTTTAATTAGTGTTTGTGCCAAGCAAGACCTTTGGGAAGACTTGGGTGAAAATTTATTTGATCTTGCTGAAAAATAGAAACTTTTGCGCTCACGAGATTCGTTGTCATTGCTTACAGAGGAGAGGTTTTAAGTTGATTATTTTTGAAGAGGATCATTAGAAAAATTCCTCACGTCCACCAATTTATTTCATAATTTTTGGAGTTACATATGTATTAGAAATTTCCAGATTACTACATACTGTTCTGTTTTGACAGATTCTGTTTTCTTTGTGTTGTGTGCTTATTTTGATGGCTCTATGGTTTTCTTTGATGAGTTTTTGCCATAGAAAAGTTGGAATACAGTAGATATAATACAAAAACGAAATAAGAATTGGTTTGACACAACACTTATAGTAGTGGTTTGCTTTCTTTTACTAACGGATCTCACAATGGTTTTGTTGAGTTTTGTGTAATTGAAGTTTTCAAGTTTTGGGTTATCTTACGATGGATGAAAGAAGGATATAAGAGCCTAAGCTTGGGGATGTGTCACACCCTGATTTTCATGGCACAACACTTAAGATGATAAATCTGATAAAATGTGGTTTGACAAAAACCGTTGCATTATTTAACTTTTTATTTTGAGTTGGTTTTCTCTGTGTTTTTCAAGTGCTCTTTAAAGTCAACACAACTCCACCTTCGATACTTCATCTCCTTGCCCCAAGCTTCTGCCCAATGATCATGCCATGTGTATAGGACATAAAAATAATTTCTTGCAAAAATAATTTGGCCAAATAGTATTTTCAAAAATTAGTTTTCCAAAAACCCCTGAGTTGAGGTTTGCACTACAAGTACTTGACTTGGGGTGTGAAAAATCATTCAAAAGGTATATTTGAATCCTATTAGATGTAGGACTCCCATAAACCACAAAAATATAATTTTAAAAGTTATTTTCCTATTTTATTTAAATGCTTTTTCTTAAGGCCAGAAATGGTCTTTAATATGGAAAAATCTTTTTATTGTTTAAAAAATATTTGACAAAAACCTAGGGAAACTCAGTGGACATATATTGTCCATATACAAGAGTTTCAACACATGGTCATGTTCAAAATATTGGTCAAATACCTCAAAAACCCTTTCTGGATATTTCAAGCTTTTGACATATTTACAAAGGAAATATTCCCCAACAATTCCAAGAAAATTCTATCATGTCACATATGACATTTTTGATGATCTTGACAAGTATCATGTCATGGAGAATAGCATAACCCCATGAAATCCCCTCAAAACCATTTCTGTCCATTTTGAAGTTTGAGCAACTTTACATTGCCAAACATGCCCAAATGCTCTCAAACCTTGTGAACATGCTCAAATGGTCTAATAACTCATCTAGACCAAATGGCACAAGTTGGAGAACAAGTTAACTTGATCAAAGTGCCCCAAAACCCTTCATGTCCAGAACCAAATTTGAACAACTCTACATTGGAAACTTTCTCCTTTTGATCTCAACTTTTGAGGACATGTCAGAACCTCAAATGATGACACTACACCAAGTGGTGCATCAAGGAGAATAGGTTTGCATGACTAAATCTTGGGAAGTCCATTTCTGTTGATTTCTAGGGTTTACAAAAGATGCATTGGCAACTTTGCCCAAATGGACTCAATATTGGTGGAACCTATTATTTTATCATACCATATGACCCTGTCAAGCCTCATGACAAGAGGAGTTCATCTTATTGCCCAAACCACCATCAAACACCTTCTGGCAGAAATTAAAAATGTATGTTTTGTCCACTTCCACTAATCTCCATGAGTTCTACTTTTACCACAGCCCCTCCTAGTCCCCCTCTACCTCTAGTGTGCTTCCCTGCCCGAGAGGCAATGATGAAGGGGGGGCAGGGATCCATTTTTCTTCTTTGGACAGCCACTTTTTCCTCCCTTTCTCATCTCTCTCTCACTCCTGGAAAGTTCCAGAGCATCCAAAGCCTCCAACCCTCTTGTTTATTCCCCCTTCAGACCCCAGACACAAGTGGACACGCGAGTGCGCGCGGAAAAGCCGCGGATGCCAGCCATTTGTATGCTCTGGAGCACGTCAGCGTGCTCCCGACCGTTGATGCCGCGTCCCCCGACCACCTCGAGCCTCCCCCTCGCGCCAGTCGAGGTGCCTCGACGTCCGCAACACGCCACCGTGCAGGCCCCCTCATCTCTTCCTCTCTCTCACCCCTGCGGTGCGTGCCCAGAGCTGCCCGGCTTGGCTAATGCCCGGCCTCGCACGTGCGAGCACCAGAGCCTCTCCCCGCCCCCTCTCTATAACGCCTCAGATACAACTTTCCATATTCGAAACTCCAACTCTTGCCTTTTTCGGAGATGAGATATGTTATTTTCTCCGTGGTTGGGGTTTTGTCTTTCATTTTGCATTTTGTTTTGCATTTTGTTCGTGTCATGCATTTCATCTCATAGCATCGTGCGCATTGCATCTGCATGTTTTCATAAAATGTGCATCCGTTGTTAGTTGCCGCTTCTTCCTCGTCTCTGCTGACCTTTCTCAGACCCACCATTTTGTTTTTGCCCGACCGTTTGACCCCCTTTGCAATACTCAAACCCCTCGCGCGTGTCCGAAAGTTGTCCCAAACCCGACCCTCTCTATCGTGACCGATGGATCCGGATCATCCTCAAACATCCGTAAATTATCTCTGTTTTCTTATTTGGACTCCCTAGCCTATTTATTCTCGACCGTACGATTACGATCGGAGGGACGATATACCTCTAAGTTAAATTCACCTACTATATAATCAGCCTACCTAACCCTAGAACCTAGTCGTCCCATCCATTCCATTCAGCAGCTGTCGCCACCACTATCTTGCATCTCCTCGGGATCTCCTCCCGATCCAATCTCCCTGACCACCTTCCTTGTTTTCCATCGACGCCCAATCTTCAGCCTCCACTGCCCATCGCCCGAGCCAACGAGAGTCCAGCCCAAGGCCGAGCAGCCCTACACCTATGGCCTCTCGCTCCTGCAACCGATGCCCGAGGCATCTGCTTTCCGCTGCACTGCGTCGACCGCTTCAAGCAGCACCTCGAGGCCGAGCAGCTCCTCCGTGCTAATCCGCCAGGCCAGGCCGCCCGCTCCTTCTCCCTATCCTCCTCTTCTTCTCGTTTCCCCTCTTCTCTGACCTCTTCCTGGTCTCATCCCTCTCCCGCTGGAGCTCCCCGCCGTCGGATCGGGTTGCCTCCACCCGGTTCCTCTCGCTCCGTCGTCTCGCGACGCCCTGCATCGCGCCAAGTCTGCTGTCGTCGTCCTAGTTCACGAGAACGAGCACGACCGCGCGCTC